>NC_141327.1:2380000-2545000 GCF_037954235.1 Aulostomus chinensis | reverse complement strand
GCCGAATTAAAACAGAGATTCGGGCTTTTTGGCTCGCGAACGTCAGGAAATGTTAAAACAAACCATTTCATTTTATTTATTTTGCTTTTGTCATTTTATACTTAAATAAAAACAACATATTTTGTGTGTGTGTGTGTGTTTAATAACAAGAGTCGATTCGTCTGCAACCACGTGTCACTGTGACGCGAGTGTCTATTTGACTTCTGGACCACGATGGCTCCTAATAAGCCGCAGACTCCCATCTGAAGTGTTTCAGGCTGAACTGGGACCCTCATTCCCGGTTATTTCTAGAGATACGTTGTTAAAAGCATTTCATCGCAAGTATTCTGATTCAGCATGACTCAGGTTTAATACAAAGATGTCAAATTTGGATTTTTTTCCTTTAATTGATTTGTTAATTAGCTGATTTGTTGAAAAAGCTAATTGCAGGAGCTAATTGTTTCATTTTGGTTGAACCCCTACCTGGTTGAAGGCGGTGAGTGGGCCTAAGTTAGCAGGACATCGCTGGAAAATGTACAAGATCCTGGTGAGTCACCAGAAGCTGATCACTGACAGTTGAAAAGCCAGGAATTTAAATGGTCAAATGCTCCTAAATGCAGAGGCGTGAAAGTCCTCATTTTGTGGGGACCCCTGGAGCTCCAGCCTTGAACAAATACAAAGTGTATTTCAGTGCAGTAATTTCCGTGGCGGTTCCTCTGTAAACATTTATTGATCACATGACTGCAGGGTTGCTGCCTTTCTCCTGTTTGCCCGTGACCTCTTTGGTTTTGTAAATCTGCAGTAGCCGCGCAGGTTTGACAGGAAACTCTTTTCCAGCAGGAGTGCTGAGAGCAACTTGTGTAAATTCCCTATCAGAACATTTTGATGAAACAAATCTGCACATTAATGACAGCTGGGAAGAACGTTGATGTCAGTGAGTCAAACAGGAGGAGGCTGGGAAAGGATCCTCAGCGTGCAGGACGTTCCTTTCTGTCGACAAACACTGAACGTGACAACTTGATGAACAAGCTGGTTGTTCGGGGATTTATTTGAAATTCCCTCCTCTCTCGGACCTGATCACCTGCACCCCATCCCTCGTATCAGCTGTCTCCTTTACGTCCTCCTTTATTTCTTGACCCCCTTCTCTCTCTCTCTCTCTCTGTCTCTCTCATTCCACCCAGTCGCCGTCCTCGCAGCTTCACAGCTCAGAGCGCTCTCTGTCTATTTTGTACAAATAAAGAGATGAGCCAACATACACTCTCCCCTCAAACAAATTCTCCGAGCACGCCGCGGTGGCGAGGCAAGCCGAGGCCATGATGCAACGCTCAGTGACTGAGCAGAAATCTGAGGGAGAGAGATCACAAAGGAAGATGGATCAAACACTTCTTTTCTATTCCATCCAGCCTGCTTGTGTGTTTCAGCCTACTCTGCACAGGGGGCTCAGCGAGGATCAATCTGAAATTATTGCTATTGTTAGTTCAGATCATTCAATTACTGATGACTCTTTTCACTTGGGATTTTCAAAGAATCTCATGGTCATTTTCAGCGGAATCATTTCTCCTCTGTTTTCCATTAACTTTTCTGCGGCCGCTCTCATTTCCACATAAATCCACTTTAAGAACAAAAATCTGCAGGAAGCTCCAACCACAATGCAAAAACGCTCTCTTACTCGGCGTCAGGGACGATGCACTCGCTTTTGTCATTGCGGTGGTTTTTTTAACGCACGGTGACAAGCTCCCTCTCTCTTTCTCCTCCATCGATCGATAATTTGAAGAATATTCAGCCATAAAGACACTTCTGCTGCTCGGCTTTTAACTGCATTACCTCTTGTTTTCATTGTATGAAAAGCTGTCGGAGAGAAACTGCGTTTGGGTTCATGGATTTTCTTGCTCCAGCCTTTTCTACACCATCAAACGTTGCTCTAAAACTTCCGTAGAAACAGGTCGAACACATCAAGCTCTGACCAGAGGAGGAGTCTGGACGTGAATAAGAAGCACTGCAGTTCAACTCAGCCCTGGCAGGCTGCTCTGAGGCCTACGGCAGCAGAGGGACATTTCTAAGGACATCCATTCTATTTCTCCTCACAGGAGCGTTTGGTCCGGTTGTAACAGAAAAGGAAAACAACATTCTGCCTTTTTTCCCTCCCTTCTTCATTTTCTCCAGTGTGAGAACAAATCCTCCCTGTGGACTGTTAAAGAACTTAAAACATGCGCACAAAATTAAGATCCTAATTTGGGATTAGACGACACACACTTGCCCCCACATTTATCTGGAAGTGGTATGTAAATGTGGTGGAGGAGTTTTTAAACTTCTTCCAAAGTGCATCAAATAAATTCTCTGTGATTTGTCAACCCTGGCACTCGATAAGACTTTACATCCTTAATTAAAAGGGGAAATACCGGAACAATCTGTGAAATGTTTTTCATTTAAAGGCTGGAAAAATTTTGATTAGGTTCAGGTGATGGTTCCTGATTTTCTAACGGAGCAGCAAATGACATCCTGAGTGGAGGAAGTGAGACCTCGGAGGGGAGGAGCAGCGGCCCTGTTTACCACGGAGCTGATCGGATTCAGAGGTGAGTGCTCGTGGATGTTAAAGACTGGAGGTTCGATGTCCAGTGAGCTCACATGCACTCCACATACATGTGGTTCAGCAGTATCCATTTATTTATTCATTTATTTATGTTGCTTTTAAATAGGAGGAAAAAAAGATTGCGAGCGAGACAGGGTTTGGAGGACAGAATGCACGTGTGGCTGTACCTGAATACTGTGAACAGTAGTTTACTCTACAAAAACCAGTTAAACAGTTGTGAAAGTGAAAAGCCTGGAAGGCTGTTCAGTGACAGGTTCACGGCCGTTCCCTTGGTGATGGAAGGGAGGGTTTCTTTTTAGTCGTGTACATTTTGGGAAATTTTGGGGTATCAATGTCTTGGAAGGATGCAGGTTTAGCAGGGGTTAATTTACTCAACGATAACCTCTCTCTCTCTCTCTCACACACACACACACACACACACACACACACACACACACACACACACACATCTCCTCAGGCTGAAATTTACAATTCCCTACAAATTTATTTACAAATGTAGATAATCCAAGACTCTTTGGAAGAAGAAGATTCAGAAGAAAACAATGAACACGAGAGAGAGAATGCACACGGATGATAATTGCGTGTGTGTGTGTGTGTGTGTGTGTGTGTGTGTGTGTGTGTGTGTGTGTGTGTGTGTGTGTGTGAGAGAGAGACTTCCTCGGCTCTGAACACTTCTGTGGCTGTACTTCATCATCTGTTCTCAGAAAACTGCTTCCAACGTACATGAACTCTTCTCTTTTCTTTGCCTTTCCTTCTTCTCCTATGTGTCCTAGCTTCCCTTCCTCCTCTCCTGTTTCTCCTTTCCTCACAAAAGATTTTTCTTTATTTCCTTTGTATTATTCTTCACAACAAATGTTAATTTGGGGATGTGGGAAACCCTGGCAGTGTTAATTTTAACATCAACACGGACGTCTCTGGACATCATAGTCTAGTTCTGAGTTCCACATTTTGGATTGTCCCTCTGCTTCACCCAGAAAAATCAAGAGGAGCTGTGTGAGATCAGACATCTTTAGTAGTTTGAACAAGAGAAGCTGCCGTGGGTCCCTCATCAGATCCCAGTGCCAGAACAGGACGAATCTGTCCTGATTGGAGGCAACAGAACCCATCGCTGAGACCTGCTGATGGATTATTGTCCTGAAGAGAAATCATTAGATGGTTTCATTCTTTTGTTGTTTGTCGAGGCAGGCAGCAGCAGAGCAACAAAGTCATACTAAACCATAATTACAATAATTAACTTTTACTGTATTGCGCATTTCATGCAAAACAATTGAAGATCAAAGTGCTTCTCAACAAAGAGAGAAGAACATGAGAAAGTAAAGTTAAAATATCGTGTTTAAATGGAATACTGGGAAGAGAGGAAACCAGAGCCTCGCAGCCTCCTGCTGACAGGAACTTTACTTTAGGGTTCTGGGTCCAGAGAGCATCAGCACTGTCAGCGCCCAGAGCACCCTCGACACCTCAGCGCCGCTTTGACCTCGCCTCCCCTTGATATCGGCCATCGGTGGGAACGCTGTGTGAAAGGAGTGACCTTTAGGAATGAGGCCCCATCAGGATCTGCCATGAACCCTGATCAAAGTTTCTTTTTTGTGGCTAAACCTGACCATGACCATCACGGCGCCGTGACGCTGACCTGCCCCCAGAGGGGTCAGAGAGTAGAGGTCACACGCGCCCATGACAGCACAGAGTGTCACCACAAATGTGAAGAATTCCCAAGAGTTGCGAAGAGCAAACTGTGGAAATTAATTGTCTGCAACTAAAATCGCAAACCTGATCCTGAGCGAGTTCCCTTCGTCTTTGGTGACAGCGACAGGACGGAAACCACAAATGAGTCGCATTTTCAATCAGCAAGAGAGAAACAGAGAATCTGGGTTATTTCACCCACGACCAGGCAAAGAGGATGGATTACAGGCACCACGGCCCACGCAGGTGAGGAGGCTGCTGTCATGCCACGGAACGCTGGTGATTGGCTCTAATGGTAGCAGGCGGGCTCGCAATGACGCTGCTGAGGGATATGAGGAAGCACAGCTCCGCGGCAGCGTCGTTGTTTGACTTCGTGGGATGAGAACCATCAAACCCTTCGGGCTCTGAGATGTGGTTTGGCTGCTGGATGAACGTTTTCTTTCATTCCTCAAGATGTGACTTCAGTGGGCCAGAGCGCCTTTTATGGAAGCCCCTCTCCCAAATGATGACAAAACGATGCTTTTAATATGAATGTCACATCCTCGTGAAAAAAAAGTCCACCCACACCCTTCATCATCCTCCTCCTCCTCCCTCACCCCCCACACCTCCTTGATTCCTTCATCACCCTTCATCTCTGTCACGTCCGATTAAGCTGCTCACTGCATTATTAGTGGGGCATTCAATAACACACAAGGGTCAACGGCACTCCAAAAACACTGCACAATCACAGTAATTATAGTTGTGGGGAAGTCAAAGGGTTTGCGGGTACAGCAGGGTTAAATACCAGCATGGGGTAGCAGTTTTTAAATGGACCTCATCAACACTTTAGCCTGTTATCTTTTCTCCCTGGGCTTCCCCTCCTCCTTTGTCTCCATCTTCTGTCTCTCCCCTCACCCATCCTTTCCTCTGTGTTTTGCGGCTGTTGATTAAGTAGGGGTTGCTGGTAATGAGCCATGAGGAATAATTGGGATTGTCAGTAAAAGGGAGACAGCGGGAGACATAGTGCTTTGGCATTTACAAGTGCAATAAGTCAAATATGAGGAGAAGAGATGAAAAGAGGAAGTTACACAAATCCCCCGAGACTCCCACCAAGCATCCACAAGTCCTTCCTGAAGTCCTATTCATCTTAAAATCAAGGAACAAATTATACTTCTGAAGTCCTCGTCTGATTTGTGTTCCTTCGCTCATTTTTTGAATAATCTGAATCAGAAAAAGTGCAAACCAACAAAATCTTTTGGAAATGAGTTGATCTTTTATGTGTCAGTGCCATATTTGGAGAGAGCGATGGAGGAATGTCATTTTTTTATTTTCAGCAGATGAAGTGACTTTTATTTCAGCCCAGTTGATAGGAACGTCGTTCATTTGGAAATCTGACAACAGATGCCTGTGCCATGATATTTTCATGGTACTGAAGTGTTGATCAGTTACATCAAATATGAGAAGTAAGAAATGAGGCCCTTCAAGAGAGATGAAGCATCCTCGTCGCTGGTTCTTCATTCCCATACAAAATCATTCAAACGGCAGGATTTTATCTCTGTGTTTAACGGCTGAACTCGTCGTCTGAACGTCATGAGGAGACGAACACCACTGCCAATACGAATGAAGAGCCGAAAGAAGAAAGTATGGAACGTAAAGCCATAAAAAGCAGATCCCTTGTTCCTCATTTCGCTCTCCTCCAGTCTGTCTTTCTGGGTTTTTTTTAATCTCATTTTAATTACTCATAATGAGTTGGCCCCGCTCCAGAAACAATTATGAAATTAGGATGCAGGGTTTTTAATTTTTTTATTCCTTCATTAATTTTTTATGTGTTAAAGAGCAACACACACGGACAACTTACACCACTGTTTGTTGTAACGCCATGATGAGTATCTAATTGTTTATTATGAATCCATCATGAGGGCTGTCCAGTTTTGCCTCCGGTGCTGGTGTGTGTGTGTGTGTGTGTGTGTGTGTGGTGGCGAGTGGGCGTGCCGGTGTGAGTAGAGGTCCAGCGATTTCAAATCCATGTCACTGTTAAAAAGATGGAAGCTTGTGTGTGGCTTTGAAACACTTGTGACTGGACGCCAAAAATAAAAACGCAGCTTCTAAATGAGATAGAAGGAAGAAAAACAACAAAAATCCACAAATGAGTGGCTGATTTGTTGCCATCTTGCCTGCTCACACAGGAGAGGACAGCAGCAGCAGCACTGTTATTTACTTCGTAGCAAAATTAATGTCCATCTGGACAACTCATCTTAAAAAAACATAGCAATATCTATATTTTTATATTTTTTATGTGTATATTTGTATACGTTGTTTTTGTAATCTAGATATCGTATTTGATTTGTGTCAGAACTGGCATCAGAATGTGTGTGTGTGCGTGTGTGTGTGTGTGTGTGTGTGAGCGTGTCCCTCTGTCATTCACTGAGGGTTTTAGATTGCATAGCTTCATTACAGACATTACCGCGTTTACAAACAAAATCCTCTCAGTGCGCACATTAAAAACACCTCATTCCCACCTCGACGCACAATCAAGGCCATAAAACAATACGTTACAGCCCTGAATAATTACCAATGTGAAAACTTTCATAATTGAATAGCGGCCCTTAACCAATCCCACTTGGCTGTAGTGTATTAAAAGCGGTTGTTCCCAATTTGAGTTTGTCAAAGCAAATAAATGAGATAGTTTGCATGGAGCGATTGTGTCTGAGTCAGGTAATAAGGTGGGCATCACAGCCACTATGGTGTCGCTGGCTGTTTGCTAAATGAAGCTCATTAGCAGTGAGAAAACTCTGCGGAGCAAATCACTGAATTATCCTGAATCCTAGTTATGAGCGTCTCAATCCACCGGAACCACATAGAAGGTTCATGACAAACCCACTGGAGGTGGATCAGGTTTAGGTTCTGACTTACTGTTCCTGGGGTTCCAGCTGCGTTAAAGTAGAGCAGCCACCCAGGCACCGCACCGGAAACCTGATCCCTGTGACGGTGTCGCCTCGGTCAGGAACCGTAAACCCACTAGACGGACAACAGTGGCTCCATTAGGCTGCTTTATAAAAGGAAAAGACAAAACCATGTGATGTAATCATGTTGTCATGTTGCTGATTACTAATGGAACACACATTTAGAATTCCATTAAAGATTTCACTTATGACTTCTCAAGCCCTCCGTGGCCCTGCCCCGGACTACGTTCCCCTGAACCAGCCAGGGCAGGCTGAGATCCTCAGGCAGGAACCAGCCGACTGGTCCACCTCTGGACCCGGGCCTGGAGGAGTGGCTCCAAATCTGAACATAAAATCCTTGGTGTTTCATTTATGGCTTTTGATCATTAATTGTTTCAAGTTGTTTTTCCTCTTGTTTTTTCTGGCAGCCTGATTTATCGTTGCTGGTCTGATTATTGCCAAACAAGTAAAGCTTCTAATTAGAATCATGAAAGTCATGCACGCTGCTTCTTTAATTTGCAGGAATTCTTTGTCATAGTAAAAATGATGCTCAGACCCTGTCGCGGTTCACGAACCAGAAGCCACCAGTAAGACTGGAAGTCGGCTCAACTGCAGACAGCTCACCACGTCAGCCGTGCAACACGCCTCCACTGGCAGACGCTTGCCTCAAGGAATGCAGAGTTGCTGGAAATGAGCTGAAATTCTAGATGGGGCTGAGATTCAATATCGGCTCATCTTGGATCAAAATGCATCTTCTCTATGGACGGTCTCCCGAAATACTGGTTCTGGGAAATCAAGAGGTAAAGTACATTCCCTGACACTCTCAACTGGTTTCATGTATAAAGTGAACATTTCCACTCATGATGACGGAGGCTCCGTCTGGTGGATGGTGTTTGGAGCAAAGGAGGTAAAAGGAGCAAGTGAAACATGCTCCATATCTATCAAACACTATTAGCGGCTGTTAACCACAGCCTAAAATTACATGGAATCAAAAGTATTGTTGTCATTCAAGATAACATTTCATCGAAGGGCATCACTGGCATCCCTCCCTTCCTCCTCCTCATCCGTGCCCTCGTCGGTGTGAGGTCACCACCAGACCTGCAGGAGGTGCAGGCCACCTCCTCTGTAGGATGGCCCCTGACCTGCAGGGGTCACAGGTCATCAGGTTTCCACTCAGACTTTTCTTAAAATGATTTAACAGTTTTTCTTGGGCTTTTTGTTATTTGTGTTAAGTGCAGCCTCTTCCTTCTCGAAGGAGAAGTCCTCCGGCTAACCCTTCCGTCAAGTCCTGACGTGAACAGATCACTTCCACGATAAAGGTTCTGAACTCGCACAGCAAAGATGGAGGCGAAGAAACAACAAATAACACAGAGAAACACAGACACAAGCAGCAGGTCAGTGAAAGCTGGTTAGGAAGAAACACTGACATGCAAATATGAGGAGGTGAGAGGACAACAACATAACACAAGAGTCAGGGAGCAACCCAAGAAAACTTAGAGAGAGGAAGGACCGGACAAATGAGGGAGTAGAAGAGACATCCAGCGAGAACGAGAGGAGATGAACAAAAGAGGAAGTTATCACAGCTCAGCGTGAGCCAGATGAGAGCGCTGTGATGGCCCAGGCAGATGGAGCTCCGCTCTCAAACGAACAAGTCAATCTAATGATGAGCGCAAAGTGAGACTCAGTCTCCCTGCAGGCTGTCACTGTACTCACGGTGCTGCTCTTCTGCAAGCAAGGAGCTGAGGCCAGGCAGGACTGGGAACCGCACCTGAGTACGTACGAGGGGGGACGTGAGACGGGGACCTGCACAACTCTCTGTGCATCACGTCAACAGCTCGCTGTCACAGGCATCGTGAGGCAGAGCAACCTGTGTTGAAGAAATAGACGTAAAGCCTGGAGGCCTGTCCAGTCAGTCGCCCGGTGGCTGGCCAACACGACCAGCTGAGCCCGTTTGCTGCAGCATCGCGTCTTCTCTCTCTGGGAGGGAATTTAATTATCACGGCTTGTTGGGCCACAAAGAAATTCTTGAACCTGCCAGATTTACCTTTTCTCTGTTGGGTGAATTTATCGAGAGCTCCTCAGTAAAGGAGGTGCATTGGGACCCAAATCCAGCCAGCATCACAAGGTCAACGTAGCACCAGCAAGCTCAGATGTCGTCATTTTGCTGTTTGAGTCCAGCGACGGCGCCCGTTACACCATCGTTGCATCCCTCGGTTTAACATCTGAGTCAAACGGTCTTCAGGTGTTGAAGTTGTCAAATCACGAACCCCAAATAAAATGCAAAATAAACTCTAATGAGAGCTCGTCTTGAAATGAGGGGATTCATGTTTTTCGATGCAATTCAACTGTTGTATCTGTAGCAAACGCCATGTTAAGTTGAGTTCAGACATGATTGGGATGTGGAAGAAAACAGAGGGTATTGCAGCCTGATGGAACAGAAGTTCAGTCACCACACGTTCAATCTCACGTCATCCACAGGTCCGATTCCTCCCGAACTGAACCACTCAGGGCACTGGGACTTTTCGAGGGTCTTTTTGTTGAAGGATAAATTCACTAATATCACCATGAAACTATTAACATTCCTCCGAAATGTTTATGAAGGACAAATATGCAGAAATTGTTTCTGAGAAAAAATAGTAAATGAAGCAGAGTTTAACATGTTTTCATGTTGTTGAAATATTAGAGCCCTTGAGTTTGGAGGGCCAAGATAGAGGCCAGGAGGAAGAAAACTGAGGGACGCACCATATAAATATATATATATATATATAAATATATATATGTATATATATATATATATATATATATATATATATACCCTGTATGTTCTAAATGCTCACTTTATTATTATTTTATTTATTACAAGATTTTCTCAAAAACACAAAAAGCAATAAACCAATAGTTGCCATATTTTGAGCTGAACGTGTCATCTGGATCAGGCTATGAATTATTTATGACCAAACCTCAAAAGCCTTCAAAACATAGATTGGAATAAAAGTTGCATGCGTTCAAAATCTAATTCACAGAAAGACCACAATTCTTTTGTATTTCAGCCATTTAGAAATGCTGAAATATGCAGAATAAATGTTCACAAACCTTGCATCAATATTCAGAGCAGAAATTGAAAATAAAACACCTCAGTGAACACCGGTGCGTTAGTATTTTGGGCATGGTCGTGATGTGTAGTGTGTGTACTGCCTTGGCTGTCTGGTAGAAAGTACTTCATGTCAGTACTGCATGGTTCAGCTTCTCCTGCTGTCTCTGTGACCAACAGCTTTTTACAGGGTTGTAACATTTAGTACATCACAATAAAACAACGACCTTAACAAGCATCTATCAGTTTTAGCAGCTGCGTGTTCCAAGTATTAAAGGCTTTGTTCGGGTTTTGTTGACAGTTTGAGAAGAAACCAGGAAAATCTGTTCAACTCATTATTGTGTCATACATTGTTCTCTCCTTTCTGCTGTAAATGTAACAGCAGAAAACAAAAACAAGAAGGCTCAAAGACGTCAGGCGTTCCGTAAGAAGTTAAATTGTGTTGTACTGGGTTAAATGCCGGTTTATGATCAGAGGAATCTCAGTGAATGTTGCAGTTTTCTGCCAGCAGGAACACTGACACCCATTGTTACTGTTAACGTGACATGGGGACGAGGACATGCCAAGGCTCCATCCAAATGAGGCTGCTTGTTTTCCTCTGCCGCTTTCATGCAGACCAAAGAAATCAGTTTCCGAATGTCGTAGAAATAAAACTGCTGCAGCACATTCAGTGTTGCCCAGGTGAGGCTGACATGAAAATCCTCAGTGACGTTCTTTCACCTTCGGTGACGAGAGCTCAGTCGGGGCCTCAGCCTCTCATGTTTCCAGCGGTCCCTGCCTCTCCTGCTCGGCACCCTACAGTCCATCCTTTTTCATGAACAGAGGACTGAGAAATGATGGATACCCGCAGCAGAGCTAAAAGGCTGAGTACAAACACTCCCCTCCTCCAGGTTTTCTGTCCTCCTCAAACACGCACATCTGTTCTAAAACTGAATCTAAATAACACCAGTGACCAATGGAAAGTTACGTCAGCGTTTCAGCAGATAAACAACAAGCTTTCTCAACAGACAGCAACAACAAATATTTGACCAAATGTCTGCACAGTGGGCTTGAAACTCCACATAAGCCTTAACGCCATTACTTATTCAGGAAGTTTATTGGTGTGTTAATAATTCATCACCTAATTAAGGGGGGAAGTTGGGGGAGATAGGGGGCTGAATGCCTCTTTACCAATGGGCTTTTGGTAAGTGCATGGTTTGGTGCTGCACGACAGAGAGGCGCCGACAAGAGTAACTTCTGACCAGCGCGTAAAATTCATTTTCCAATTGACCCGAGCATCGGAGACAAGGGTGCACTGCAGCAGCGGGAGCAGCGATCATCAGCCGGCACGTTTCTGCCGTTTGGTACGTCCCCACCGACTGTACGTTTGACTTCGCTTTTATCCTTTTACAGCCTTCGTTACATGGCAATTTAATTATCTGATATAAATTAAACGACCTGTGTGTGTTGGTGTCGTTCAAAGGATGAGTCAGTTCATTCATGAGCTGAAGGCAGAACAGAAAATCTGACACAGAAGTTCTCAGAATTCCCAATAAAAATAACAACAAAAAACAAAGACAAAAAATCTGTGTATTAATCTCCAATGTATGGAATCATCGTTTATGCATTTGTCATATATCCATCCATCCATCCATCCATCCATTTTCTGCTGCCTATCCTGTTGTCCTGTTAAGGGTTATAATCTAATTCATATATATATATATATATATATATATATATATATCATTATAATTATCATTATAATTATAATGATAATTATAATATTTTTTCCATTAATATAATACTTTTTACTCTAATAATAGAAGTATTCCAAGTACAATAATCAAATCATTTTCAGGCCTCCTTACATTTTGGTACCTAAGCAACACTAGAACAGAGTACTTCTACTGCATGGTATTCATGGTTTTCTTCTGTTCTGTAAGGCCTGATCTCTTTTAATCATTTTTTTTTAATAAAATGCAGGAGGTCATGACGTGTTCGAGGGAATAACAGGCAACAAAAGTTCCTAACAAGGCCAAAGGCACCCAAATGTATTTCTGTAGACTGAACTGAGTTTAGATTCCAAACGTGAATAAATACGAACCAAATAATCAAGAAAACACAGATGGGACCAATTCCTGATCATTCTGACTGTATAAAACTCAAACTAAGCAACTAAATACATTTGTCTGATTTCTAGTCCATGTATCTTATTACACTCCGCTTTGTTCATGCAGTGGAATCAATTCACTCTGTTCAATCTTTTAAATCCAGAACATTAAATTAAAAAAAAGCTTCGTAATTAAGATTTCCTTTTTACAGTGCGCATACTTCAGCACTGAACTGTTGTGTGTTCTCAGGATAGTGTCACAGTAAAACCTCCTTGGCTGTCACGAACCCAGAGAACCGATGGCAAGTTGAACTTTAGATTTCTTAAAAAAATGTTTTTTAAACATTTTTGAAAATAAAAGCCCTGCAAATAGCATCTTAACATCTAAAAGAAGCCCTAAAACACTGCACGTGGCGTTCATCTACTCGTCCCCAGAGACCATCAAATACATGATATCAATATTTTCATTTTCTTTTAAATGAAACTATAAAACAAATAAAAGGTTAAAATATTCAATTGAAAGCAGAGGGCAGGGAGCTGAAAGAGTCAGTGGCCTGGCCTTGACGTGCCAAACAGGGGAGGGGAGATTCATTTTCCTTTCTTTTACTTCTCATCTATTTCTGTAAATATGTCATTAACTGGACACCCCCCCCCCCCCCCCAAAGAACGCACAATAACTCGTAACCCGTACAAAGACTCCAGTTGTGGTTCCATAAAGCACCACACTCTCCCCTCACACTCTCTGCAGGGCTGTTTTTTTTAGAGTGCTGATTTCACGATCAGAGCCAATGGCTTCTGCGAGAGAGGCCTTTTAAGAAAGCTGTCTAATGCCAACCATTCATCATGTAGGAAAACACACGCCAGGCCAGCAGATAAAAGTGGCATTCATCATTCCATTTATCGTACATGCACATAAATATCAGACATTTTACCCTGTATGGATTACAGTAGAAGCATTTTTAGAACCAGAGGCGCCAGTAGGACTGAGTCCAGCAAGCCTGCGCTGATCACCTCTGGGATCCAAATACTGGGGATATTTAGGCCATCACATATTTTATATGGAGGCTTTCCACAGATTAGTCCCAAACATAAAGACACAAACTAATGAAACTACAGCTTCGGATGTGTAGAGCTGAGAACTGTGAGGGGCACCTGAGAGAAGAACTCTCTAAATTCATCCGACGTCCTCGTGCCCAGCAGGCCAGAGGGAGACTTCAAACACCGCAGACAAAATAAGAATATTTATTTTTGCCTGATCAAATGCCGGATTGGTGAGCCAATAACAACGCAAATGAGATTAAGCATTATAAAATGTAAAATATGAGGAATAATTCAACAACCTGGTTCTGTCTTCATGAGGATTACAGTGTTGCGTCTGACAGCGCCGGATCATTCTGAGAGGTGTTTTCATATTTTGTCCATCTGATGCAAACTAAAAAAAAAAAAAAAAATACAACGCATAAACAAGAGGTGCAGAACGCACGTCAACAAACGCATTTGAGTTCCGGTAAAAAAACTGTCAATCACCTCAGAAGCATGTTTTTCATGAGTGAAAGACAAACAAATGCTGTGAAAAAGAGAATCCTGCCCTTGTCCATAAAACTCCCGTTCTCATTTAACGCTTTAGTAACGGAGCCAATACTGAGCTGATTTACTGGGACGCTGGCGTATCCGTGCAGCCTGAAGCAGGTATTGATCATGTGATTCCAACCAGGCAAACCTATGTGCGAGAAACCCAGCAGGATGAGATCAATCTTCACACATCTAAAGTAAAAGAACGCCACGCACACGTGTCAACAAGTGGAGCACCTTTCAATGAATCAATCACCACAAACTGAATAGGTTAATTATCCAATATGGTTGATTAATCATCCTGATTAGGAACAGAATGAGCGGCCAAGTGGCCTAATGAGAAATATGAGTTTTTCAGTTTGAGTGGCAACAGATCAATCAATGCTCATTGTATATGCTAATAGCCGCACTAATTGCCTGGTTGTGGCTGATGAATGATGTCAAGCAACATGGCAATCACATGAGAAGACGACGGGAACATCTAAGGACTTAATGAAGAAGAATAAGCCCGAGGAGACGTGGCAGATGCCCTTTAACAAGTTGGAATACTCAGACGCCTGTGCTCCTCTGAGCGGATGATGCCAGCGTGAGCCTCCTCTCACGCTGTAAACTTGATGATGCTAAAATACGATTCCAGCATCCATCACACAGCGGTGGAGGTTCCTGGGTTACTGCTCCACCCAAAAATGATCTATTGCTGTGTTCTGTTTCAGGATAGTAGCTTGTGAATGGGCGGGGCTTAGACCACAAGATGAAAGCTGAGTCTGAGCGAGCACATCTGTTGTAGCTGACACTGAGCACACAAGCTGAAAATGCTCCACTGATGAAGATTCATGAGAACGTCAGTGCTCTTCAGTTTGTTCTATAATTGAGTTCAGACTAGAATTGCTGTGGAGGAGAACTGTGTGTTTGTGGAGGAAACTGGAATTTGCAGTGTGCGACCATCACTGAGGCAGTTAGCTGGCCACCGTAGAACCAGACTCCCCAGACCGGGTCCATGCGTCACATGACAGCATTGCTACCTGGCTCGTTCTGGTCTCCCTACGTGTTGATTAGGTGCTGGATCGGGACACGTTTTTCTGTCCGACCTGGAAATGAACATCGTTTTAATATTTCTGGGAGAACTTGGTGTGATCTGTGGCTAGAAGCTCCCGTGCAGCTGCCTGCACCGCTGCTGCTATGAGAGCAGGCCTCCAAACCCGGATACTGCACCTCGGAGCTGAACAAGCTACTCCTTGGTTGATGAAAGCCCTTGTATAGGGAGTGCATTATTACTCGGCATTTATGATCGTGCTTCAGGATTTTGACCAGGCAGTTAGAAAACTATAAACACTTTCGCTGACCCAGAAATTATGGTAACACTCTGGGAAATGTGAACAGAATAATTTAACTACACTGCCCAGTCATCTGCGACACAGAGGGTGACACAAGGCAACATGTGACTGGATTACACTCACATAGACAACCATCTGAGGAGGGGCTTGAATCAGCCTTCCAAGTGCCACGGACATCCAATCCAATTCACAGGAGGAGGCCGCCAGAGTTGACGAGAGCACTGGAGCCAAGCAGTGCCACAGATTTGTCATTCTTTGGTGTTGTTCCAGACAGGGGCCGTGACATCATCGTGGACAGACTGTGCTGACGAGCAAGCAATTATATCCCCTCAAACTATTTCCTGAAACGATTTATCTCCTTAGAATGTCCACCAAGTAGCATTTAAGAGGTAGCTCTGTGGAATAACGTGAAACCTTAAAACATTTAAACTGACACTCTCCGTTTCATGAAGCTAGAAAAACCTCAAAGCTGCAAACTTCTGGTTTATCCTTTAGCCAACTTGGATGGAAATAAAAAGAGAAAATAAAAGAATTGTCCTGCTCCTCTGGTCTTTCCAGATGTTATCAGATCAAAGAGATCGAACTATGATACTTAAAAAGTTACAGTGAAGTTTCAGGCTAAAAAAAATGATATTCTTTCACGATGTTGATAAAGTTAAGGGCTGCAAAGCATGTTGGACGCCGTTTGGCTTCCATGCTCCATCCATCCACCCACCCATCCATCCATCCACCCATTTTCTACCACTTATCCTGGTAAGGGTGGCGGGGGGTGGAGCCTATCTCAGCAGTTCACCCTGGATGGGTTACCAGTCCATGGCAGGGCCATCAGGCGCAGTTAAGCCTGATTGATGCTTCTGCGTCGCGTCGACGCGGACCCTACGCCGTAGCCTGACGCGCGCCTCCAAAAAATCCTGACTACGCATTGCGTGGTGACGTAAACGTCGAGGACTGTGATCGGTGCGCTCAGAACGTAATTTCCGGTTCAGTCGCAGCCCTATCATCGCAGCACAACAACAACACCGCCATTTTCAAAGTTTCTGTGGTGAAAGCTCCAAGAAAAAATGGACCAAGCCGAAGAAAGGATTATCGAGGAGGTGCGCAAATACGACCACGTCTACAACTCCTCTTCGCGGCACTGTGGTCTGTGAATTGTTGTCCGTGACCGGAAGAAAACCAAGGAGTCTGACAAGAGCCCCTCGTAAACAATACAAAGACAAAGCCACACCCCCTAGCGGCTTGGCGGTGAATTGCAGAGCAACGCGTTCCCTGGACGCAGAACTATAAATGCTCAGTGACGGTGGCACGTCGACGGCGTACATAACTCAGGCTTTAGGGGTTCAGTGTCTTGGTCAAGGACACTTGGACATGGTCACCAGGGGAAGATGGGATCAAACCAGCAACGTTTTTTTTTCCATTTATTCTCATATTATTATGACTTTTTATCATAAAATTACAACTTTATTCTTAAAATTGCAAAGATGCATCGATTCTCAGTGTGGCCCTTATCCTCCGCCGTAACAACTGTGCTTTAGTTTCATAAATAATACACCGATTTTCTAAAAACCTCAAACTTCCCCAGCTGAAGCCTATTTGATCCATACAACTAAAAATCACACGCGTGAAGCTTTGACATGTGGATTGTGTGTTTGTAAGAAATGCGGCTGACAGATTCCCGAAATGTCAGATTCCCAGGAATGTCAGTGTTGTTCGGTTTCTGCTGGAGTAAGTGTGTCAGCTAGTTATGTTCAGACTCTTATTGTTCTTGTCCCGTCTTATTGTCTAATTTCCTGTCCTGATGCCAGGGGTGCCATTGGTTCTCATAGAACCCCATTTTGAAAACCTCTGCTGGGAACATCTTTGGATCGGTTCTGTTTGTCTGCAGGCTGATTGCAGCCGGGCCGAGCGGTACCCTGATACATTACAAACAATGAGAATTCACTCCACTGGTAGTTGTTGTGGTCACTATGACTGATCACTGTTTGGTGAAATATTTTCACTGTGGTTCCTGTGGTTTTTTTCTTTGCTGTGCTTCACGGATTATTCGTAGGATCAGTACCACGAGATGAACCATCTAGATTTTGAGGGGGTCCTTTTTCATCTGTACCCAGGGTGACATTCTGGTGCTCCGCCCTCCTGCAGCACTGAGCCCCTCCGTCACACGTGGAGTTATCGCTCACATATTTTTACATGACACCAGAGGGATGCACCGTAACATGTGGGCCAACCATGCAATCGCCCTAGTTCTCCCTCCCCCTGTGACCCA
This sequence comes from Aulostomus chinensis, assembly GCF_037954235.1. NCBI lineage: Eukaryota > Metazoa > Chordata > Actinopteri > Syngnathiformes > Aulostomidae > Aulostomus > Aulostomus chinensis. Next base: position 2,527,481 of record NC_141327.1, on the reverse strand, counting down.
GAACCAAGTCCTCATCTGGCATCCCACAGGCCAGTTGTGTAAATTCGGACAAGCACCGAAGCCAGAGGCAACACAGGCAATGAACCAGTACCACATACACACACACACACACACACACACACACACACACACACACACACACACACACACACACACACAGACTGCTGCTCCACATGTATACTAATGGTTAACATGTTCACTCATGTCAGGTTTGACGTTTTTCCCTCTGTCGTGAATCACCTTCCCCTTGATGGAATCGGAAGGGGGAATGGGAAAAGCAGCTCCTGTGTCTTTGTTCAGCTCATTTAGGAGGTGGCGCAGGAGTGTGCTGCTTGATGTGCGATGATAGAACTACTTTCTAGTGTGACAGCAAAGGCTAATGTGTACACATGTACAAAGACGGCGTCAGTGTGTGCTGATGAAACACATCATGTTTATTCTGTCAGACTCATTGTTTCTAATGGTCAACCTTCAGTTGCTGTTTCAAAACGCATTTGTTACAATCTCAGCCACTGTGTGTGTGAGCGAGTTTGTGTCTGTGCAGGCGTACCTCTCTGCTTGTCTTTCTGTGAATTCCAATAGAGTTGCCCAATGCCGGGAGTCCTCTGGCTCTATTTCATCACAGTGGGGAGCAGCACTCCAACTTTGATCAGAGGAATCTTTAAAGAAAAACAAAAACAGATCTCAGCTGGAAATATTTCTTCCAAACTCCACCAAACGATATCAAACTGGGCGCCAACTCAAAAAAAGCTCCTGTACACACAGTTATTGCAAATAATTTGAGTTGTACAGTAGGAGAGAAGAGAAAATCATTAGAGAACTGCCTGCCTGCTTCTTTTGTGTTTTTATACACACACACACACACACACACACATGCTCTCTAGGCTTCTTTTATCGTGTCAAACCTGTCTATCATTCTCATAAATCTTGATTTGATGTTGAATTGCATAATATTTGACTCTGTGTATTCTAGCAAAGCATAATAAAATGAGCAGGACGGCCTTTAGGCTGAAGAAAATGAGAGTACAAGTGGAAATGTGTGTATGCCTCACATCCCTCTGGCTGAGATAATCGCTCACATAAAGGGAGGGGCTTCTGGTTATTGTACGTGAATGCATGCTCAGACTACAGGTTCTGCGTGTCCCATCACACCATCGGGCGAGTAAAATAAAAAAACAACCAGGGTCACCACATTGTCCACGCATGCTCAGTCCAATGGCGGGGCCACTTTTATGGCTTGATAGTGGGGAATGTGCAGGACAGAACAAAGACCAACTTTGGGTCACTTCTTGAGACTTCTTCACTCCAACCACAAGGAAGGAATGATAAATGTGTGCTGCACTGGGATGTTCACATGCTGGACAGTAACAAGTGCCGAATATCACCCACAGAGCACCTCAGGTCACCATCACTTGGCCTGATCTGATGGTCGATGTAGGGATGGTGGGTTCTTAGCGCTATGCTGAGGTTAGAAGGGTTCCCTGGACAACTCACACCAGAAGATAGTTCACAAGGTCATCTATTTGAGCTGTCTACCAGTCAAGGGTGCCTCCTCCAGCTGCATTTTAAAGCTTAAAACACAGTCCCACCAAAACACAGCCTCACATCTGCTTTTCTCTCACAGCGTTCCCAGCATCCATGTGGGGGAGCTCAGAGCCAGGATGCGTCTCCCAATGGGTTTCACACCAACGAGGAGCAGCAAGAGGGCAGAACATTTTGGTGAGTTTGAATCTTTCAGGGTCAAAAGTGACCATTTACTTCTAATACGTGGTCACTTTATCCAACCAACGCTTTGGTCAGTCGTGGAGGCTGCAGCTGGCCCCGCTGCTGGCTGACACCGTCAAACCTGACCGACTTCCTCAGAGGAGTCTCCACAAGAGGAATGACAGCTGCTGCTGATGTTTGTCACATTCTTACCACTCAAACTTCACTCCGAGTGTCGCATTTTCAGAAATGTGACACCTTGTTTTGGACTCTGCACATGGGATCACCTGAACGGCACTGCCGCCATCAGTGGAGGCTGTGAGGTGACGCAGCGTGTGAGCGCAGTCAGATGAATGATCCAACCTCTTAGAGTTGTCTTCTTTCATTAAACTATATGACAGTTGGGATTTTCGTACAGCTGCAACTCAGACTGAAAAAAATGAAGTTACTGCATCTTTGGGTCATCCATCCATCCATTTTCTTCCGCTTATTCCTATCAAGGGTCGCAGGAGGGTGGAACCAATCCCAGCAGCTACGGGTGAGAGGCGGAGTTCACCCTGGAGAGGTCGCCAGTCCATGGCAGGGCCAACACATAGAGACAGACAACCATTGGCTCTCCAAGCCACGCCTACGGTCAATTTAGAGTCTGGATTAACCTGGTCCCTCTTGATGTCTTTGGACTGTGGAGGAAGCTGGAGTACCAGAGAGAACCCAGCAGGAACAGGGAGAACATGGAGACTCACACAGAAAGACCCCGTGCTCCAGCCGAGACTCGAACCTAGAACCTTCTTGATGTGAGGCAACAGTGCAAACCACTGCACCACCGTGTCGCCATCTTTGGGTCAATCAAACAAAATATTCCTCACTATTTTGAAGATAAATAAGTCTTAGCTTCATGCACATTTGCTTTGACTGAGCGACCAGAATTCTGGCTGAGCCTCAGAAGGCCCACGACATCTCACATCAACATCTGAACTGCAAAGGTTCACGACTGGCCTTCATCTTTGCGTATGTCGGTGTGTATCAAAGGACTCTCTCCTCCATATTATTTCTGATGGTATTATGTCAGATTAAGAGGCATTACAAGTGCGTTACAGCGCAGCGTGGGAGCACAATAATTATGATGATCACACCTTACATGAAATAAAACCTGGTTGCATTAACTTGGGGTTGTTTATGGTCAAAGAGTCAATGACGTGGTGTGAAACTACCACTTTTCTTGCCTGTTGATGTGATGTAAATGATTTTATCCATAGTTCTAATTATTGTCGGCTTGAAATGCAACGCTGTGCACCTGCAGAAGGTTTCCACATGTTCTTAGAGCTGCTTTGTACCAACACACACATTTGTGTGTTTCAATCAGAGTGGTTCACACCTCCTATCCAGGAGGCTGTGCAGACATCATTAGTGTTTACAAGGAGCTGCGCTGGTGTGTACAGGATCTAAGAGACCTCCGCCTACGTGATTAGTCAGGTATTCCTCTAGCTGAGGATTTTATTATTGGTTCAGTTAATGATGTATTCAGTGTAGAACACACACACACACACACACAGACCATCCACATCTCCACAAGTTATTCAGGATTCCAGTTCAGTCCAACTGTATTTTCCTGCTTAACCCTCAGGCATTGAGACTGTGAAGGTTTAGTGTCAGTTGTTTTATTAATGATATGATGCCAATATGGAATGGTCATTCAGCTTCAAGGCTACTGGATACTACAAGTTTTTTTCTGGAACGATAATATTTTTATACTCACCATCCATCATAACATGAGATAATGAAATGGGCTTTGGTTCAGCAAACATTGCTATGAATACACTGAATTAAAGCGTGACCATCATGATTGACACCCCAGTCGTCAGCCCTGACCTGACATGTCAATCATTGGCTCTCCATGAACTTCCCACTGGCTTGATAGAGAAACTCTGCAGCAGCAGCAGTCCATCCCTGTGCGTCTTTGCGCTATGATTCCGACAAAAAGCTCAACTCTAAACAAAGGAATGCCCCAAAAGTGTTCACAATCAGTGTCAGCACACCTGCCTTCAATGAGAGGAGATGAGCTCCGAACATTTGGTCCGAATAGTTGAGAGAGAGACGAAGAGTTGAAGGGCTCAAATATATCGTCGAGCCGAGAGCAGCGTTTACTGGGCAACTGGGAGGAACCCTTAAAGCTGACTCACTATTGGCTGATGTACATGCAGCATGATTCAATCCGTGGAGGTGACAATAAAGATGAAGTTTGAATCTTTGCATGAATATATCTAGTCAGATCGGAACTGCCCATCCGTCATGAGGTTCTTTATACGGTGAGAACATCTCCACGAGGTAATAAAAACAACGTATTTGTTGCAGCAGGTTTATGTGAAGGCTGGTCTCGCCTGTCTGACATCATAATGCAATGCCAAAAGTTGTTTTACTTCTTTTAAGAGAATCAAGTTTTCTTCTGTGTGGGGGAGGGGTCTCTGCAGGTGATGCCATTAGAGAGGTAACCTAGAGACAGGAGTTGTGTTGCCACGTTCAATAAAGAATTTCACTTCGAAGCGTTCCTGATTAAACACGATATCAAGAATCATGTACTCGTCCAGTAGCCTGCATGTTCAGGCAACTGTCAACCTTCTTTTAATCATTCTCCACCTCGGAACCGTCACTCATCAGACATGTGACACTACGGCCCGCAAAAGACAGAGAAAATGAAACGACAAGAGCAGTTTCCTCTCGGCAACACTTGTGGATGAAAGGAGGAAAATTGTGAAAGGAATATTTGGAAGTGAATTAAGGGGCTATCACCATAAAAGCCCAGTAATGTGTCTAACATTTGGATGTGACTCTTTGTGGTTTGGTCTTAATGATTTTGGAGAATTTCTCTCACCTTTCACAAATTCAGGAGCTGATTTAGGTGCTAAAATCTTTTGTGGAACACTCTGAAAAGAATTTGAAGAGTCCAACAATTGGAGGGACTCTTCTTCATCGGAATTTCGCCTGGGGGGAAAGGTTAGGAGGTACTGTTAACCTCAAGACGCGCTGTGAAGCAGAGCCCTGTGGTTCTCTGGAAGGTGTGATGGGGAGGCTCGTGGGCCTTCGCGCCACCGCTGGGCTCAGATGTGAGGTAGACCGGAGGCTGAGTTCAACCAGCAAAGACAAATGGACCAAATGCTGCCTTCATGTCAGCGCTCCACCCTCTTTACCTGCACGCGCGCACACACACACATGCGGCTTAAAGCTACGTGTGACTTGAGTCTTCAATTCAAAGATTCAGAGTGTTTGCATGTAATGTGCCTGAACTTCGGCCTGTTTGGAGACTGCGAGAGAGAGACAATGATCCTGGTCCCAGTGGGACTGAGCCCCGGGCCGGTGTGATAACAGGGACGCCGGACCAAACATGCCACATTCCCCTCTTCATCTCATGCTTTCCAGCTCGTGCAACAGAACATTTGCAAATGTCCCACTTTGTAATTCAGAGGAGCAGAAGGAAATGAAGGAAGAGGAAAGTCAACAACAAAAGCCTGTTTGCTTGTTTCGTGGATGTGTTCTGCATTCTGGAATAAACCGGTTGAACCTCAGGTAATAAAGGAGGCTTGTAGGAGTTTTGCTTCACAAATCACATGTTTCCCACACAGCTGTTGCCAGCAGAGAAAACACTTCACATACAGAGAAACACTTCATTTGCCGTGGAGTGTTTATAGTGGAGTGGATCTGTTGTACTTGACAATACATTAGTGGATGATGTGTTACAGTGATTACTACACTGTGTAATAATAAAAAGGCTTCATGAGTGTGTATTTCTTTGGGGCTTGGAGAAGTGTTGTTTAGAATTATCATTAAAGTCCCACAACCAAACCATGTTCATGTCTACAAACTATCATCATCTGATCGTCTCTCTTCACCTCCACAGAGACACTCCATGTGTAGCGTGGACCATGTATGGAACATTTAATTGTATGCGATTGTGTAACAATACCCACTGACATTTTAAAATTTTTGTCATTTTTAATATGAAATGACTGATGACGTTTCAGTTCGGAACTGATAAGATGAAACACATTTTCGTCCAGCCGCTGAGACGTGTGACAACGCAACTGCCTGCTCCGAACGGCAGGCGAAGGCATCACTGCTCCTAATGTTGTCTTCCTCAGAGTTACAGAAGCATCATTTCCTCCAGGGAGAAAGAACAAAACAAAACAATGATGACTGCACGTTGGTCTTCCTGTTCACACTGACAGGAAAATTTCAAACTTTATTACAAATCACAGATCGCACAGTTGAATTCCTCAAATCCACTGGACTAAAGGCACGTGCCGATGATTACGGCTGCAGCTGCCTCTTTTTAAAGAATATTTCACTCTATTTTGTATGTTGTACATTCATGAACCAAAATGACTCTCCATTCTGTGTGACGTCGCAAGTGAATCAGAGGTTTTTTATTTAACTTTTATTTTAAACCCGATGGAGTTGGGATTGTTGTTGTTTTTTATACATAAAAGAAAAGTGTTGTTTTGAGAAAGTTCCTCTTTTGTCCTTGTGTAAGTGCAGAAGAAACAGACACACACACACACACACACACACACACACACACACACACTCACACATGGCTCAGTGGTCTAAGTATATAATTGAAGGTGACACAAATATGGGCGACTGGCACATCAACAACTTTTTACATCTCCTTAATCAGAAGCAGTTAATGGCACACTCACATAAATTAAAGAGATCACTTGTCGAGGGCATTATAATAAATTACCGTACACGCCAACGGTTGAACACACACACACTGCTATGAATGAGACAAGTGAAACAGAGAGAGAGAGAGAGAGCTGTCAGTCCAGCCAGGAAAAGCAACAACAGCAGTGAGGCAGAAACACTCCAGATGTCACTTGGGTGTGTAACTTGTGGAGATGTGGATGGTGTGTGTGTGTGTGTGTGTGTGTGTGTGTGTGTGTGTGTGTGTGTGTGTGTGTGTGTGTGGTGTTCTTTAACTGTATTTATGGGATCAGAAATCTTAAGAGCCCACTAGACTTGTGTGCCTGAGATGATTTGTGGAGCCTAAATGCTGAACCCTGGAAACGTAATGACTGTTTAAGGATGAAGACTTGGTTCTAGGGTTGAGAGTGGAGTCTTTCTGCTTCTCTGAGAACATGAGGGTCCACACGTCTATGACCTACATTTTCTAATCACATGATGACCTCGTAGAGAACAGGACATCTGGACATGGACACGTGTGATTGCTCAGGAAAACACAAGTTACTCAACACACACCTTCTATACTGAAGGAGATCTAAACACACAAAAATGTGAAATGTATTCCATATTATTATTCCATACTATTTATTGGTGTGTGTTTGTGCTGAAGAGCTACATGTCAGAGCAACACAGCTCACGAGTGATCGTAAAGGGAGTGTTTATCAATGAACGTATCACGATGAGTCCCACAATAGTAATACCGTCTCTCACTCTCACTCAGTCTGTGTGTGACTCTGCCCTAAAGTACTCTTTTGGGACCCCCTGAAACACACACACACACACACACACACACACACACACACACACACACACACACACACACACACACACAAACACGCACGCACGCACGCAAAGATTCCTCTGTCAGAGTGCTTCACTTCACTCTTCCGGGTCACCGGTAGGTCTCTCACATCATGCACCACATCAAAGTGTGAGTGTGTGTGTGTGTGTGTGTGTGTGAGAGAGAGAGAGAGAGAGAGAGAGAGAGAAGGAGGAAGCGTGGTCAAAATGATTGTATTCTCAGGCAGTGATTGAGGGTAGACCAGTAAGAAGTGTATAACAATTGAGGACAATTTGAATCAAATTATCCTCAATTGTGGCTCCAAAAATTTTTCCTCTCGCTTTTTCACATGAGGAGGGTATTAGTGAGCACACACACATTCACTCATATTAACCCACTGCTGCTAATTAGGAAATTATGTTAGGACGTGTATGGCACGTCTTCAACATGTCTGAGTAGCACACAGAAGTGCAAACGAAGGTGTAAGCTTTCTGCTAATGAGCTTCAAATATTTGTCAAACACAGCAACAAACAAAGGGAATTCACACATTCGTCTCATTGGAAGAAAAACCAGTGGAGGAAGTTTAGGCAATTAAAAGCATGGACTCAACCAAAGCACGGCTTACTATAATTATCAGTTTCTGTGATAATAACAATAATAATAATAATAATAGTAATAATAATACTCTAAAAAATAATAGCTTTAGAATTTTATGACAGTTATAATAATAATAATCATTATTATTTCATATTATTGTATAAAATGATAACAATTTGCATTTTAATTGTTATTATTAAAGGTAATAATTATTATAACAATAATCATTATAATTTCTAGCACATTTCAAACAAGGATTGCAGCTAAAAGCAATTGCACATGCAACAGTGTTAAAAAACAGAATAATCACGGAACGCAACAACAAAATATACACAAGGAAAAAGGGATTAAAAACGTACCAACTAAAAATAAAATAAAAAAACAGAGATACCATAACTTCTTAAAAATATTTTTGCAAATGCCATAATTATAAAATGAAATAGAAGAATAAATAGATATTAAACAGAAATTCAAAAAGACAATAAAAGGCAGAGAAAGCAAAAAAAAAAGTAAAAATAAATAATAACCAAAACATGAAATAAAAATAAGTACAAGACGTATCAGTAATTAGTTACAAGCGAAGGCCTAAAAATGAGACTTGAGCTGCTTCTTGAACGATCTACAGAGGTTGCTTCTCTGTTCCAGACCACTGGTGCGTGAAAACGAAACACTGCTCCACCATATCAGCATCACCATCCAGGCTTAAGACCTTCCTCTATGACAGAGCCTTCAGTTAGGACTGGTTCAGGTAGCTCTGAACCATTGATAGCTATGCTGCTACAGGCTGAGACTGCTGGGGGACACATCAGGTTACATGGAGCCCTCCTCTCCTCTCCCTCCTCTCCTCTCCTCTCTTCTCCTCTCCTCTCCCCTCCCCCTCTCTCCTCCTCTCCTCCCCGCACATTTTTGGAACTGTCACTGCCATTACTTGTTGCACTTTGTAGTTTGGCCTTGGTGTCTCGCAGTCTCTCTGTGTTTCCACAGATCCACCAGAGCTCCAACCGCCGCCTGCATCGCCCCCCCCCCCCTATTCCCTACTGTTACACCGGCCTGCGCTCCCCTCCCATGAACCAGTCTGCCATCCAGTCCCCCATCAAGCTGGCCTGCTCTCCCTGCCTCCCCTTCCATGAACCAGTCTACCATCCAGACCTCCCATCAAGCTGGCCTGCTCTCCCTGCCTCCCCTCCCATGAACCAGTCTACCATCCAGTCCCCCATCAAGCTGGCTTGCTCTCCCTGCCTCCCCTTCCATGAACCAGTCTGCCATCCAGTCCCCCATCAAGCTGGCTTGCTCTCCCTGCCTCCCCTCCCATGACCCAGTCTACCATCCAGTCCCCCATCAAGCTGGCTTGCTCTCCCTGCCTCCCCTTCCATGAACCAGTCTACCATCAAGCTGGCTTTCTCTCCCTGCGCTCCCCTCCCATGAACCAGTCTACCATCCAGTCCCCAATCAAGCTGGCTTTCTCTCCCTGCCTCCCCTCCCATGACCCAGTCTACCATCCAGTACCCCATCAAGCTGGCTTGCTCTCCCTGCCTCCCCTTCCATGAACCAGTCTACCATCCAGTCCCCCATCAAGCTGGCTTGCACTCCCTGCCTCCCCTCCCATGACCCTGTCTACCATCCAGTCCCCCATCAAGCTGGCTTTCTCTCCCTGCCTCCCCTCCCATGACCCAGTCTACCATCCAGTCCCCCATCAAGCTGGCTTGCTCTCCCTGCCTCCCCTTCCATGAACCAGTCTACCATCCAGTCCCCCATCAAGCTGGCTTGCTCTCCCTGCCTCCCCTCCCATGACCCAGTCTACCATCCAGTCCCCCATCAAGCTGGCTTGCTCTCCCTGCCTCCCCTTCCATGAACCAGTCTACCATCCAGTCCCCCATCAAGCTGGCTTGCTCTCCCTGCCTCCCCTCCCATGAACCAGTCTACCATCCAGTCCCCCATCAAGCTGGCTTGCTCTCCCTGCCTCCCCTTCCATGAACCAGTCTACCATCCAGTCCCCCATCAAGCTGGCTTTCTCTCCCTGCGCTCCCCTTCCATGAACCAGTCTACCATCCAGTCCCCCATCAAGCTGGCTTTCTCTTCCTGCGCTCCCCTCCCATGAACCAGTCTACCATCCAGTCCCCCATCAAGCTGGCTTTCTCTCCCTGCCTCCCCTCCCATGACCCAGTCTACCATCCAGTCCCCCATCAAGCTGGCTTGCTCTCCCTGCCTCCCCTTCCATGAACCAGTCTACCATCCAGTCCCCCATCAAGCTGGCTTGCTCTCCCTGCCTCCCCTCCCATGAACCAGTCTACCATCCAGTCCCCCATCAAGCTGGCTTGCTCTCCCTGCCTCCCCTTCCATGAACCAGTCTACCATCCAGTCCCCCATCAAGCTGGCTTTCTCTCCCTGCGCTCCCCTTCCATGAACCAGTCTACCATCCAGTCCCCCATCAAGCTGGCTTTCTCTTCCTGCCTCCCCTCCCATGACCCAGTCTACCATCCAGTCCCCCATCAAGCTGGCTTGCTCTCCCTGCCTCCCCTTCCATGAACCAGTCTACCATCCAGTCCCCCATCAAGCTGGCTTGCTCTCCCTGCCTCCCCTTCCAGAAGCTTCCTTCTTCAACTGTTAACATTTCCATGTTTCCCACATTCTGCATTGTAAACTCTTTTCTTGTCTGTACCAACATCTCCTGCACGTCTGTCCCTCCTGGTGAGGGATCCTCCTCCCCTCCTCACCCTGAGGTTTCTCAGATTTTTCCCTGTTAAAGGTTTTCTATGGAGTTTCTCCTCAGTCGATGTGAGGGTCTGAGGGCAGAGGATGTTGTTATGATGCCATGTGAAGCCCTTTGAGACAAACTGGTGGTGAAAACGGGCTCTACAAATAAAATTGCCTTGCATTGCCTTGCCATATTTTTGTAATTCCTTTCTGGCGCATTAAGCCGACCAGCACCAGAGGAGCTGAGAGGTGGGTCGGAACACACTCAGACAGACGGTAAGATGCTGCTAAACCACAAAGGGCTTTAAAAACAAGTCAAATGATTCTAAAATCCCCCCTCAATGCTACAGGAAGGCCATGCAGAGATGCTAAAACTGGGGTCATGTGACCTCTGACCCTGGTTTTGTTAAAAATCTGCCTGCTGGATATTTGCACAGGTTGCAGCCTGTCAACACTTTTTTTTGGTAGATGATAAGAAGGGCGTTACAACAATCCAGACAGGAAAAGAGGAATGCATGCATCAGCTTTCTGGCATCTTCCAGGGGAGGTAAGGGCTTTGATGAAAAAAGGCAACCTTTGTAACACTGTTGATATGAGATTAAAATCTAACTCAACAATGTGTCAACAATGACAGCCAGGTTCTCTACTACAGGCTTACTCTGTACCATCCCATGACCCAGTCTACCTTCCAGTCCCCCATCAAGCTGGCTTGCTCTCCCTGCCTCCCCTCCCATGAACCAGTCTACCATCCAGTCCCCCATCAAGCTGGCTTGCTCTCCCTGCCTCCCCTCCCATGAACCAGTCTACCATCCAGTCCCCCATCAAGCTGGCTTGCTCTCCCTGCCTCCCCTTCCATGAACCAGTCTGCCATCCAGTCCCCCATCAAGCTGGCTTGCTCTCCCTGCCTCCCCTCCCATGAACCAGTCTACCATCCAGTCCCCCATCAAGCTGGCTTGCTCTCCCTGCCTCCCCTTCCATGAACCAGTCTGCCATCCAGTCCCCCATCAAGCTGGCTTGCTCTCCCTGCCTCCCCTCCCATGAACCAGTCTACCATCCAGTCCCCCATCAAGCTGGCTTTCTCTCCCTGCCTCCCCTCCCATGAACCAGTCTACCATCCAGTCCCCCATCAAGCTGGCTTGCTCTCCCTGCCTCCCCTTCCAGAAGCTTCCTTCTTCAACTGTTATTAACATTTACATGTTTCCCACATTTTGTATTGTAAACTGTTTTCTTGTCTGTAACAACATCTCCTGCACGTCTGTCCCTCCTGGTGAGGGATCCCTCCTCTGATGCTCACCCTGAGGTTTCTCAGATTTTTCCCTGTTAAAGGTATTCTAGGGAGTTTTTCCTCAGTCGATGTGAGGGTCTGAGGACAGAGGATGTTGTTATGATGCCATGAAGCCTGGAGACAAACTGGTGGTGGAAACTGTACGAATAAAATAGCCTTGCTTTGCCTTACCACGAGGCTCCTCAGTCCACTTCAAATCATTTCTCGCCGTGCACTAGAACCACTTATCAGAATTTCTGGCTTGTCTTCATTTAATTTGAGAAAAATGTCCCTCATCCACTGTTAAATGGTAAACAGACATTTTATCAAAGGGCTGAGAGCATTTGGGTCACTTGGTGCTACAGAAAAGTACAGCTGAGTGTCGTCAGCATAAAAGTGGAAATTAATTTCACAATCACAGATAATTTTTCCAAGAGGCAGCCTGTGCAGATCGTGACAGCACACTTTTGCTTATTCTTCCAAGGTGTTCCTACTCTGCAATTTCCTCTTAGTTTTCAAATGAGCCTCCATGTCGAGCGCTGACTTCAGTTTGAAGTTGAACCCGTTAACCCGATCATTTAAAGGACACACATGCAGAGAGAGAGGCAACGCATTCACTCCGTATTGTTTTGCTGAATCAGGGACAGACATGTTAAGAAGCTCACGGTCGTGACCTGGAAATGAGTATCGAGTCTTCTCAACGGCGATATTCAAGCCTCTGGAGGTTAAAACGTCTCCGGTATGGCCACCATTGTGGGTTTGCCCAAAGGAAAGCTAGAGCTGTTTAAACTCCCCAACCTTGTTGTCAGAGACATAATCATTATTATAATTAAAATAAACAGAAATTAGAATTCAGTCATGATGAGTGAAACAGACTGACAGTAGTGCTGATATCTCAGGGACGAATAAGGCTGAGTGCTTCGGAGGCCCATAAATAGTTGAAGCAGAGGAAACCAACTTTTCCTGTAGGATAGCCTAATACTCAGCGATGTAAATAGCTGCCAGATTTGCTCCTCTCTTTCCCTCTCGTGAAGTGTGGATAAAGCCTTAATTCGGAGTAGAGGCAAGAAGGGCAGCAGCATCTGAGCCAAGCCAAGTTTCTTTTAAGAAAATAAAATCTAGTTTTCCTCACAGATGAGATAGAGAAGGTCTTATTTGTGTGAGCTCTGATATTTAACAGAGCCAAGTTTAGTTTCTGTTTATGACCAAGCGCTTCTGCAGGGTCAAAACTTTTCAGGGGGACAATTACCAAGTAAAATTATCTCTTCAAAACACTCTTTGCTTTGGTCATCCTATTTCTCCCATCGTTACCACAAATTTAACAGGGAAACCACAAGAAAATCTATAGGGGACACAAGGAAACAATAGGCGGTAGTAGGGTCACTGCCATGATAGTCTGAATGGGACTTCTGCAGGATGGAGACAAGGATGGACAAGAAGAGGGGTAGGGGCCCCCGTCACTAGGATGATGACCGTTTGTGCTAGACCTGAAGAAGAGGGAGTTCCAGGTGGGAGTAAGTGATGTTCGCCGCCAGCTTTTGAGTGCCCAGTCTGTTGAATAAAACCATCTTTGTTTAAAAAAAAATGCTGCGTGGCTCCAGAAAAGATTAAAATTGGCAATAAAACCAGCATTATGTGCTGCGCAAGCTACCTGCAGTCAAGAGTGACGAATGAGTAGCCGTGCCATGACTCTTAAACCTTGGCCCCACTGACCCACCTCCCCAAAACATCACAGTCAACAACCACCAGACCTCCAGTTGTGTCGCCTCACTAAAAACAGGGCCAGAGTCAAACGTTTGCTTGGCTTTCAGGAATTCAATTTTTAGTAGTACCAGCTCTTCGTAGTAGTAGCTAGTAGTACAGTATTTAGGCTAGAAACCAAGTTAAGAGATGTGTTATCGTGGCTTGGTGTCAGCCGGCAGTCAAGTGATTTCTAATACGTGGACACCTACTACCTCAAGACAAAGGGTCTCTTCACCTTTGAGCTTAATGTGCCAGAAGTTGCTGCAGTGGGGGGGGGACAAAGTGGCTGACTATTCAACCAAGCTAAGCTGATTTTACAGGTGTAAATATGTGCAGCTTAGCACGACCCCTTAGCCACTGAGCCATAAGCTGCACTGGGCGATGGACGGACGGTCTCACGTGCTACCACCTCACCTCCTCTCATCCTCCCCTACTGCTTAGAGGCTCGGTGACAACTTGATTGATGCCTGGACGCTGCTCCCGACTCGAGCCTGGAACCTGGTGATTCGATGGCTATCTCTGCACCGACCTCTGTGATTCCACACTCACAGCGCTCCACACACGCTGCAGGGCCCAACCATCAACTCCCCTCCCGACCAGTGACCTTAACCGCACGTCGGAGGCTCCATAAAGAAGCAGTGCTCTGACACACCGAGGGTCTGCGCCGCCCTGGGTGGCCTTTTCACTGGTCACATGCATTCACCTGTCCAGTTACAAGGTGTGGACTGTGCCTCTTTCAGCTGTGAGTCCCCTCATCCTTCCTCTCCTCATCCTCTCTTCCACCTTCCCACCTTGATAGTGGGTGACAGCATTACCAGAAACATTTGCCTCTTTTAATGGAATCATACAGTGTTTCCCTGGAGCCGCATTCATGGACATCTGGGTGAGCTAATCCATGTAGGCTGCAATGACATGGCTCATCCGCAGTCTGGGCAGACAAAGGCAGACTTCGTTCAGATTTTACTCTTTGAAAAACTGTGGTAAATCTGTCCTGAGCAGTGGTCCCACACCAAGTGTGTCCCATGGTGCAGAGCATTTCAGTAGACTCCTTGGCTTAAACCCCTGGCTCTGCTCCACCTGCATGGCACACAACTTTGGCTTCATTGATCATTTTAATCTGTTTTGAAACCTATCCTCCTTTTACACGGCTGATGGAATGCAGTCTCGCAGACTTGGCAGCTCGTTACTGGCGGCTAACATCCAGCACGCTGTACAATCTACCCCATGTCACTGACCGTATACACAAGGCCTATTATGGCAGTTGGTTGTCCAGTTACTCATAACTGCTCCCCCCATGGGCTCACGTTCCCTTTCTCATGATCGGTTTGCACCATCAGCTCCCCTCACAGCTTCAGGAATTTAAACAAGTTTCCAACCTCTCATGTGTGGAACATCAGGACGATCAAAATACTCCCATCCCAACCACGTCATTATAACCAAAAGAAGTAGTCAACAGCAGGTACCGGCGGGGGTGAAACATCTGTCACCCGCGCCAGTTGTCTTTTTCCTCTGCAGGAGCAGCTCCTATTGAGTGCCCCGTTAGGATGGCTCTACTCAATATCTGGTCCATTATCAATGAGTCTTTTATTCTCATAGAGATATTTATTAGTGAGAAATTGGATTTTCTCTTCCTCACTGAACCATGGCGAAGGACCCAGGAGTTTTCAACCCTAAATGAACTGTGTCTCTCCGCCTACAGTTCCATCAGCACACCAAGGCTGTCTGGCTGTGGTGGAGGACTGGCAGTGATTGTTAGAGACTGCTATCACTGCTGGACACTTAGCCCTGAGACTTTATGCTTTTATGGACTTTATGTTGCCAAAACTGGCCGGTTAAAGCATTTTTTATTGTTTTCGAATCTATTGCCCTCCCAGCTCTTCTTTATGATTTTACTGACTTCTTGTCCACACTTACCAAGTTTGACAAAGTTTTACTTACTGGTGATTTTAATTTTCTTCTCTGTGACTCCCTCTAAGATTTCACCTGATTTTTTTTTAATACTGCAGACTCTTTTAACTTTGTGCAACAAGGTTCTCGTCTCACACATTCCAGAGGACATACTGGACTTAGTTTCATCACATTGTCTAATCATTGACAACGTTTACCTGGAGGATGTCCCTGTGAGTGACCATAAATGGGCGCTATCTGCTGTTTCCTGTGACATGGATCTGCTGCCGGAGCACAGCTGATAAATCTGTGGCTCTATTTGACCAGTGTGCTGTCAAATTGTAAGGAAGCCTTGGTCCTAGGACCGCTTAGTCTCGAAAGCTCATTTCAGCAAACAAAAGAAACTCAAAAGTTTTCTGAGGATATAAAAGGAATGGTCTCTCCTACTGTCCCACATTCTGTAGTATTTATTGCAATAACTTTCTTTCATGATTGTAAATAAAGTCAGTGAGCAATTCTCCTCCTTAACGAACCATCCCACCATTAGTGCTTCCTTTTGCACAGCCGTAAACTCCTTCTTGCTGTTATTTTGGAAGACGACACAAAATTATTGCCCACAATTAAGCCTTCCTGTGGCCAATTTCACACTCTACCCCATCTCTTTTTTTTTTTAGAAGTTTTCAGTTGAATTGGCTTCACCATTGTTTCCATGATAAATCTCTCCTTTTCATCTATTCCCACCCATTTTAAACAATCCTCATTCCCCAATCCAATAATTTACAGACTGATATCCATGGCCATTCATCTCAAAAGTGCTGAAGAAAGTTGTTGCCTTCCAGCTTACAACTTGTATACAAACGTAGTGTCTTTCTAACCCTTTATAATCTGGCTTTTGTAAACTTCTTTCAACCAAAATGTCTCTTCGCAAAGTCACGTGTGATGTCAGGATGGCTGCAGATGATGGAAAATGCTCAGTCCTGGTGTTACTTGACCTCAGCTCGGCTGTTGCCATGGCGGATTATAGTGTCCCTCTGAACAAACTACAACAGTAGGTGGGTATTTCCGGTACGGCCTTGGACCGGTTCTCCTCCTACCTTTCTGAAATGAGCTTTCAGTTGCCCTGGGGCAGCTCATGTCAGACTCAGGCTCCTTGTCCCATGGTGTCCCACAAGGCTCTGTACTGGTTTGTAAGCTATTTCCCTTTGGCCAAATTATCACACAGGTGCAGTGGCTTCTCTTAATTTTTCTTGCTGATGATATCCAGTTATATTGTTCCTTTAAATCTGGTGAACATTATTGATTGAAAATGAAAAAAATTGCAATGCACATCTTAACTATGTGGTGCTGAGCCAAACCGTAAAAACGGGAACTAAGGAAAAAAGATGAAGGCCCGCAATTCACTTTCAATGCTGCAAATAAAAACATTTTTGGGAGCATTATTGATTGACCACTTTACTTGACTGTCTGGACTCTATTAGATTTTGGATGAATGACTACTATCTCCAGTTGAGCAAAAATAAGACAGAAGACAAAGATGTGGTACCTCTCATTAAACAGATTTTGTGGTTTTTAAGTGATAATGTGCAGTGTAACCTTTGTAACTAAATAATAATAATAATGATAATAATAATAATAATAATAATAATAATAATAATAATAATAATAATAATAATGAAAGCCAGCACTCATGTTTCTTCCAGCTGAGGAAGCTAAGTTTGAGATGGACATGATCATTCCTGTCTTCACTTCACATCCTCTGTATGACTGCAACACTTAGTTGACATGTCTGAGACAAACTTCTGTGACCTGTCGATACCAAGCGTTCACGCTCACTCCTCTTTTATGCTCCCTTCGCTGGCTCCCTATCAACTACTGTATTCCATTTGGTGCTAACTTTCAGGGCTTTATGAACCTCACACCCATTTCAAAAACACAAGTGAGAAAGTCTTGCCCAAACTCTGGAATGCTCTCCTTTATCTTTAACATCCTTAGAATCCCGTGATGTTTTTATGAAGCTACTCAAATGTTTTTTTTACAGGCAAGACAGGCTTTTGGTTCAGGCGGGCTGTGAATAGCTGCTCCGTGTTAATTAAGGCACCCTAACATTGACTGTTGTCGCTGCTGCCTGTCAAACCAGCACCAGCAGTTATTTTGTCATCATATTTATGAGGTTCTCTTATTTTGTGTTTTATTCATAGCTGTAAAGCACTGAATCTGTGAAAAGGTGCTAAAGGTTATTTACCAACATAAAAAAGGTTCTATTAGATTTTATTGTTACACCATAACATTTTGAAATGTTTTCCTTTGCTGTGTGTTTTATCGGTGTCTGTGCTGCCCTGCCACAAGTCGTCCTTGGCTACTCTCCAGTCACAAATGAGACACAACATGAAGCACGCAGCCTTTATCTCAGAACACAATCAATTCCCTCTGAAGGTAATGAAATTCTATTGGCTCGACCAAGGTGTTTCTGTATGTACTGAATGGAAACAGAGTTAGAAATCATTACAGCCATTTGCTTTGACAGCTCTTGCTGTCGTGACAGGAACCAAAAGGCTTTCTGCCTGCACAGCATCCGTTGTCTCAGGGGACCGTGAACAAGAGAAACGGCCATTACAGACACAGAGCTGCGCAATCGAGGAAAAGATTTTTCTCTTGTCAAAGGAAAAACCGTCATTGTTAAATAACTTCTCTCTCCATCACTATTACCTGATGACTCGATCAAAAGTAGTCCACTGAATGGAACCAGTCCCTCTTTAGTTGCAATTTAGAGCACATACAGAAATGTGTCTTTGGTTTTGTGTGTGTGTGTGTGTGTGTGTGTGTGTGTGTGTGTGTGTGTGTGTGTGTGTGTGTGTGTGTGTGTGAACGGAACAAATCAATTCAAAACACAACTGAACCTCTGAACCTGTCACAATAAAGCAGCACAGTTCACATTCCACAGCTCAACATTAATTATAATTTTAGACCTGTTTGATGTAGCTGGTTCCAATCTCAGCCACCAAGAAAATCACAAGTAGCCTTTGCATTGTCAATGACTACCAAAGGATTTGTTCAGGTTGTGAGTGAATGGGATCGATCAAGCTGCGCTCTACATTTACACGTCAGGGCTGTTGGTCATGGCTACGCCTGCAAGCTTGAATCCAGGGCAACTCTACTATGTTGGAGACACTTGAGCGTCACGTCCAGAGAGCTTCTTCAGCTCTGAGGGACTAAAGGGGGAGTCTCAGCTGTGATGCCTCTTTGGAGTCATTGATTAATGATTGATAACTGAGTCCAATTGATTTGTTAGTGCTACTGGCTGTTTTATCAATGGTCATTTGAGTCACACCAATGGTTGTTAATTGTCTTTGGAAGGGATGAAAGGACAGCATTGTATGGGAGGAATGAATAAAGTCCCCAACCCCCCCCCCCCCCCTCCATCGTCTCCACTTTCTTCATTAATCTTTCAATAATCTGTCTGTCCTGGCCTGAGCAGTTGTCCCTCCTGTGCTGGGCCATAGAGTTCTCTTTTTGATGTTCTTTTTCATTTTTTCACAGAAATTCATCAGTTTGTGCATTTCTCACTACATTTTGGTTCTTGTGGTGGTAGCCTGCACACCCTGAAGAGGTTTCCTGTCTTACAGCACAGACCAAGTTTCTCTGACAGAAACTCTTACTGACCACTGAATTAACATGTTCAGTAGACTTGCACGTTGTGGGTTTTTGACCCAGAGATCTGTTGTCTGTGTCTCCGGGGCTACAGACATACAGCAGGTCCGTCTGTGACATGAAACGTGAGAGCGGTGACGGATGTTGCAGTGAATAAACACTGTAATCACTTGGAGCAGCTACATTGACCACATTAGTCGCACAAGACAAGCGTGCGACAGCGCGACAGATTGCTATTGCGTTCACTGCTGGTCTATTTTTTAAACACCAGATACTCCAGAGATCATCACGCGTCGCGGACGGTCTCAGCGTCTTCCAGGTGTAAAGCCTGAGACACAACAACGCTTTTGTCTGTGAAAACTCTCATTATAATGGAAATAGGTGCTCAGACAGGGTCCAGCAGAGATCAAATGTGGTCGGGACTCAAATGTTTCTATTGTTACGCATTGTTCACTCAGAACACCTCCAGTGTTGAGGAATATTTTAATGAATATTAAATGAAGGAAACATTATCTGAGGTGGTGATGAATGGATCCGCTTGTAGGTACTTCTGTGTGAAATACACACTTATCAGAACGACAGAACTAAATCCACCCTGAAAATAGAAGCCACACAGGACCCCTTATAGATCCTATAGTACATAGAGGCAGGTCCAAGTGACAGGTGGATGCGGGGCTGGTGAAGGGGAGCAGCACCAGGGAGGAATCAGATCTCCATCATCCATCGTCATCTTCCACTTATTCCTTACTAGTAAGGGTCGCGGGGGGGGGGGGTGGAGCCTATCCCAGCATCTACGGGCGAGAGGCGGGGTTCACCCTGGACAGGTCGCCAGTCCATCACAGGGCCAACATACAGAGACAAACAACCATTCACACTCACATTCATACCTACGGTCAATTTAGAGTATCAATCAGCCTCGTCCCCAAATTGATGTCTTTGGACTGTGGAGGAAGCCGGAGTACCAGAGAGAACCCAGCAGGAACAGGGAGAACATGGAGACTCACACAGAAAGATCCCGCACCCGAGCCGGGACTTGAACTCAGAACCTTCTTTCTGTGAGGCCACAGTGCTGACCACTGCACCACCGTGCAGCCCGAATCAGATCTCTGTATAGATGACATGCTCGATTCATGAACTTTGCCCATGATTGGTTGAGGATGACGCAGGTGGGACTGGAGCCGGCCAATGGCCTGATCGCACAGGAGTTCTGTGTGTTTCATGCACGAAGCTCATTTGGGATACATGTAAACAATCAAGTCCCATCATAGGACAGCGTGAGTATCATCCGGGTCCAGTTTCAATCCTTAACAGCATAACTTTGTGGACAAGGCTTAAGAGATGAAGTGAGTGTGAAATGTTCATGATTTGCGGTGAACACTGTGGTCTTGTTCAGGTCACTGATGCTACAGCTGATGCTCCCAACCACTTTTCAACAGACAGGAACTACAAAAAGTAAATGTTCACGTTTGCTGTTTTAACGAATATTACACACACACACACACACACACGTGCACACACACACACACACACACACGTGCACACACACGCTCAGCCCTACAGTTGCTCATTTCTGGCCTTGATGCACCAGAAAATACTTCATGCTTCAAACCGCTAACATGTCTGGTCACCTAAGTGATTTAAGAGTTATTGAAAACTCAATCTGGTCTGCTGGAATAACCGTGCATAAAAAAAAAAAAAAAAAGTCAAGTTCCCAAACCACAGGCTGATTATTCAGATTGGCTTGAATAAACCAGCAAAAGACCAAGACAGATGATGGAACACTTGAGGAAGGAAAAACCGATAGACTGATTCCTCAGACAAAGTGAAGGAGACAGCTTAAATTATGATGATGAAAATTACACTGAGTGTATATAAGCGCCAAAATGAGTGGAGGGAGGCCGTTTCCTAACAGGCTTTTCTTTGGTGATGGAGACTGAAAAAGGCAATTAAGGCACATACACATTCTTGGTTTCCACAAACATGTAAGCATCCATGAGAAATCAGTTTTTAAGAGGAAGATATGTGTGTCCCCCCCTCCATGGACCCAGCTGAACAATGTAGAGGGACACTCTGTGGATGTGCTCTCAGATTATATATTACAGTGATTTATTATTATTTTATTATTATTATTATTTATTATTAAATTCTGTGTCGAGAGCTCCATGTTTTTGTCTCCAACAGCTCTTGAGGCTCTTTGGACGAGTGAAGGCAATTCTGCTCCCTGCAACAGCTCGGAGCTGTGACCTGCCAGAGGCCCCAGCTCGTCTCCCCACATGTCCCCGTGCACTCCGCTCTCACCGCCCTCGACATTAGGACAGGGGGACGGGGACGACCAGTGTGTACTGTGTAGCGGGCATCTGTCAGCCACATGCTCTCAAGTGTATCAAATGATTACACGTAATGGCACAAGAGTAATGGTTAAGTTGCCACCGAAGACATGCACACTCGTCCCCCGGGCGTCTGTTCATATCCACTTCACATATCCACTGACAAACAGAGAGCAATGCTGGAGACCTGGAGAAAGCAAAGTTCTCCAAAGGTCAAGAAGTCAAAAAGAGTCTTTCGACAGTGGCGGTGTGAATAAAGTTATGACAAGAACATTCACAGTAAAAGTCATCATAAAACAAACTGTAGAAGTGCCGTATTTTCAAATAAAGTGAGACTTAAGAAGACACAGAATGATGATAATCAGCAAAAGCTCTCTTCTGAAAAGCTGGAGATTTGTGTTTCAACAAGTCTCTGATGCTCCAGGTTTCTGAACAGGAGCCAAAGAGGTCATCGCCAGTTTACATCCTCTGGATGGAACTGTCACTGCTGCCTGAGGCTCCCCAGTTGCCAGTCCTGTCAGTGACGTGCTGGACTCTGCTTCTCTTTGGTAGGAGTTGATTCTCACCTGTGTGAGAATGTGAAAGTGTTGTGCTGAGAATGTGGAAAATAAGAACACACCATCGTCTACATTGTCCCATCATTGTGGATTTGCCTAACAGCATCATTTGGAACAAATGGAATGTATTTATTACATGGATGCAACATTCTGGAGAGAGACCTTGATGTAGAGCATCCATGCCTCCGCAGCCTGTTGATGGGAATATGAATGGAACAGTCAAACAGCTCATGTCCTCATTTATTATCAAGCTGTCCTTGTTGGCACAACAGTCGTGTCATTGTTATCATTATTATGTGCAGCCACTCAATCCCATCGGCAGGAGAAAATCACCAGCCTTGAAAATCATCGTCATGTTTTCAGTTTTTTTCTGATTCTTTAATTCAACCATGTACTGATATTGAATCGTGAGAGATAGAGCAGGTTTAAAATAAATGAGATGAAGAGCTTGTACGCTATAAACATGTTGTGTTCGTTTGGGAGTGAACACACGTGAAAAACTGATAAGAAATGAACTCTGCAGAGTCAGTTTCTGGTGCCGCTTTGAAAAGTTGGGGAAAATCAACAACATAGAAACAAACTGCATGAGCAATCAAATCCTGCTGGGACTCCGACAACTCAGGGTTGTGCACGTGCTAATTACACATGAGTTTAGTGGACATGTCCCTCAAGAGCTAAAGAAATTAGGAAAAGCTCTTGGTCATAAAATGGGATTAGCAAATGGACAAAGTGGGAAACTGCACCAGGACTCGAGCCCCTCGGGGCCCCAGAGGCCCAAGGTGGGCTCTGTCACTATTAGTTTGTCCTTATTTTAATTGAAAATTATTTTTGTAAAATATATTGCACTGTATTGTAATGCAATGTATTAATCCAGCCATTGATGCTTTCAGGAAAGAAGTCTGGGACTTAGTGTCTTATGACTGTTTCTTTTGTGGCTCCTTCCACCTTTCTGGTACTAATGCAGTGCCATTATTAGTAATTATGTTGTTGTTGTTGTTTTTTCAATTAAGCTCTGAACATTTAGAATCGAAAATAACAAATGTCCAGCTGAAATGGGCATAATTAATGAGTTCAATGGCCCAAAAAAGCTGAGGAAATACAAATGGGAGCCATAAATGTCAGGTGATAGGTCAAGGGAAGTGACAAAAGAGGATGAAAGAGAACTGAATAATGAAGGACGGAGTAGCAGGATAAAGGGAGGACATAATGGACAAAAATAAGTGGACAAAGAGAATAAAGGGGGACAACACAGTGCAGGAGAGGTCAAGGGATGGAGAGAGAAAAGAATGGACAGTAGAAGCAGATGAAAGAGCGTGGTGAAGGAGCATGGACAGAGCAGAGGGAAAGAAAGGGAGTGAAAAGGTTGGAGGTGGAAAAGTGAAATTGAAAACTAAAACAGGAGGACAATCAAAAGTGGAAGAAAGCAAATAATTAAGAAACTGATTTGCAGTTCCTCTGGAGAGATTCATCACCCACAATGGAACAGGAAAATGTGACGGTAGAATTTACTTGAATTGTTGAATCACAGGAGCAGAAAGCAATCAACAATCAAGCGACGGGCCGCTGGAGGACATTTCTTTGACGAGGCCTCAGCCCTCAAAGGGACAATTTGTAAGCAGCTGATATTTTGGTTTGGAGGAGAACAGATAACTTCTCACTGAATTTAGAAATACTTTTTATTGACCACCATGAACTTTCCAGACATGCTAGTCATGAATCCTGAGGTGTGAGTGTTCTGTTCAAAAATGCAGATGTTTTCATTCTTCTTGTTTGCGATGCTTCATGTTAATTCCAGATGTTTTGTCTGTTTAGTATATCAAATATTAAATGTTCAATTGGAAATGTAGAAACATTTGAAAAATAGGGGGAGGTATGAGCATGCTGTTGGCGTTCTTCACCCCTTCTGCTTCCTGTGTGCAGCAGTTTTCAGCGTCCCCCTTCTGAGGTGAAACAACAGCAGCCCCTAAGCTTGTGAGCAGCGACCAACACACTCAAATTCTGATTAAATCATGGTATAAGACAGGTCATTGTAATGTTTTGGTGAATATTTCAAAAGCGGCACAAAAAATATGAATATATCAACCTGTTTCCTGATGAGCAGGTGGTTGACCCGTATGTGAGCGTCCAGGAGCGCTGTCGCTGCTTTCTGGGTTCATCTGACACAGAAGAAAGGACCAACAACCACGACTGGCTATGGAAGACTGCACTGCGTGTAGGTTGATAAGTCAGACAAAAATCTAGAAATATAGTAGATTTAAAGACACTATGAAAATACTAATATTTGGTCACTAATGGTCCAGAACGCTGCTGCCCCCCTGACTAGAACTGGTAGCAGAGACCAGGTCTCTCCTGGACTGCTTCTCTGCATGGCTCCCTGTCAAATTTAGAATAGAATTTAAAATTCTTCTTCTACCATCAAAGTCCTCAACAATCAGGCTCCTTCATCCCTGACAGAGCTCCTAGTCCCCTATGATCCAGCTAGAACCCTTCACTCCCAGGCTGCAGGGTTCCTGCTGGTTCCTAGAGTTCTAACAGTAGAACGGGAGCCAGAGCCTTCAGCTATCAGGCTCCCCTCCTGTGGAACCGTCTCCCAGTTTCAGTCCAGGACCCAGACCCCCTCCTATGTTTAAGAGCAGACTTAAGACCTTCCTTGTTGATCAGGCTTATAGTCAGGACTGCTTAGGCTGCTATAGGCTCAGACTGCTGGGATCTCCCATGATGCACTGGGCTTCTCTCTCCTCCTCCTGTCCTCATGCTGCTGGAGGAGGCTCCAGACCTGAAGAGGCTCCAGCTGCTCACGTCCCCGTCTGTCCATCAGTCTCTCCTCCTTTCTCTCCCTCTTTATCTCTGTCCCTCTCTTTCCTTCTGTCTCTCTGTCTTCCTCCATTCTCTGTCTTTGTCTCTGTCCTGCTCTCCTGCTCTCTCTCCGTCCCCACTGATCCTGGATCTGCTCCACCTTCCTGCTGGTAAAGGAAGGTTCTGGTGGCTGCTGTTGCAGGATGTGCTGCTGATGGAGAATTGTTGGGTGGAGGTTCATTGAAGGAGGGAGGTGCTGGACCTGCTCTACTTAGACAGAGTCAGGACAGGACTTTGGTTGGGGTTTGGTACAAATAAAGCTGACTCGACTAATTAAAGGCAGGCAGCTAAATCTGAACTAGAATGTTCCAGGCATCAAAAACTTGTACAATGTCCAAGAGGACAGGAGCTTCATCATCAGACATCTTATCCTTGTTTTAACTTCACTCATGTTTGGGATCCCACTCTGAGCTGCTGAAGCTCTTGGGATGGAGTGAAGACGTTGGTCAGTGAGACGTTTGTGCTGAGATGTTTCGTTCAACTTCATGACAGAGCAGCTGCTCATGCTAGTCCACGCTGCCAGACATGCAGAGCATCTGGCTCTTGAAGTGACTGGGATTAAACTGGTCAACTGGCTCCCTCTCAGCAGAACTGTGCTTGGCTCTCAGTGAGCTGCTGCACTGGACTTCTATGAGTCCACACGGGTGTGTGTTCAGTTCCTCTGTGTGTGTGTGTGTGTGTGTGTGTGTGTGTGTGTGTGTGTGTGTGTGTGTGTGTGAGAGATGGCCACAGTAGGTTTAGCGTGGTGTGTGTGTCTCCAGGGATTGTGCTCTCAGCCTGTTGTGGGCCACTTGTAAAGGAGCCAATAACTGTTTAAAATCGGAATCATCAGGGTCTCATTAGTGGCCCTTCAGTGCAACACATGTTGCAGAGCAAAGACAACGACGACACGACAAATGTCTCAACATCCTGTGGTGATTGATATCAACAAAGGTTTTTTTCAGCTGCAAATAAAGAGCCATGGTTGCTGCTCACATGAAAGAGGGATTTTTGCTTGAATTCTAGTGTGGCTGCACTGGAACAATGAGTCGTGCCTGAAGGAGGCAGGATCCAGGCTGCTCAGGTTTGCAAATTCCAATTTATTAACCGCACATGAGTCACATGTTTTGAACAAAACTTGAAAGTGTGGAACATGAAGCTGCTGCCTAACAATGACCACCGACCAACAACGCTTCTTTATCCTAACCACTATGTCCTGAACCTCATCTGACACACACACACACGCACACACACACACACAGACGAGTACAGTGTGTGACTTACTGTCCTGTACCTTTGAAAATTAATTTTGTATGATTTCTTTTCTTCCCAAGGTGCTCTTGGTCTCTTGAAGACCAGAACTGAAGCTTTCAGGGAGCAAATGGAGACAGGAAGGAGTTTGTACTGTGGAAACACTTCTATCAGTCTGATCCATTCATGCGTTTTAGGAACACGGTTAAAGAAGTGTTCTGCCTCTTGTTGGTGAACTTCCATTTCCATTCTTGGGTTCTGTGTTTGGGCGTCAGTGACTTTTGCAACTGGAGAAAACAAAAACTATAAAAAGTGAGACCAGAATCAGGAGGGGAATGTTTGCTGAAGTAGTACATCAAGACAGACGTCATCAGCCTGGAAAGCTCTGTCCGTGCCCATGGATGGATGTTACTGACGGTGTCCTCCCCTCATCTCAACATCTCCACCCTTAACTCAATGTTAGAACAGGTCTGGAGAGAATTTAAACTGATCACTGAAAGACTTTACTCCGAAATAACAGGAATAAATCCATGAAAATATGCTGTCCTCAGAGGCAAGTCTGACAATCCTAAAACAAGAATTTAATAATTGAGATGGTGAACGGATGGAGAGGGCAGCTCAGTCCTCTTTCTCCATGTCCATCTTTCTCCTAATAAATCCCTCTTCCACAGACACACATTGCAACACTCGCCTCTTCTAGTGTATGTGAGTGACAATAATTGAGTTGACAGTGTAAGAGTTGTTCGCAAATATGAGAGTGAGGCTGAGTGGATCCTAACAAGTACAAACACACACACACACGCGCACACACACACAAACACACACACACGCACACACACGAACGCACAAACTACTGGCAGCTAAATAAACACATAAAGCAGATATATACAGGAATAAAATAATGATGAAATTACTAATAATCAATATTGTCCAAAGCATGAACTGAGAGACAGCGTCAAGCTAAACCTGCATGACGTTACTGCAACATTCCTTTCAGTTAATATTTCAAGTTCTGCATGCGCCTCCTAAAAAAGATACTCAGGAGTTTTTCAGAAACTTATTTCAGGGTTGAAGGGACAGCAAAGACTGGTGGGGCCTCAGTGTGAAGTCCAAGCATGTGCGGCAGATCCGGCTGCCAAGCCCGTAATTAGAATTAGAGGAAGCATAATGAGTTTTTTTCCCTGTGATTTCTTTAATTGCGCGATGCATGATATGTAAACAATACTGCGACATTGAAGAGATGAGGAAAAATTGTGGGAGGGATTCTTCCCTGATCCTGTGCTCCCAGGATCGTTGTGCATCATTCATCTTCTCAGACAGGTCACCAACATCAGGAACATACCAGCTTGATGGAATCAAAAAGAAAAGAATCATTTTGATGTTATTTATTCGAATGAGCAAGACAACAACAGCAACAACTTCCAGACTGACTGACCCTGTTTCACTTCTCTCTTTTTTGTTGTTTTCTTTTCACATTTTCTGTGTCAAATTCCGAGAGAGACTCATGGAGTGGATATGACAGACCTTCATTCCTTTAATAGCGCCACCATCTGGCCCCCCCATGTCACTTCCAGTTGTGCCAAGTTCCACATCTGTAGCTCGTTGCAGCTTAGTTTGCTTCGAGCTACAGATGTGGACAGCAAATACTAACGAGAAACAATTAAGTTTGAGCCCTCAGGTTCACTTTCTTGAGCACCATCACTTTCTGACAGGATTCCATCCAGGAGGCCTTCGAACAAGCCTTAAAACAAAGTGTTCAGCAGGAACTTGCGGAATGTGGAGCTGTCACAGGTCATAGAATGATCAAGTGGACTGTGCAACTCCAGTCTCTCTGAGTCCTGAGGTCCACAGGTCCACAGGTCTGCTTAGTGGCCTGTAGAACCAGCCCAACACCAGGCAGCAGCTCCCAGCGGTGAGGGCATGAGAGGGAGAATGTGAAGCTTTTGACTTACTAGCCTTTACTAAATAGAGAGAACACACACAAACACACGCGCGCGCACACACACACACGCGGTCTCCAAACATCGGTCCAGAGTTGCAGTGTGAATACAGAAACTGCCAGCTCTCTGCCAGCTCTCCTCCTTCCTCCATGTCTGTTTTGTCCTCTAGAGTTTTCCATTGGTCATTCTTGTTATCTCTCTGTTCCCTCTCTTCTCTGTCCACGTCGCTCGGTCCTCATCCCTCTTCCCAGCCCCCCTCAGTTTCCCTCCCGCTCTCTCCCTCTCATGGTGACTCTGTGCAGTCGAGCGAGTTTCCTCTGGGAACTCCAACACTCCAGTAATCAGGGAATACACACAAACAAAAACAAGTGACAACACTAAGTGCCTCACACTGCTCACGGTCAGGCTGGCCGTGGCTGCTTGAGTGTGTGGTTGTTGGGTAGAAGTATAACTGTGGGCCAGGTCATTACTTCAAAGGTCATGGAAGAATCTAGCATTAATTTAAATGATTATAATAAATAATGCTGAAGTGGGATGAGGCTGAGCCTACAGTATAGAAACCTAAAATCCCATCTAATGGTTGTATGGAGATCCAGGCCCCTCTGGAACCTCACTGTCCATCTGGAAGTCTAGATCTGGGCAGAAGGCTGGTTTTTGATCCCGTCACCTACAGTAGAATTCACCCTTATCACATCCCTTAACACGCACTCTTCCCCCACAGTGAAGGACCTGAGGTGGTCTCAGGTGCATTAGGCTCCCATTTTAAAGGTTTGTGTGTATCAGTAAGTGTGTTGTGTCCGTACTACGTAGGTTCTGGCTATTAGCCGTTAGTGACTTTTTGCAACTGGAGGAAACAGCGCAGGGATTCAGTCACTCGGGGAGTGAGTCGGTGAGTAATGCAGGTCACTCCTTCACAGGGAATCACTTTCCCTGGCAGTGCATCACTCACTGCCTCTCTCACGACTCAGAGAGCTCAGCTGAAGTGAGAAAGAGCGGATCATAAGTGATTGAAATCAGACTGTTCACTAAAAATCTTCTTTTCAAACAAATCCTTCATGAACAACATGGCACAGTTGGCAACTAATGCACTGCTGAGTTGCATGATGGGAAGTTTTGGATCTTGTTTCTAGGTCAAAAACTCAGTCGTTTTACATCTCAGCCCTTCAGGTTAGCTCCTATTCAAATGTGTCTTTTGCTAAAGGCTCACATTGTTGAACTACAATCTACAGTCTCAGTCACCGATTTTGTTTATGGTAAGTTACTCAACTTCCTCTTCTTTTCCTTTTTTCTCTTTGTTGTGGGACGAAAAGATGCCTGGTAGAGTTGTGCCATGAGCCCGGGTAGCACAGGCACAGCCTGTGTCTGGAGCCCACGTGTGAGCTTGTGTAGACAGTCAGATGAAAAGTAAGCAGTGAAATTAGAATGACACAAGTTTGTAAGGAAGAGCAGGAAGATCAGTGATTTCATGTTGAAAAAACTTCCATGTGTTTTTTAGTTTTGTTTCTCCAAACCTGTGGTTCCTCTCTATGGGCTCCCCTCTGAACGGGCCCCGCTATGTGTGTGTGCAGGAATATGTGACGTGAGTGTGTGAATGAGCGTGTGTGGGTCAGCTGTGTTGATGAGATATTCATTTCGCGCTAAATCATGATGTATCAATTATGCAAAAGTCTTGTTTGTATTTGGCTGTCCAAGTCTCAGGCACGATGGCTGTGAGAAGGCTCACAGACGGGCCTAACGATGCCGGCAGCAGATTAACACGGGTGATTACAATGCTCTCAGATGCCAAACCGAGCCGAGTGCCGCGGATATGAAGACCTGTCGCTGAGTTATGAGGGGCCTCA
This sequence comes from Aulostomus chinensis, assembly GCF_037954235.1. Classification (NCBI taxonomy): domain Eukaryota; kingdom Metazoa; phylum Chordata; class Actinopteri; order Syngnathiformes; family Aulostomidae; genus Aulostomus; species Aulostomus chinensis. The sequence goes on along the minus strand of NC_141327.1, from coordinate 2,497,674 downwards.
GCAGCCTGCACAAGCCTCTCGCCACCAATGGTCAGACTCTGTTGTCACGAAAAAGAAGCGTCGTCCTCCACTCAAACACTTGTATCTGTGCAGGAAATTCTAAAAAGGTGACACACAAACATGCACGTGAGGAGTATCCCTCAAAAAACTGAAATGAAAGGATCGTCTGCTTATGTGTCTCACACACACACACACACACACACACAAACGCGCACGGGCTTCGTTCCCCCCTTCGCTTGTCTCGTTCTTCATCAATCCTTCCTGCCTCGTTTATCGGCCGGTGCGATAATAAAATACAAATTCCTTCACAACCGCGCTGCACATAAATTTCAGGTAAATCTGACACTGTTTGTTCTGGGATTTCTTGCAGTCAGACTTTGATAAACTAACAGTCTTTGGCCAACTAAAATAAGATATGCATTATTTGAGAAGTGTATGTATGTATGTATGAGAGAAGTGCCCCTATGAATCGAGTGTACACAAATCCTTTCTTATCCCTCTCCCAGCACGACCGCTTGCTGTTTTCCACCCTCATATTTTGCTTGTGTTCATTAATCTGCGTTTGCACTCAGAATGAAAGCGTTCAGCAGGCAATTTCATTCTTTCTCTGCCAATACCTGGAAATGGAACACTCTCACTACAATCCATTAATTAACATGCACTGGAATCATTATCACACTCTCAATAAAACCTGGTCTCAGTCCAGCTCAATCTAAACTGGTTTTGGAAGAGAGTTTCTCCATCCAAGACACTTATGAGCCACCACATCAAGGTTCCACTAATGATGTAGTGCTATGTTGCCATCCTGTGGAGTTCAGAGGAGAGAAGAAAAAAGTAATTGTTCACAATGAACTGAAAGACAACATCAATCTAGAGGAATGCGTCTCGTCTCAGAGTGTGTGTGTGTGTGTGTGTGTGTGTTTACAAGGCTGAACAATACTCAGTCTGTTACGTCCTAATCAAGATGAAGCTGCAGCTGCATAGGTTTTCTCATTAAAACACGACATCAAACGCTTCGGTGAACTGTTTATCAAAAGCCTTCACTTGTGTGGTCCAGAGAAAATCAGCATTTTATTTGGTTTGACCAGCATCAATAGAAAAACTGAAGCATGGGTGGCCTGTTCCCCTCTGCAGACGGTCCGAGGGATGTTTTGGTCCCTGCACCTTCTGCGCTTCTTCAACCACCTCATCGTCTGTTCCACCTATTCAGAAGATTTGATTGAATATTGCATGTATGACGGCATTTACTTCATCCCTGTGGTATTCAGAGTATACATTCAAAAACTCTCAGACGCCACTCACACTTGGTCCACTTGCCTTGCACTGTTCTGCAGCACAATGGTCTCTCCTCCCTCCCCCCCGCCTGAGCACGGTTACGCCATCACTGAGCTGCGCACTTGAGCCTGACATTTGCTCGGGATGCCGCGGGTCAGGATTTACATGTCACTGAGTCACAGCAGCGGGATGGGACGGGAGTAAAGCTGCAGTCCCGTCTCAGGCTCGACTGTACACACTGTACTCTGCAGAGTCTGCACACCAGAGTCCTGCTCTGTTCTTCCTATATCGTACAGCCAGCGACCATCATCACGCGATATATTTGCATGTGAAATCACTCACTGTATATCTGGAGAATTGTTTGCGGTCCATTTAGGGTTGAAATCAAAATTTAATTCCAAAAGAATTTTGAAAGAATCCAATCAGAAGGGATGGTCATAAAAGAAGGAAAGAGTCTGGTTCTGCTTCACGGCTCCTGAAAGTACGGTGAGCGCTGGAGGCCTTGCCACAGATGTGGCGTCGCACACAGAGAGTGCGGCAGGGCGTGTTTACTTTGAGCGCCGCGCTACAAAAGTGGGACCAGGCAACGTGCTCATGGGAAACTAATCAGAGACATTGGAACTGCACAGTCTTTGATGTACCTGAGGGTTTCATCACCATCTTCACCATCAGCAGCAAAGCCTTGGACATCTAAACATGACATCCTGCTCTCTCGGGTTATCAAGGGGAAGCGACCCGAGAGGGCAGTGGGGGGAGGCGAGGGGCTGCGCGTGTACGTCGGCTTACTGCCGCATGCTTGGAGTTTGGTCAGCTGGTTTGCAGACTGAATGCATGTATTGTGACTATTTAATTTGTGAATAGTCAGTTAACAGTTATTAAAATGATTGCCAATACCATCTTCATTTTTTTGGGCTCACGCTGATGCGGTACTGTGACAAGACAGTTACCAACAAGTTTGAGCTGGAGACATGGATCTACATCTGGGAATGAGCTCCAGGCTCCATGCTGGGACGCAGCAAACGTCCACGTGTATCCTTTACTGTCCATAGATATCAACATACGGGTCGCATTCTGAAGTGAACACTTGTCTTTCCACTCTTTCTCTGTGTGACAAAAATGGATTAAAAAGAGAAGGAGCTCGTATGATGACTCCTGTAGAGGCTGCGGAGAAGCACCTCTGGATGAGCTGTTGTTCTGCTTTCAGAGTCAAGAAACATCAACGCGAGTCCTTCTCTCCCCTCTGATAATGACTTTAATAGAGACAAATATTCAAGAAATTGGATTCATGTCTTTTCATGATGAACAAGTTCCATTAGCACACAGTGAGAAAATTAATTCTCTAATAGCCGGAGCTGACTGGTGAAACCCGACTGTGTGTTATTTAGTTTTGATTAAAAGGTGAATTCTAAAAGCTGAATGTTGATTATTTAATTTTCAAGTTGAATTATCACCACTTTCCTATATCACCAAATCTTTCCTTTCCCCTGTGAACTTTAAAATATCCCATTTTACATTTTTATCTGTATATGTCTGTACACACACACACACACACACACACACATATATATATACTGTATATATATATATATATATATATATATATATATATACTGTATATATATATATATATATATATATATATATATATATATATATATATACTGTATATATATATATATATATATATATATATATATATATATATATATATATACTGTATATATATATATATATATATATATATATATTTGAATTTCTGTCTGGATATGCTCAAACAGGAACCAGTGGAGGTGAGTTTTAGTGAGAGAGGCAGAGCGCTCAGCTCTTTGCTGAAGTCTAGTAACATCATCCACCTGAAAACACACAGGAGAAGCAGAACGTATGGGAGTGTGTTCTCTCAGCACCGTAAGGCCCAAACTGACTTATCTGAAGGGAGACTCAGTCTGGAGGACTGCGTCACTGTGACAAAAAATAGAGTCGCCACGACGCCCCACTGCTACCAGATGATTCTCCTGGAGGCCACGGCGATCATCTGCTCGCCCACGACCAACATGCTCAGTGTTGCTGCTCCAACAGAACACCCACAATAAGAACTGTAGAAGAACCTGGTGTGTTTCAGGCTGCAGGTATTTAAAGACAGCAGGAACATTTGTGCCAACCCTGCATCATCATCTCCATGGGCCTCGCGCAAGGACATTGTTATATTTTCATCTTCACTTTCTCTTTGGTGGAGTTGTAGTTCCAGGAAACGCAAGAAAATCCGCTTTGCCAACACAATGAATGAACACGAGCTCCTGAGCAAAAGGAACGAGCATCATCAACGCCCTCCACATACACGTCTGAGTTCAGCTGGTCATTTCAGACCTGAGCTATGAAAATGGAAAATGAGAGAGAAGAACTATAAGTAGACTGAAATGAAGGTCTCGCACCCAGGAGTGGATCAGCAGAAAGACCAATTAGTGAAATGAGGGCCCTGAACAGCCAAAGACGGGGGGAAATGATCCGTGCCCTGGTCGCTGTGTGAGGAGGCTCGCCAAGGCAAGCAGAGCTACGACTGCAGCGTGACGGGCCAAGAGTGAGCAGACTAACATGGGGGGTGCATGGTGTAAGTGGTGCAACAGGTCTGAACACTCGTGCATTCACACTTGAGAGAAAACCCCAAACACACAAATGCTGATGATTTTGTCAAAAATCCTAAACCGGTCGTTCTGGATTGAAGAGCAAATCTGTGCGGTTTCATTTTGTCTCATACTGGAGTTGATTTCTGCTTAGTTTTGGCAATAAATGCCCCCCGGCTTGCCCCCTCATGCAGATATTCTACCTAAACACTCCACCACTTCTTTTACTCTTCACAAATGTTGATATGAAATGACTCATATTTGGTTTATAATCTCTGAGATTATACGTATCCGTGGTTACGGAAATGTGGGCTAACTGGACCAGTCAGCCTCAGGTCAGGTCCCCCTCAAGAGAAAACCTCCCAACACCTACATTTTAAGAAACATTCATGAAGCCGAGAGCACGAATCCTCCAGACTTCGGTGGTCACCTGACTTCTCATGCTCGCCAGGCGCTGACATCTGCTGCGACTCAGTAGCACTGCTACATGAATTATATACTTTGGCAGAAAGTTTGACATTTGAGTTCCCTGAACGATTAATCCTAATAACTTTGGTGATCCCTTGACTCACTAAAGCCTCCCGACTCCATTTTCAGCAGGAAATAATTCAAAAGGTGTTGGTGACCTTTAAATCCTTCAAATGTCAAGATCTAATCTACACATTGGCGTGAAAATTACTGAGCAACATCTTTGCCTCCGCCAGGATGAAGCCTCTTGATTGTGGACCCTCCATGGCTCAGTTCCAGTTAATAGGCTGCCTCCCTTTGAGCTTTGCATTTCAACACCTTACATGTCAGACTGGCTTTGGAAGGATGCACGGTTTCAAAGACTCCTCCAAACACGGCCTTCCTTTGTGTGGAACTGGAGGACACAACTGGTGTATCCTCCAGTGAACGCTGCTGCGATGCGTCCAGAGAATCCTCATCAACTCAGGAACACTACCAGCATCGGCCTCCAGTCACTGGCAAACATATCAAATGTACTGGATGAAGAAAAGAGTGGATTCAGGTAAGAATTCATGGAAGCAGACCTAAACTCATCTGTTTGCTGTCTTAGAATCACGAACTTTCTTTGTAACTTCCCTGTGTTTTATACAAGTGGCTGCACTCAGCCAACCAGCTCTCTTGCTGTTTTATGCAAACCCAACAACAATTTGTGGGTGTAAAAACAGAGTTACATTTGTGTTGCTTTCAGCTGACTTGGACTCAACTGTTGTCAACGTGGACTGTGCTCCAAATATTGCTTTGTCAAAGGTTTAATTGTGCTCCGCATCTGTGTGGTTCCCAGCCAACCTTTAACTGCTCTTTATGTCCTGGTGCCTCACTGGCCCATTGTGTCCATGGATCATACACTTGGCTTTGAATCAGCATCAAAGAGTGCGATCTCCTTCCCTAAAAATCAAGCTGTTTCGAAGAGGGCCGCGTCTCCACGTGCCATGTGGAATGGTACCGGCTTCTCTGTGAAAATGTTGGCAGGAAATATTGTCAAAGAAAGAATTTTAACAATGGCTGTCCAATTGAGCCACATCAAAACTAGATCCATGTTTTCAATCAGCTATGTGATGCCAAGCTGGCACTTGAGGACAGCTCTGTACGTCCGTATCAGGAAACGTGACCGACATCAAAGCAGCCCTCCTCCAAACTTTCTTGGTGGTGTGGCGCAGCGCCACGGTGAGACTCTCGCTAATAGCAGATAAAAAGTATAGGAGCAGGATTCTCTGCCAGTCTCGTAGGCATCTCTCAGGGCAATATGCACAATATCACGCAGGTTTCTCACTTCTAATTCACTTCAAAGTAACCCTCCTACACACACACACACACACACACACAAACATTTTACCACAGCTTGGAGATTTCAACCCATTTATTCACGATTGCCCATCAAAAGAAGACTTGTTCCTGGGAAGCCATGGTTTGTCCCCCCTCTGAATTCAAAGCTGCACATCTCTCTTCCTACGTCGGCCTTTTTTTTGTGTGCTCTCTGTCTGCGTTTCTTTTGATATTTTTAGAATATTTCAGACAAGAAATTTGTGTTCGGTTGATAAAAGATAGATCACACTTCAAACTGCTGGAACAACTCTCGCAACGCACCGCTGAATAGGTCAGTCAACACGGACCTGAGCGCGTCCAACCAAGAGTGTCCATGCGCAATGGCATGTTGAGGCCGCCGTCTGCATCTTAACCGTGTGGTAATTATTGTAACCATGACGATAAAAGCCCCAGCGTTTTCCTCAGAGGCGTGTGGTGGAGAGTCCAGCAGTTCCAATGCTGAACAATTTCAATTCCCAAGATGTTTGCCGGACGGCACCGGCACGCTCAGCCCCTCATCGTTGGCCAGCGTCTGCTCACTACGTGCCACTGACACAATGAGCTGTCAGCGGGCAAATTATTAGATGGATAAGAACTATTTTTAGCCTTATTGTGGAGTGTAATACACCAACTGCAAAATAGAACAATCATGTAATCTTCACATTTTTGTATTTTTTGCCGATGCAGACTCTTCACGAGCACAACGTTCATCCGTTCACCATCAAAACAGCCACAGAGGATGAAAAACTGCAACCCCCCCAAAACCCAAAATACACAGTTCCATCCTGTCAATGCTCCAGAACGGCTGAGGACATAACTTTGATCCAGAAATCCCACATGGCATTAATGTCACAGTCACATTTTAAAAGTAGCAACCTCCCAGTTACAGTCACAGCAAATAAGCATAAAGGAAGCTGAGCTGCACCCAGTTCAGTCCTCACACAAGGACGTAAATACTGGACACGCCACAGAATGATTCTTCACAAAATTATAAATCCGGGTGTAATGAAGCATCTTCATCACGCTGGTGTGCAGGCAAATGATGTTAAAAGGTGCTGTAACCTCACATCAGCCCTGCTTGCCACTGAGGGTTTAAAAGCAAGAAAACATGAATTCATTTAACATGTGCTTGAACACGTGAGTGTGTGTCCGACACAGCTTTAATATCTTGGACAAATGAAGGTGTCAGCTGTGGTTGTGTGCAGTTGGTGCTGGATAGAGGTGCATGATGGAGTGCACTTCACCTTATTAAAACTCCTCGGATTCACACCTTCCTCTCTCCCAGAGTCTACTTAGCCTGGAGAGAATCTGAGAGGCACACTAGTGTTTTCTGAAGAGGCTTACAGAGCAGAGAGAATTTAAGAGTGGGGGTGTTGGAGGAAGAAAAAAAAGAAAAAACTAGGTCACCATTTTTACTACGATCTCTCTCTTCCCCCCCCCCCCCCTCATTGTTACTGAGCAGCTTTAAACCCCCTGCTGTGACGCAGAAACCAGAGGCTCCTATTGGCTGAGAGCTGCGGGTAACCTGCAGGTGCCGGGGATGCTGGCATTGGATGATTCGGATAGACAGGATGTGATTGGAGGGGAAGTAGGAAGAGGCTGGGGGAGTGGTTGTGGAGAAGGGGAAGGCAGGGGTGATGCTTCCCTCCCACTGAGTTACTATGGCACCCTGGGGAGAGCGCTGGGGGTGCTGGAGAAGCTATGTGTTTATATATGCAGGAAAAGAATCAGGAGAAAGTGGAATGTTGCTTTAATTGTGCTGACAGGAGAGACAAAGTGATTGGATGAGAGGAAAACACAAAAAGATGGAGAAAGAAAGGAAAAAATGGGGGTGAGTGGGCTAATCCTGTCTTTGCTACCAGCAGGAGGTGTGTGTGTGCATGTGTGTGTGGAATCCTTGTGCAGAGCCCAATGGAAAGTGTTCATATTTTGCCAAAAACACGTCCTCAAAGCCTGGCACTTCTGTCACCAAAAGCCGCTCAGCGCTGTGATCCCTAATAAGGACAATTGTCAGAGAGCAGAGTGGTTAATGGATCTCAGCTCAGGCCAGAGTAAAACAGCGCACCCGGGATTCTGGACGCAGGGTTTTATATTCAGGCTCAACCTTTCACACAAGAACCCATGATGCAAGTATAGAACCTGGGACGTCAGCCTCACGCTCAGCTGCCCACAATATGAAACCCCAAACCTGCGCCAGACCGCAGGACAGCAGAAGTACGCACTGTAATGAAGAAAGGATTTGTGTGTGTGTGTGTGTGTGTGTGTGTGTGTGTAAAGCACGTCCTCCAATATTGTGTATTTATACACTTTAGAGACTTCATATTAAGGTTTGCTTTTTTACAAGAACCAACAAAACCTTTAGGTTTTTTTGACATAAACTTCAAAATGTCACTTCCATAAAAACCTAATCATACAAACATGAAAGGACATAAAAAACTGCTCTTGAGCAGAAACGTCTTCATGAACATGATTGCAGATTTCAAACATTCATTCATGTTTTATTCTTTCAGATTATCAGAGAGATCAGAGTCGACATACTTGCGAGCACATTCGTACGCTTTAAGGTACCCACGTTTTACTGAAATTATTTTTTTGTTGAATTAGATTTTAGAGTGCAATGATATATTATTCTTAATAACATTTACAAACGTATTTTCATTGTTCGAAAAAAATAACAACAAGTGTGTAACGGTACACAAACACAGGGTCCAGGTGTGTGCGCCCACACACACACACTGAGACTCCTGTCCTCACGACAGTGGCCCTAATATGTGTGTGTGTGTGTGTGTGTGTGTGTGTGTGCGCGTGCAGTCCAACCCTGCTGAGTCCTGTGTAAAGTCCTCATTTCAACAGGGATGTTGGGCTGCTGCACCGTGTCCTCAGTGCTACGTTTCCTCAGTGCCTCCTATTTACTGTGTGTGAGTGTGTGTAAGCGTAGACTCTGTGCTTTTTGTGAACTGTCAGTGGTTCTGTATGAGTTCTGTTTTTAGTTTTGATTTTTAATTCTCCTGGAAAGATGGATTAAATGTCTTTGCCACCAAATTAGATTTTTTTTTCACGGCTGCACAGGATGGCGGTGTCGCATCGAGTGGCTCCAATGCTACACATGACACACTCAGAGGTACAAAGCGTGTTGCATCTATTTTGTGTGTGTGTGTGTGTGTGTGTGTGTGTGCTTACAATAGTGTGGCATAAATCAAAGGGTTTGGCAAGAAAAATGTGACCTGATTTGCACTCCAGTAAAGAAGTGGGCGTGGCTTCCAGGCTCTCGCTTGACGAGGTGTGAGTGATGTCACCTGTCCCTCTCTGCACACCTGACCTCTATCAGCTCATCAGACCTTCCTAATACCCTCTCTGCCAGTTTCAGCTCTGCGGTAGATGCCCCTTCCTTGCGCTGGTCTGATCACCAGCTAACGTTGTTCTCCTGCGGGATCATCCCCCGCCAGTTTCCCTCCCCCATGTCAACCTGCTTGCTCACCCCTCTCACCTGCCCTCCTACTCCTCCTCTGCCCCGTTTTCTGCCTTTCAGCTAAGCTCAGCTCTGCCACCCGCTGTCGCCTGCCTCCCTTCTGCCTCACCAGTAATCTTTGCCATTCAATTCAATTCAACTTTTACAATAAACCCGGTTCCATGTGTCACCCTCTGCATTTGAGTACCAAACATCTAGACTCCACTGATCAACGCCGCTCCTTCACCACCTCCTGAATGTCGTTGTCCTGATTTTATTTATCACGCGTGTATTTGCATATGTATTTCTCTCAAGAGAACTGATCACTAATTTGAATTTAAGAGGTCACGTCTCATCCCTGCCAGCCATGAAGTCTTGTTTTTTTTCCCTTTTACAGAATGCCATCAAGCCCTCAAGAGCATCCATCCTTTTGAGTATTTAAATCGTGCCATAACCACAATTTGTCTCTTATTTTGTCGGAGGGCTATTTCATCTCTCCGAGCAGAGAAAATGGATGACAGAAGAAATCAATGCCTACAAAAATCCACTGATATCTCCAGGAGTTCCGTCTCAGAGAGCCAGATCAGTGGGTTAATGAGCTCATGTAAAAACTCCTGCTTTTCAGATCTCACAATGGTGAGTTTCAGCAGAGGGGATCTGCATGGTAATTACAAAGCCAGCAACCACAAATACAGCGTGTGCTGCTCTATGCTGGGGAGTGGATACAAACCCAGTTTTACTGGAACAGTCCCACCTGAAAACCCAGTATAAATGAAAAGTAAAAGGTGATCAAATATTCTATATTTAGAAATGCAGTTGAATTAACATCAAGAGCTGCTTCCAGAATGTGTGTTTGGAGAGCGGAAGAAGCGCTCTGCTCCTGGCTGATTTATTGTGTCAGAGATATGTGGAGCATTTCCAGGGCATGTGACCACACACGCGACTGACGGGCTTCTCTTAAATAGCCCGGCGCTTACATTGTTTGACTGTGCTTATTAATAATGGACGAAATTTTCTGTCAGATATTAAGTGTGCTGATATTATTTTACAGGATTCATGAGTTACTTGCGCTTGAGATTGCTCCTGTATTCCATCACCGCAGACTCATTCTGCCAAGATAGAACGCACGCAGCCTCAGCGCGGCGACCAGCCGTGCACGCCGTGCATTAATGAGCGGTCAGCATTTTTTGCTCACACTGCTGTGTGTCCAGTCGCCACTCTGACCTCAGTGTTGGTTGCATGTTCACGTTTACTGACTGCGGAGGACAGATGATCTCTTCACTGCCACATTTGGTGCTGAAGCGTTTGGTTGATTTCATCCGACAAATACACGTATTTCCTGTTACTTGTTACCTGGACTTTGTTTTTTGCAACGGTTGGAATTGTTTGAGAAGAATTCATTTGGTCACGATGGTAACGAGACAAAAAAAATGGTTTTTGCTGTCGTCCTCACTGCTGTGAGTCGTGTCATTTTCCTGCCCTGAAATTTCACGTTGTTGACGAGTCGCCTGTGCTGCTGAGCAGACGGCGTGCAGTTCTGGCAGCGGATAATTTGTAGGAATTAATTGGAAGAACTGAACAAGAATGGTGATCATGGTTATGATAAATATGTTTGCAGTTAAAAAAAAGTCTGTCCAACCTGCCAATGCAGGGTCAAACCAAAATCAATATAAAATCATTCTTCATTAATATTTATTCATTCATTCATTCAATTATTTTTCACTGTTTACCTGAGCAACTGTGCAAATGACCAAAAAGGCTGCTCAGGTTAGCAGTTAACTCACGTTAAATAACCGGGAGAATTGAATAATAATTAAATGAGTGCCTCATTCACCAACATCGTTCTTTCCAGATGTAAAGCGAACATTTACCCTCTAAAACATTCAAACCCAAGTTTCTCCTCACGGCCGCACCCCTGCATCAAATGCGAATCTGCGTTTGTCCTGTGTTTGCTGCACACGTGCTCAAGAGGAAATACATTTTGTGTATTTGGGAGCTTGACACCCACACAAGAATGGAATCACATTTCAGCAATGCTGGGCTGCACAATATGATGGCTGCCTCACTTCCTCCCAGCTGCTTTTGAAATGTTTGAAATGCAAAAAAGCGCAAACTTGTCTTGCTCAACTCAGAGGGTTCACAAGCTCGCATAGTGAATCACTTCCCAGACGGATTGTAAGATGCTGCTTAATGAGGGGAGTCCTCCAGGAACACCCCCTACCTTGTCGCTCAGGCTCTTGCTCTGAGGTGGTTTGACCTGATGCTGCATAGGCCTGCATACACGTGACGCAGAGCCTCTCAGATCAGCAGCTTCTCACTGCTCCCTGGATCACTCCAGCACAAGCTAGCAGTTCCACCGGCTCATTCACCGACAGCCCCGATGTAGGTCAGTATGACAGCCTGTCATTAATGCTGTTATTGTGACTTAAGTGGCTAATTAGAATCGTCCCCTCAACCCTGATAATGAGCCAAGCTGTGTGTGATGTGGAGCTCCTAGCAGAATTAGCCTCATTAACCAGTGTGACAAACGCACTCCAGCCAAAAGTCGCAAGTATGAAGCATCTTGCCGCCGTCTCCTTCACTCGGCGAGCCAGTGTGCTCTCTGACATACATGCCACTAGCATGCTAATCCTGTTAGCAGTGTGGCTGCCTGCCACACACACACACACACACACACACACACACATTTGCTTAAGTCCATTTTATGGCATTTACATAGTCTTACATTCATTTCCTGGGGACTAACCCCTACTTGTCCGACCCGGACCTGAACCACTAGCTCACACGTCAGCGATTCACCAGCTGGGGGCTTTTGTCCCGACTGCACATCCTTCTTCAATGAGGCGGTCTTAGGTGTGGATTTTGTCCCTGAAATAGTTCTACACACACTAAGAATTAACTCTTGGTAGAAAGCAGGACAGACTGACGCACAGTCTTGCTTCTTATACAGCCTACAACCTTAGGGTTAGCATCTAGTTCCCTCCTGATAATAATAATCATAATCATAATCATAATTATACGCAGCCCAGTCTCCAAAAATGTGATCATCTGTGTGCTGTGTGTGTGTGTGTGTATATATATATATGTGTGTGTGTATATATATGTGTATATATATGTGTATATATATATATATAAAAACATGGTAGAAATGCATTGTTTCTGGTGTCTGAAACAACATTTAGAATTTCATCCCTGTCCGAAGGCCTCCAGCGCCACAGCAGATACTCGTGCATGAATCACCACCAGGGTGGGATGGGTTTCTTCCAGGGCTCCTGAAGAAGTTAACATCATCTTGGAATAATGGTGAAAACATTCATGTCCTGCACAATCCTCATGAACAGGACGCAATTATGAACCACCAGTGTTTGCAGTTCTTCTCTCTCTCTCTCTCTCTCTCTCTCTCTCTCTCTGTTTCTCTCCCCCTTCCTCTGTTTTATTCCTACATAGCGATAGTCCAGTTATAAATTAGTCAGCATTCCATCATCACTTCAGTAAGAAGCAATCTTTATTGCACAGGAGTCATCGTAGAGAACCTCCCTGAAAAATGTCTGTACAGCACCAAAGGGGACCTGCTGGCACTGGAGTCTAAGCAGCTGCCATATTTAGTGGCTGCTGCGGTGTTTACTGTGGCGTATATTCCAAGCTCAGGGAGGCATTCAATGGTAACAGAGTTGAGAGGAAAGAAAAGCGGGAGGGGAGGTCAGAGAAAGAGACAAAGGATGGGGACAGAAGGTGGTCAGAGGAATGGAGGGAAGGGAAAAGGAGAAAGAGAGTAGATGAGATGAAAGATGAGAGGATTGAAAGACGAAGCGGAACATGTCTCTTTCTTCTGGTAACAATGCCCTGACTGTGCCGTATTCTGCTTCACCAATGAAACCAAATCTGGACTGAGAACTCACAGCCAGTCAGAACAAAAAAACACAAAGAAGAAAATAAAAAGCGACATGGAAGCTCTTGGTAAACAGGCCAGAGCAGCCCAGGAGCAGAGCAAACCAGCTTGATGTGGCCTCCGACAAACACGGAAGAAATGCTTGGTGCCGTTTTAATGCCTTCCATCTTTGCCCCCGCCAGGATGCCACAGGAAATGTTTACTTTACATACCAAGTCATTAAGACCTTTATAGCCCCAAACATGTTCTGTTTGAGAGTCTAATGACAAAGTGGCTGTTGAGTATCAAGTGTGTGTGTGTTTGTGTGGGGGGGGGGGGGTTTATTTATCCTTCAACTTTCTTCCCAAACTCTGCCAAACAGATATTTCTGCTTTCAGCTCTCATTGTGGTTTATTTGTGTGGACAACAGGAGGTCTCAAACGTCCCCCCGGACCCCAAGGACCCCTGTAGGCACGCAGAGTCTAGAGAGACTCTGACTGAGGCTGACGCAGGTCAACCAGCTTTGAAACACAAGAAATCCAATGATCACATCTCCAACTACTCCATTTTTTATTGCTACTATTGGTACTATTTCATCTGAATTCAGGGAAGAAGTGATGTTTGTAAGCTGGATTCTTGCTGAAGTCTGATCACGTCAAGTCTCCACAGTATCCAAGACGATAAAATTGCTACTGTATGATGTTATGGTAAAAGCACGGAAGCAAATAAAGTTTACTCAACTCAGTGAATTGAAAAATTGAATTGGACTTTTTTGGCAGTGTCAAAGTGGGACAGAATGCTGCCATCTCAAAACACCACCCTCCTTTCTTAAGGCTTCACTTAAAAAAACAAGGCTCAAAACTTGACATCTGCCGCATTGAAAACAAGTGTCTGTCTGTCAAGAATAATTTAGAACAGGCAGGTTCAGGGAACATGATTAATTAAAAACAGTCTTAATTAACTGCCTCAATCAATGGAGCTCATTACCAGCTCTGCTGGAGGTATCGCAGGTAGGCCTGGTCCCTCACCCACACGCGCATGCACATACGCACACGCACAAACACACGCACACACACACACACAAACACACACACACACAAACACGCTCACACACACACAAACACACACACACACACAAACACGCTCACACACACACACACACAAACACGCTCACACACACACACACACACACAAACACGCTCACACACACACACACACAAACACGCTCACACACACACACACACACAAACACGCTCACACACACACACACACACAAACACGCTCACACACACACACACACACACACACACACAGTAGGATGCCCCAGACGTAATGACTTATTTTTGGGGAGAAGAACTCCTTTGGGTTCAATTTCTCACCGGGGGGAAGCTTATACACACGATTTTTTTTTTGAAAGTGTGTCAAAGAAAGCCTTGGAAACATGAATCCCATGAAAATTAAAATGCAATCATTTGTAATCAAAGTGAAATTAATTTAATTGAAATAAGAATAAATTGGATCTTTCCTTTTGATTCATTTGGTGCAGCAGCAGTCGGCTGCTCTGCTACTACCCCCCCCCCCCCCCCGCCCCCTGAGCGAGACAGGAGACTGACTGAAAAGGGAATATCGTGACTTTTTAACAGGAAGAGAAATGCTGACTTGTCTTACCTGTGCAACTGATGCTTTTATTCAACCAAACCTACATGTGCAGCCAGCATGATGACGGCACTCGGATCACGCCACGGCTCCACGGCTCCTTGGAGGAGGTTATGATGATGCTACGGCTCCGCCTGGCGAAATTAGCAACCCTGCCATCTTGGCAAGCATCCAAAAGGCTAATTCATAATTGATCACAACAGATGAACATCTGCACTCCTTTCTACATCTCAGAATAAATATATCACACTGTCTATTGTGGAAGGCTCTCCAGTGGCACCTTGTTGAGATTCATAAGAGGCCACGAAAAAAATCCTTCGCCTGTGTCCTAATATATATTTTGCAATGACATGAATGATGATGACTTCTAAATGCATGTCTCCATAAACCACCGCTACACACACATCTCTAAGACCACCATAAAACTGTATTCAGCAAAGCGGGCATGACATGTTTCCTCCCATCTGAACTGTAATTTTTGGTAGAGCAGTTAACACACAGCTTATGGTGGGGAATTTATATGTGATGGACACAAATATAAGGATCTAAAAATTTGGTCATACATATGTTTCTATGTACATATATGTACATAGAAACATGTATGCACATATATGTACACAAACATATATGTATGTATATATGTACATAGAAACATGTATGCACATATATATACACAAACATATATGTATGTATATATGTACATAGAAACATGTATGCACATATATATACACAAACATATATGTATGTATATATGTACATAGAAACATATATGTATGTACATATAAACATGTATATGTACATATATATGTATGTACATATATGTAAGTATAAACATATATACTGTATGTACATATATATGTACGTATAAACATATATACACATATATATATATGTATATATGTACATACATATTTGTTTATATGTACCTACATCCACCTTCGTGTTCCACGGGAGAACACAGGCACAGAAGTCTGGCCCTGCAGAACTCCGACACATCTGTGTACCGATACATCTGGAAGGAAACAAAGTCTAAGAGGTTTACTTGGGGCTTAATATGTGCATTCCAGATGAGCTGACAGTGAGAATCAGGACCTCAGATGTGTCTCCAACACTTCAAGTCGAGGGGCGGAACGTGACAGTGTACAGATATTATCTCTTTGGTTGGCCAGAGGAATTGAATTCAACCTTCTATCGGACATAGCAGACAACTACCAACATATATCCTCCCGGTTTTGTTGTCATATCAGTGTAATTGGAATTTGTTTTGCACATTTTTTTATTCGTGGCTTTACTTTGCAACAGCAGGTGGGAAAGAAGGGAGAGATTTCTTGCCCTCCCCTCTCTCTCTCTCTCACACACACACACACACACACACACACACGTAGAAATGTAGGCTATGTTTCACTCAGCTACAACTCAATTTGGTGATGTCACAATAGATACCCAATTAAATTATGCCTCTGGTTGTGTACGCACTGAGTTCATACATATTGAGCTGGGAAAAAATGCAGCGGGAGGGAGGGAGGGAGTGAGAGAGAGAGAGAGATTGGGGATGGGAATGGGAGGGAGGGAGTGAGAGAGAGAGAGAGAGAAGGAGTGAGGTGTGTGTGTGTGTGTGTGTGTGTGTGTGTGTGTGTGTGTGTGTGTGTGTGTGTGTGTGTGTGTGTGTGTGTGTGCTCTTCTCAGGGGGATTTTTGCCAGATGTCAAACTGAAGTTACGGCCACAACTCAGCTCAGCTGCTGGGCGCCACTTCAAACACTCTGTATGAGTGTGTGTGTGTGTGTGTGTGTGTGTGTGTGTGTGTGTGTGTGTGTGTGTGCGTGTGTGCACATGTATTTGTATGTGTATATATGCACACTCACCAGCAGAGCTTTCATCTGCACACCTACGGAGAAACACTGTGGGGGGTTTGGGCCACTGACTGCTCACTCACACACGCGCACACTGAGCTGGGCCCGCATGTTGAGCAGCCCTGACTTCACCCTGGTGCGCTGCGAGGTGTTCTCAGAGCAGAATGCTCAGGATTGACTTTCAAACACACTCCTCTTACACTGCAACCAGCTGAAGATTAATTGTGTGTTTGGCAAAAACAAATCACATACTTTGCGTTTCTTCTTTCTGCTCCAGCTCTCATGTCACACGTTGGTCGTGTGCTACAGCACTGGCTGGGTCGTCCACCAGTCCTCAGCTTTCATGACGCATCCTAACCCTGGAACAAACTGGAGCTTGGTTTGAGCAGCGCAGACCTTCCCAGTCACTCAGCGTCACCGTGCTCACCACTGGTGAGTGGGAGTCACCGTGAGTGCGTTGCGCGACTACAGCTCTCAATATAAAGAACAAGTCACCTGACCAGGAAGATACCTGCATCAGGAAGAAGCTGTAACAGACAATCAGGACTGGAACAAGAAATGAATATAAACTGTCACTTCAAACCCATCACACCCTGACCTCCCCCTCATCGTCACTGAGTCACAAACAGCAAGCACTTTGTGTAAAGCCATCATTCACCTCTGCTGAACCTTGAGATTAAATAAAGACAACGCACTGGAACCAACATGGTTCCACAGAAGAACAGAGGAGCATTTCCTTCACACAGAGGGACAGGAATGGATGGTACACAGTGCACAGCAACTCACACCATCCAGAGGGTCTTCAAACCTTGCAAAATGACAGATTGGAATCAAATGAAAACACACACACCAGACAGGTTAGTCAAGATGGAGAACTCACACTGTGACCTCACTGAAACGCGTGATCAATGGGATTTCAGAAAAAAGCAAACATGGAGCTGGACTCTAGTCAGCTGACACCTGAGAGTCGTCTTTTAATCTCTCTCTCTCTCTCTCCATATTTATATATATATATATATATATATATATATATATATAAATATCCTTTTTTTGTTAAAAGGATGATGTAATGGTTAAGAGGATGGACTAAACATGATCTATGCATTTTGAAGTACAAGAGTGACCCACAGAAGATGCTTTCAAATACCTGACAGGTGATTGAATGAGCCACCTGTCCATCACCGTCCACTGACATAGAAGCTGAGGTGAGACAGTCGACGAGCGAAAACAATTCTTTTCTTCTTTTCTCTTCTGTCAATGAACAAATACCCTCCAGTTCTGATTACTTATGCTGTAGCAGCATCTTTGCTAACCTGTAGAAACAGCCATTGCTGTTTTGAACAAACGGTTGTCACCTCTAAGCCACACCCCTATCTACTTCAAGGACACTTGATCAGCCACACCACTTCAGGTGAGGACTCAAGCGCGTACTATAACTCGCAAGGTGGATCCTTCTGCCGATTCAATGGAGATGAAAAGGTGTCTCTAAACTCTGCATGATGCATTTAGAGGACTGAGCCAAAGCGAGGTCATCCTTCAAAGATATGACTGCAGCATACCAACAATCAGAAGACACCATCTTGTTAACATCAGAACCAACTATGCTGAAACACTGTGGGCCCTTTTTAAGAGATCTATGGCGGCAGGCAGATGGCGGACAGTTCTATGTGCATGCTTTGCACTTGTCTAGGCGGCGTGTTACGTAAACCAAGTGTGTGTAATCCAATATTAGTCTCCAGAGAAGGCAATGCTGACTTCACACAAGTAAACAGAACACCATGTGTGCCATGGTTACCCTGGACCACGCCTAATTAGCATACCTAAACACCTGGCGGGGTGCCAGCTCAGGGGAGGCCCTCTGACATTTTACAAGGCTTTGACAATCTCCTGATAACATCTCTCACTCTACACAATACCCTCCTGATTAATATCAAGCAGATGCACCCAATGCAATGTTCCAAGCAACAGGTATGAAATCATTCCTAAAAGATCCGTCTCAGTCATTCGACTCCCACATCTGTGCAGGAGGACTAAGTGTGCATCTATGTGAGCGACACTGAGTGAGTGTGGAAGACAGGAACTGAAGCCAAAAATGGAGAAAGTGAGAGAAGTTTGAACCAAATGTTGAGATCAGTCATTTGGAAGAAATGAAAAGAGAAAAGTTGAATGAAAAGGAGAGAAAGAGCCGAAAAACAAAAATTCAGATTAATGGTCGTTACCGAAGGAGAACCCTCACTGGTGTTGCCATCTTGTAATTCAGACTCTCAGTTCCCCTCCTTATCTGACTCTCCTTATGGGTGACAGTTGGGTGTCTCTATTTGGTGCCAATTACAGATTGTTCGGCGTTGGCGTGGCGCTGAGACTCAAGGCTGTGGAGTCTCCAGCCCCCACAGCTCCCAATTTACCCATCAAACACTCGCAGCCACAATCCGACCACTTAGAAAAGTTGCACTGTTTCTTAATAACTCCCTCACTGGTCGTTATCGCCAGAGGGAGCAGGAGTGCAAGAGCAACCTTTTGTTTGATGAAGGAGGCATGAGCATTCACAGTATCCAGATATTCAAATTTAGGTCACTAAGACAAGAAATAAATTCATTATTTTGGTTTTTCCTCCTGATTTATCCTTGAATGGTTTTCCTTCAACTTCTTAAGCAGTAAATAAAATTAGGATGTCACAGAAAAAGGACCCTGAGCCGATCTCAAGATCTGCTCGTGTTAGCTTCAATGATCATTGACTAGTTTTGTCAGCACTGGTAGAAGCCAGCTGGACACATCTGCCCAGGAAAAATGTAAGAACTGAGCTACTTTGAGAAGGGCCAAACTATGATGACTAGACGGCTGAGTTTAGAGCATCTACACTGCAGCTCTTGTTGGGGGGGGGTACTGGTCTGCAGTGGTAAGAACCCTATTGGTCCCAGGATGGACAACAGGAGAACCAGTCACACAGTAATAGTTGTGCAAGGCTCATTGATCTGTGTGGAGAATGAAGGCTGGCCAGGGTTGTCTGAGCCACAGAAGAGCTGAAATTGTTGAAAAGGTGATGCTGGTTCTGATGGAAAGGTTTCAGAGCACACAGGACATCACCGCACGCTGACTGCCCACCCACTGTGAATCAGAACCCTGATATACTCATATAAAGACAAGTCCCTTTTCATCCAAGCTAGGTGGGTTCCAGGATGATTCAGTGACACAGACACAAGCTTGATGACCCTGGCCAGGACTGTTGTTGACGGGGATTGAGACTGCTGGCTGTCTGGTGAGCAGAAGCTGGAAATGTTCATAACAAGCTAGCAATCTTCGTTAGCCGAGAGTGTGGGCAGATTTGTGTTGCACCGCTGACAAATAGTTGAACTGATTACATGAAGGGATTGTGTTGAGTGATGAGATGTCAGCTCCTGCAAGCTGGGACAACGAAGCCAACTAGCAACTAGCAAACTCTCTGCACTCAACAGCGATGACCGCTCAGAGTGAACTGTTCATGGCCAACAGCTTCAAATAAGGTCAACAAATTCGGAGTCTCAGTCACTGTCGTTGTCTGCTTGCTGGTAATATAGATCGCTAAATTTGACTTCAAGCCAAAATGTAAACAGCTGTTTACGCATTATTATTGCCCTGCAACGACTGCCAGACAACACACCCCCTGTGCTGCTCACTATTTCACTCTGCTATGTTGCTGGGGGTTTGCGTCTGTGGCGTGTCCTCCTCCCACTGGGCTCCAGGTACACTGATCATCATGTAGTTAACAAGTACTTAAAACTGCCATGATACATATTAAAATTGAAGTTCATCCCTCCACAGTTTGCCTTTTTATTTACTGGTGTACCCTTGTGAGATCAAGGCTCTCAGCTCTTTTAGCTTTGAACCGACACAAATGGTTCTGTTGTGTTACGCATTTAATACACAGATACTGGTGTACATGCTTCAGCGGCACATACCCCAACTTGCACCTGGGTCTCAGGATCTGGCTTTGCGAGGCTTGTGATTCACGTTTGAAAATGTGACCTTCTTATCTGAGTCTTGTTCGAAAATGTATGGGTCTGCTCAGAAGTAAATAAATGCTAATGTTCTAGTGTCCCTCAGTCATGGCTGCAAATTGGCCATGGGCAGGATGCTCACTGCTCACACATCCAGTTCAAAATTTTGCATTAATGATGGTTATTCACAGTTGGGGTAATGTCATTTCCATTTTCGGCTTGATGATGACAAGACAAGCAGCCTTTAATGTTGCCAGATTCAAGTATCATTAAAACATATTTTTGACTTTGACATTGCAAACTAGAAATGATCACAAAGGCCAGTCTGTGGTTCAATCAACCCGAAGAGCTCATACTGTTTTAATGACATATCATTTTGTGTTGTCTTCTTTTCTTCTCTTTCAGTTGGCTACATTTTTGTTACTGCTGCAGCAAACTGCTCTGTCCTTTAAAAAGAAAATTCATCTAAAGAAAAAGCGAATTGTGTGTTTCCATCAGCCAGTGCTACGTGTACATGCTATCAACAGAACCAAGGGTCTCTATGAGTCTTTGGCAAGAACTACATTGCCTCTTCATTTCACAATTGAAAAAGCAGCCAAAGGACTCAAATCCATGAGTCAAAATAAAAACAAGATTTACTCTCAGAAACAGCCACGAACACAACTCGACAGTCCAAGTAGCGGCGAGTGAAGCACAAGCTTGGTTCAGAAACACACCGCACATGTAAGACGAACATGTTAGCGGAACATAGCGAGGTTTACAAGCAGCCATGGTGCCTTGTTTCTATGGAGATTCTGTCTTCATCCACGTAACGTCGCTAAAATGAGACACATCCTGTCTCAAAATGATGCAGAAAAACTAGTCATTACTAGCGCATTTGTGACTGGCTGGATTGCTGCAGTTTCCTCCTGTCAGGCTGCACCAGCAAGTATTTAAAACTCTCCAGCCGCTCCCGAATGCTGCTGCTCATATGTTGACAGGAGCGAGCAGAGGAGATCATCTCTCCTGTATTCTCTCTTCTGCTCTGGTTTCCTGTCAAATCTACAATGCAATTCAAAATTCTGCTTCTCACACACAAATCCCTCAATGGTCAGGTAACTTCAAATCTGACAGAGCTCACGGTCCCCTGCTATCCAGCGAGAACCCTTGGCTCCCAGGACGCAGGGCTACTGCTGGTTCCTGGAGTTCACCAAAGCAGAATGAAGCCCTTGGTTATTAGGCTCCTCTCCTGTGGAAACGTCTCCCAGTCTTGCTCCAGGATGCAGAAAGTCTCCCTGTCCCCCTCCCTCTGCCCTCTCTGCTGTCTCTATGCTCCTGTCTCATTTGTGTTCATCTCTCTTTCTGTCCCTCCCTCTCATCTTCTGTCTCTGTGCCTTTCCCTCATCAGTCTTTGTCTTCTTTTCCTGCTGTCTTTCTGCCTAACCTGGCGGAAGGCCGCCCCACACATCCTGGGTCTGCTTGAGGTTTTAAACTGTAAAAGGGGAACTTTTGCTGTGGCAGATGTTCCTGCTCGAGGGGAACTGGTGGGTGTACATGAACTGAAAGAATGTGGTACTTGAGCTGCTCCATGTGAAAAGAGTCATAAGATAACCTTTGTTGGGATTTGGCGCAATACAAATAAAACTGACTTGACTTGATATATGGAATCCCTGCATGACTGTGTTGATGGGTGATTAGTAAAGAGGAGTCCACCTGCATGCTGCTATGAAGCAGAGATGTCTCGTGGTGATGCGTGTCTCTCGCACTATGAACACGGTCAGTGTGGCAGCTACAAGCGATGACTATTGATGATTATCGACTGCATCACTACGCTCTGGTTATGCATGCTGGATGGAGCTGGTGTGCCTCTATATGCTGGAGGGCGCAATACATCAGACAGAGGACTACACAGACAAAGAAGAGGGAGCCGGCACGACAGGTGAGCACATCAGGGTGGGCAGGGGGTGCATTCCAAACAGGATCTAACACAGCAGCCAGGCATCAAGAACCAAACAAAACTGATCAGACTTGTAATTCCTGTTTACCAAAATGCCTTCAGAGTTGTCTGAAATCTGGCAGAAAGAATCGACGTGTCCTCAACGTTACCCGTAAATCTGCATGGCAGCTGGAGGGGGGTCTCCTTATTTTTTGTTCACTTATTTGAAATCTTATAGAGAAATAAACATTGAACAATCTTACAAACCAGAGGTCACTTGTACTGTAGGCAGTCCAATTAATGCTGTAACCAGTATAACCACGGTAACCACCATGAACCTTGCTTGTAATGAATCCATCCATCCATCCATCCATGCATCCATCCATCCCTCCATCTTCTCCCTCTTCTCCTGTTGAGGGTGGTGGGGGTGGAGCCTATCCCAGCAGCCTTCCCCCTGGACGGGTCACCAGTCCATGGCAGGGCCAACACATAGAGACAGACAACCATTGGCTCTCCCAGCCACGCCTACAGTCAATTTAGAGTCTGGATTAACCTGGTCCCCTCTTGATGTCTTTGGACTGTGGAGGAAGCTGGAGTACCAGAGAGAACCCACACAGGAACAGGGAGAACATGGAGACTCACCCAGAAAGACCCCGTGCTGCAGCCGGGGCTCCACCCACAACCTTCTTGCTGGGGGGCCACAGGGAGGACCACTGCTCCACTGGGCCACCTTATTAAGGAATTGCAAATAAAAAATAACTAGTTTAATAACTAACTAGTTTTAATGCAACTTTTTTGTTTTACTTTTGCTTTAGAATATACACGAAGAAAGACTTTCACATTATTACATTTGGCCATTGCTTCATTCTTTTTTATTCTATGCACAATCTATTAACCTCTAAAATCTAGAAGTGTTTTGACGTTTCATCAGATTTCGTCGCGCAAAAGCAGCACTCACACTTGCACACTGAGTGCACAACTATTTATGAAGTTTTGTAAAAATCCAACGTACTCTTCTTTTAGTTAAAGGGTTATTGTTTGGCCATAGTTTAATTTGCAGTTCGTATTTTCTTGTCTAGTTTATTGTTTATTCTGACTCTAATTTATGCTTCAGGACCTTGAGTTTCCATGTTGACTACCTATACAGCCCTTTTGAGAAGATAGACCCCCTTAATGTGTTACAGACTTTATATACTTCTTAAGTGTAGATTTTTTTATGTATATCATTTGGAAGGAAAAGAAATGCCTGGTGTGAGAGAGAGTAACCTGAGTCACATGTTCAGGGACAATGTGACCTCAGGTAAAAACGAACACAGTTTCAAATATTTGAAGGATTTTATTTGCTAACAGAGAATCAGATCATCAGTAAGGAACACGTAAGAGTTCGTCCTTCACAAAGAAACTCAAAGCTTCTGCTTCTTTAAGTGCTGTGTATGCAGATATGTACGTGTGAGATCGCTAAAAACTGTGTTAACAAAGTCATCAAAGTGAGTTTGACAGAAGGCAACAGCATATTCTTTCTCCTTTGGGAGGAGTTTGGGTGTGTGTCCACTCGAATGTCTTTACAACAGTTGCAGTAGTTGTTGATGCTCTTGGAAGCCTCCATCTTCTCCGGATGTGAGTTTTTGCCAGTGCGGAACACAGGAAAATCCTCCTCCGATTCATTTTTCTGCAGTTCCCGTCCTCTAGTCAACACTTCTATATTAAATCAAATTAATCTTTCCTTAGTCACAGGTTATGAGCCACAGGCCTTGAAGGTGGCTGTCATCAACCCTTTACTTAAAAAACCTTCTCTTGACCCAGATGTATTAGCCAACCATAGGCCAATATCCAACCTCCCCTACATCTCCAAGATCCTTGAGAAGGTTGTCCTGGAGCAGCTACATGAACATCTGCACAGCAACGAGCTCTTTGAAGCCTTCCAGTCTGGATTCAGGGAACACCATAGCACTGAAACAGCGCTGGTCAGAGTCTCTAATGATCTTCTTATAGCTTCAGACAGAGGTCTTGTCTCTGTGCTTGTCCTTTTGGACCTCAGTGCTGCATTTGACACCATCGACCACAGCATCCTGCTACAGAGACTAGACCATGACATTGGGATTAAAGGAACTGCCCTAAAATGGTTTAAGTCCTACTTATCTGACAGGTTTCAGTTTGTTAATGTTAATAATGACCATTCTGAGTATAGCAGAGTCACATATGGTGGACCACAGGGTTCAGTTTTAGGACCGATTCTCTTCACTCTTTCCATGCTCCCATTAGGTGACATAATCCAGAAGCACTCGATCAACTTCCACTGTTATGCAGATGACACACAACTTTACTTGTCGATGGAGCCAGACGACACAAGCCAGCTTACTCATCTGCAAGACTGCCTGAAAGACATTAAATCCTGGATGTCCTCTAACTTCTTAATGCTCAATTCAGATAAAACTGAGGTAATCATTTTTGGACCTAAACACCTCAGGGACACACTCTTGAATCGGATCTCTACTCTAGATGGCATCACCCTAACTCCGAGAACAACTGCAAGGAACCTTGGGGTCATTTTTGCCCAGGACCTTTCCTTCAGCTCCCACATAAAGCATGTGACTAGGACCGCCTTCTTCCATCTGCGAAGTATCGCTAAGATTAGGAATATCCTTTCCCAGAGTGATGCTGAGAAACTGGTGCATGCATTTATCACTTCTCGGCTGGACTACTGCAACTCTCTCCTGTCAGGATGTCCTAAATACTCCCTAAAGAGTCTCCAGCTGGTCCAGAACGCTGCAGCGAGGGTTTTGACGGGAGTTAAGAAGAGAGAACACATCTCTCCCACTTTAGCTTCTCTCCACTGGCTTCCTGTAGGATCTAGAATCGACTTCAAAGTCCTTCTGCTGACTTATAAGGCTCTCAATGATAAAGCTCCATCCTATTTGAAAGAGCTCATTAGTCCCTGCTGTTCCACCAGAGCACTCCGCTCCCAGAATGCAGGTCTTTTAGTGATTCCCAGTATCAATAAAAACAGACTGGGAAGTAGAGCCTTTAGTTACTGGGCTCCTCTACTGTGGAACCAGCATCTCTCCATGGGTCAGAGAGGCAGACACTTTAACTACGTTTAAGTCCAGGCTTAAGACCTTCCTCTATGACAGAACCTTCAGTTAGGACTGGTTCAGGTAGCTCTGAACCATTGATAGCTATGCTGCTACAGGCTTAGACTGCTGGGGGACACATCAGGTTACATGGAGCCCTTCCCTCCTCTCCTCTCCTCTCCCCCTCTCTCCTCCTCTCCTCCCTGCACATTTTTGGAACTGTCACTACCACTACTTGTTGCACTTTGTAGTTTGGCCTTGGTGTCTCACAGTCTCTCTGTGTTTCCACAGATCCACCAGAGCCCCAACCGCCGCCTGCATCGCCCCCCCCCCCCTCTTATTCCCTACTGTTACACCGGCCTGCGCTCCCCTTCCATGAGCCAGTCTGCCATCCAGTCCCCCATCAAGCTGGCTTGCTCTCCCTGCCTCCCCTACCAGAAGCTTCCTTCCTCAGCTGTTATTAACATTTCCATGTTTCTCACATTCTGCATTGTAAACTGTTTTCTTGTCTGTACCAACATCTACTGCACGTCTGTCCGTCCTGGTGAGGGATCCTCCTCTGTTGCTCACCCTGAGGTTTCTTAGATTTTTCCCAGTTAAAAGGGTTTTCTATGGAGTTTTTCCTCAGTCGATGTGAGGGTCTGAGGGCAGAGGATGTTGTTATGATGCCATGAAGCCCTTTGAGACAAACTGTTGGTGAAAACGGGCTCTACAAATAAAATTGCCTTGCCTTGCCTTGTTTATTTCGACCCGCATGACAAAGGCATTGTCGGTGCTCACATTAGTGATGGTGAAGAAAAGGACGAGGGGCCAGAGGGCAGCAGCTGAATGCGGCTGTGACCTTGCTCATTGTGGTCCAAAACCATTTATGTTCTCCTGTCTTCGCTGGAGCCCATGACACCTCTGTCAGGGAAGGCAAACACTGAGGATGTTCCCTTCCGTCTTCATAGCGAGAAGCTCAGAGGGAGGTTCTGGCTTGTTTTCTCTCACTGTCCACAACATGGCAACCTTCTTTTTCAGCAGTTCCTCACCTGGGGTGAGTGAGGTGGAAAAATGATCACGTGATATTTTGACCGTTCAGTCCCTCAGCCGCGTCCAGGACCACCCTCATGCCCTGACTTTTGTCAGGTGCCTCCTTGGGATCTGCCGGTGTGCACCTGCATATTCCAGGCATAGCAGGACTGTGCATCTCACGCTGCCCATATTTTAAGAGTTACGTCAATATCATCCAAAATAAATCTGTGTGTACTGTTGATATCTCATATGTGTTTTACACAGCTGAAACAGCCTGGGGTCAAACTGACAAGATATCGAAATCATAAAATATGTTAATCTTATGTTTATCCGGTTGTCCCCGTTGAATTAGAAAAAGTCATTAAATACAAATTAAAAGCAATGATTCAATCCCCTGTTTACTGATGTTGACCACTGAATGAGGTCAAATGAGGGCGGGGACAAAAGGAGGACTGGCAGCAGGACAACTCGTAGGGACACGGCTGAGTCTTTTGTCAACTCCTCACTGAACTTCTGCAGTCTCTCAGCACATGCGTCTAACTTTAGAAACTGCTGGTAATCTAAACAAAATCAAACTGCTGTGTCTGTAATGACATCAGCAAAGCACTGAGTGTCACAACAGGAGAAGATGAGTTACTTCGGCTGGTTTGGAGGTGTTTTGTTTTTACCCTCTCTGTTCCAAGTGTGTGTCCCCTTCCCCGAGTGTTTTCTTTGGAACAGCATTCGTTCGTGTGCATCTTCAAATTGTGCAAGCACAAGTGGTACGGAATGTACATGAAATCACACAACCCCTCTATCGGGGTGATTCATGATATTCCGTGCTTTTGTAACAGAGTCGTGAAAATCACAAAGAGAAATGAAGTGAAGGCTCCACCCCACCCCCCACCCCCTGTGACCCTTTACAAATAAGCAGGATAGAAAATGGATGGATGGATGGATCCACGACTGAAATCAAATGTTGGAGTCCCTGGTACAGGGAAGCTGGTATCCTGGCTCGTGACGTGTAATAATAATAATAATAATAACGTTGACATTCTTTTTTTAGTTCAGTTAGTTAGCATGCTGAAGCTCTTTGGGATTTGCATGAACTACAATACCAAACTAAACTGAAATATCTTCTTACCTGATGATGTAACCAGCTCAAAGTTAAGGGTTCATCGAGGCGATGAGCCATTTCAGTGTGACGGGACATGGACAAATCTAACGTTATGATTAGAACGAGACACTGGAAGCCAGTCAAACCCAAGGGGAGCGCAGAGATACTTTTATGAAATTGTAGACTTGTAGCTTTATGAAGCACCAGGGGGCATTAACCTGACATGCCAGATGGTTTAGTACACTGAACCACCTGGGAAGTCCACTGAGGCACAGAACAGACATTTTCAAAAATACTTGATTAGTCTATCAGCATTTACCAGCTTCAGTCAATCAGACAGATTAACTCTCATGGAGCCGAAGCCAGTCGGCAGAGGAGTTATAACTCTAGAAGTGATAGAACTGATGCAAGCCGCATCCATGGGAACCTGTTCTGGAACGCCGTTGTTGTTTTGAACCAACAGTCTCACTGCCGTCACACCTAAACCATGCCCCTATCTCCTCACAGGACTGTGGCCGACCACACCACTTTTGCTGAGGACACAAGCAACCTGTCAAAATGGACAAATCTGGCTACCTTACAGGGATGGATAATGAAGCCATGTTTAATACCTGCGATGACACACATGCATATGAGAGTATCTTAAAAACAATTTAATTAGTAAAACTGACAGCCGATTAAGTGCATGTCAAAGCCACGACTCCACAGGCAAGAGCACAGAGTAAAGGTTTTATGGGGATGGTGTAAATTAAAGGTGGAACTCTTGTCGTGAAAGGCAGGGCACCAATGATACGCTCATTACACCGGGGAGACATTAGATGCAGATCTACTGCGGACACATTCATGGAATAAAGCAGCTGTCACAGACTAATCGCTGGTTTTACTTCCATGAATCTCATTTGACCAGTCAAATTTTTAATTTCTCATTCACCCCCCCCCCCCCCCCCCCCCCGGGGGAAGCTATGGCTCCGTTCAGGCATCAACATGCATGCTGGGTGATCTGATCACAAACGGACATTTCCCACAATGTAACAGTGAACTTCCAAATGTGTTGAGTGAGCACTTTTGATCAGATCTCGCTTCCTCTCTCAGATGCAAACAAGCATGTATAATCATTCCCATTTGCAATGAAAATGTGCTGCTAATCAACAGGAGGTTGGATGCACGTCTTGTTCTTTCTCTGCCGGAAATTAAAAGAAGAAATCAGAACAATAGAGCCTGGGCTGAATCTCAGGCAGGCTGATGTGCTCGGGCGTCCCAGTCATCTGTGGCTGGACACACCGCTCTCTTGTTTACAATAAACCTCTTGGCTCGAGGGAAAGATGGCGATGTAAACAATTGTTAAGCAGCTTCTCTGACAAGCAAGCCCACAATGGCAAATTGAATTACACACAGTGCCAGTACTATGGTCTTTTCAGAACCTTGTGAAATGATAATAACATACACAGACATACTCCTGTGCTGCATCTGTGAACGCTAAGATGCCATTGTTGCTTAAATGGCTTCATACTCCCTGACTGAGGTCCGCTCTCTCCTGTCCGCTGATCATTCAGTCTCTCAGGACACTTGTTAATGCAGGTCTCAGCAGGGCCTGAGCAACGTACACAGCCTCATTGAACTCATATGTTTACACGTATTTCTGTTTTGTTGCATGAATTATAGAATTCAGCCCATGTTTCCACCAATGTCCTGCATGCATTCATCTGCTGCATCTGTGTTTCAACGCACTCCATCCAGTTTTTGATGAACTATGCGTGACTTCCTGCTGTATCAAACCAAGTGAGCAAGTTTGATCGATTCCTCAAACCTTGTCATGTATTTTATTTTAATAGCTGCCACATCCCAAATAAAATGCAGTTTCCAAAGAGTGCATTTACAGTGCAGATTCAAAGAAAAAATGATCAGCGACCTTAAAAGCCAAGTGATGGCCAACGGAAAGGAGAAAAAAAGAGAAGAGTGCAAAGAGGAGAGAAGAAGTATTGAACTACCACCGCCAAGGACATGGGAGGGGCTGCCAGTGCAATACCCAGCAGGATGTCTGCTTCTATGGAGAAACTGGTTCAAGGATGCAGCAACATTAATAAATGATGCTGCTCATATAAGCCCACACATGAAAACCACAGCAGTGCGTGGTATAGGGTTTGAAAACAGCAAGAACCCTTCCGCACATGGTGGCTGCAGTATGGAACTTTTATCTGGGTCAAGAAACATTTGGTTTTCATGGCCAAATCGTAGCGGGCCTCACACTTTGACTTACACGACGACTACGCACATAATTAGCCTTTGGCTGTTAGGGAGAAGAAATTCTTACATGAGAGGATAGTACCATCTTTGCCTGATTTCATTCCATGCAACTCATGGTGTGTGACTCTCTCTCTCTCTCTCTCTCTCTCTCTCTCTCTCTCTCTCTCTCTCTCTCTTTCTCACACACAGAGTTTAGGGACTCATACTGAGTTAGCAGGTTATGGTAACTGGAAACATACAGAGCTGCAATGCTGGCTAGCTGTTAACTAGCCTACTTCACAGGCACAGCATGCATTCCATCCACAGGCCCTTCACAGCTCAGACTGCATCAGCAGCTCAAGGTCTTTATGAGAAAGACAGGCACTTAGCCAAGGAGCCTGAACTACACAAACAAATCTCCAAAATTAACACAAACTACACTTTGGAAACCACATCGAGAAACAGAACAGCAATGCCGCACCTGTCCTGTGGTTGTGTGATAAACCCACACGGATACACGATGAGGAGAGTTTGAGGCCATGCTATGCTCACGTACTTTGTTGGTAGGTTTACTGGCTGTAGTGTTGAAACCACATGGAATTCATTCATCTGTCTCGTCTCCGTCCCCACCACCCAGCAGCCCAGCCTGCTAGGATTGCTGATCTTTCACCCAAGCCTGAGCAAGCATCTCCTACCACCAATATCTAAAGGAGGCTAACTTACAAAATAGGACCGCATAATGAGCAGCTATCGAGGACAAACGCGCGCTAACGTTTACAGTGCTCCAGTCTCTGGGAACAATTCTCTCACCCTCCATCTTGCGTGAAGTGAATCCGCTGGATCCTACCATTCTCAGATAGTGGGGGGTAGATGACCATGTCTTTAGTTGTTTCTGCCAGATGCTCTCCTCAAACCTACAACAACAGCAGAAAGGGAGCTAGCTGGGCTAGCCGTCAGCAAGACAGAACGATGTGATGGTGTGGAAGTCACGTAAGGAAAGACTAAATACGGCCTCTTCAGTTCTGTCATAGCAGTTATCATAGTTTTCACTCGAACTTTCATTTCCATTAGTTGGTAGCGCTGTTATTGAATGTGCAAAATATGTACAAGCCACCAAGTGGGAACATAATCATCAGTTGTGGACATATTGCTACACATCTGCCTTACAAAGTGACCCATGAAAAGATGGCGTGTAGGGCTTTTGTCTGTGGATGTTGGTAACATGTGGCAGTTGTTTCATTTTAAAGGCACATTTCCATTGTCCAGGGGTGAAAGTAGGCCAGTAGGGTCCAGTAATGTGTACCGCCAAAAGATTTGATGGTACGCTGTAGTGTTAGGAGCGCAAAGGAGGTGCCGATCAAAACCCACCCCCAAACCAGCCACAGTCGCACTCTGAGCTGGGAAACACGTCTGCTAGCTTCATGTCATTTAAACAGCACCTGACCCCCATTTGCCTCTAAGCTGTTCTGACTGGCTTCCGAACCGTCTGGCTGGCTGCAGCTGACTGATATCCAGTGTGGTGAGGTTTTGGCATGCAAGTGTTTGTTTCAAAATCTCCAGAGTAAAACCTGGAGCTCAATAAACTGCAATGGTTCAGAAGGTTCTGTTCTCTTCCACTTGTCAGTGACTGTAACTCTGTGACGCTGCTGTACATGCGTACCATGAAAGGGTGCGTTTGATTCTTTGTTCTGGGGTGTTTACAGAGAAATTCATCCAATTGTTCAAGAAAAATAACAGAGATGCTGAAAAGCAGAGGATAGTTGAACAATATGAAGGTTGTGGTACAAGCACCAGCAAGACTTTAAAAATACCTACAGCCCTGTTCACATCCCATTGAAGGGCCGCAACAAACAACATGAGTCACCTCCCGTGAGAGAAATGGAAGAAATATTAAAGCTAAACTTTGTGCTATCCACAGCATGAGGAAAGCTGTTTGGAAGCTTTGAAATACAGCTCATGTTGCACATGTCATATTTGTCTTTTCACTAGATATTACCTGGACTGTGTTACTCAGGTGATACCTTTGTGTTTAGACCTGCAGGAGCACATTGAGAAACCTGTTCAATCGTGTTTTTGTTGTTGCCAATAGTGGCAACACACTGTTACAGCGTCCTAATGCGCCTTCAAAGTATAGGTCAATAAGCCCTTTTGAGTACAGTCTTGAGCAATGATGACGGTTTTCCATCTGGGACTCTGATACGTGGATCTGTGTATGAATGAGTGTTCAGGGGTGGTTGGTATTATGCAGCCTTAAGAGGTTCCATTACCTGACTGAAAAAAGCAGAAGCCCTTTCCCCGGGGAAGACTTTAGCAGGTGCACCATACTGACAGACAAACAGAATGTATTGAGTGCACTAAAACCATTTGAAAGTTTGTGTGTGTGTGCGCGCGTGCATACGCGTGTGTGCATGCTCACAGGTAGACCGATACATTATGTGCTGACAGTTTACATTTCTTACAGACATTTCTCATCAGATACATTGGATGTAACTTTGCTTACCTACCATGTCTTCATTGGTTTTCACAAAATCCCCTCTCAGAAACGTGAAAATAATTCATCACATCTGAATTTGTGTGTGTGTGTAAAAGGATCAGTGTGCAGGATCCGTAAAGTTTTCTGACTCTTCTAGATTACTCTCTTTGCCTTTTCAAAAAAGTAGGGTGGGCGAGTCACCAGTCCATGGCAGGGCCAACACATAGAGACAGACAACCATTGGCTCTCCCAGCCACGCCTACGGTCAATTTAGAGTCTGGATTAACCTGGTCCCCTCTTGATGTCTTTGGACTGTGGATCTTCAGCTGTTATTAACATTTCCGTGTTTCTCACATTCTGCATTGTAAACTGTTTTCTTGTCTGTACCAACATCTCCTGCACGTCTGTCCCTCCTGGTGAGGGATCCCTCCTCTGTTGCTCACCCTGAGGTTTCTCCCATTTTTCCCTGTTAAAGGGTTTTCTATGGAGTTTCTCCTCAGTCGATGTGAGGATCTGAGGACAGAGGATGTTGTTATGATGCCATGTGAACCCTTTGAGACAAACTGGTGGTGAAAACGGGCTCTACAAATAAAATTGCCTTGCCTTGCCTTGCCTGGAGGAAGCTGGAGTACCAGAGAGAACCCAGCAGGAACAGGGAGAACATGGAGACTCACCCAGAAAGACCCCGTGCTCCAGCCGGGGCTCCACCCACAACCTTCTTGCTGGGGGGCCACAGTGAGGACCACTGCTCCACCCTGCTGGGTTGGATTTCCTTAAAAAGTATTTATACAACAGTATAGTTGCAGTGCACACGAACTACCACTATGTCCTCAACAGGCCTGGTGCCAGCCCTGAGGGGGAAGTTGGCAGTGTTGAGGTGGCAGTCATGACGAGTACTGTTGTCCTGTCACGACTGCTCCTGCTTTCCTTTTGTTCATCCTGTGAAAACTAGGAAATGGAAGTCTACCAAACACAGACAAATCTCCAAGCATGCGATTGGGATCTGAAGTCATTCAAATGTTATTCCAGAATGATATTCAGGTGGTGAATCCTGACAAGCTGCCATGAATATAGAGGCTATTTAAACCGTTTGATCCATTAATTAAATTCAGAAAATCAATACCAGACCCGTCCAGAAAGTTTTAATGAAAATTGGCCCAGTAGCTTCCCCGCTCACACATACAGTGACACACAGACACATAAGGGAGGTTAGGGTTCCCCAGACCAGCTGGGACCCTTCCATCAGTGTTACATGGTGAACAGTCAGGTGGGACACACTGACCTTTCAAAAAAATGCTTTGTGTCAACTTTTGCCCAAAAATGCCTTGAGGGTAACGCAATTTTGAAGTCCCGGCCCTGACAACAGGTCTTACTGTCAGACTCCATTGATCTTGGAGCAGACATCAATAATGTTATTTAAGCAGTCTTTCACAGCACACAAATGAAAAAGTTAAGACTCTCGAAAGTTTAGTAAAACTTCTCACAGACACCAGAGGTGTTTGAATTCTCTGGTGTCTGCGTTTGGCAATGCAATCAGAGTTCTCATCAAATTTAAGTTGCGAGTCAACTCTGTCCTTCCAGGTGCCTCTGTGTCTGCTTCTGTGTCTGATCCTGGCTGTGTATGGTGCTGTTGGTGTCACGCTGCACTTTCATGAAATCCACATTTAGTTCTTGAGTTTTTTCACATATCAAATCAAGAAAGTTGGCATCACACCATGTGACGAGTGCAGGTAAGGCACGGCTACGCTGGAGACAGCAGGGCGGTGTGGTTCCACTCCCTGTATTTGTACATGATGGCTAGGAAATTAATGCAAAAAGTATCTGAGACAGAATATTTGTCACTTTGCCTCTTAAAATTGTCTACTGCTACCATCCATGAAAATTTTCTGACCACAGTGCAGCCTTTGAAAGGCTCGATGACATTGTTAGAGTTAAAATTCAATCACGACAGACAAATTAGGGAATCGCAGTAATTAGATCCTACGGTTAAAAGACATATAAAAAGAGAAATGACATTGAAAACACAACGATACAAGTGTCAGGCCGTTTTGTCTGTTCCCCGATCGATTGTTGAATTGATCCCTTCTTCCTTTAAGTTTCCATTCTGTGGCTTGAAACAATGGAATCATCAACCTCCAAAGAACACAAAAAACAATTGGATCGCTTAAAAAAAGCAATTCTGTCAATAGGAAGGAGCAGTAAACATTTAGCAATCCTCTGCTTGGAAGAGGAGGCCGTATCTCCAAGATGCCTGGTGGTGCAGGGGCGGATAATCCAATGCAGCACGTGTATCAATATGCAATATGAGAAACAACCTCTCAGAATGTAAAGTCAGCCTGAAGCCAATTCAAAATCTCAGGCGGGACTCACTGTGAGGGCTGAGCAGGCGCAAGCATGGTTGTGATTTCATGACTCTGTAACGACCAGGTGATCACAAAGCCTCTCAGTCAGAAACTAGCATTGTTGTTGCCTGATGCTAGAGACGAGCTGACCCACACACTGCAGCATTTAACCCAGGAGGAGGACATGAAGTGGGTGTTCCCTCTGCTAGCCTGCCGGTCCAGCTGGAGCTCTGGTATCACTGCTCACTCACACACTCAGATGCACATTTTAGCCTCCGCGTCGTGTGAGACTCACAGTCAGCACCAACCACTGGGGCTCGTGGTCATTTTATTGCATTTTCTTGCCTTGAAACATGTATTTTCTATGAATATTAATGTCCTTTATTGTATGCTTTTTCTGCTAAATTCTGTATCTTCTATGATCAATAGCTTTCATGCCATTTTACCCAGGGCCTCAAACTCAGCACCAACTATTACCTGGACAATGTCAGCCACCCCCTGCACACTGTCACCACCAGCCAGAGAAGCCTGTTCAGCCAGAGGCTGCTCCTCCCCAAGTGCAGGACCAACAGACTGAAGAACTCCTTCATCCCCCGAGCCATCAAACTGTTCACCTCCTCACTGGGGGGGCAACAGAAGGACTGGAGGAGAGGGCCGAGCACCAACCTGCCCCGACAACAACCGGACACTCGTGTGCAATAAAAGAGACTGCATATTATTATTATTATAATAATTATTATTATTATTATTACTATTGTTACTACTGCTGCTCTTATTATTATTATTATTATTATTATATTATATCATCATCATTGTTATTACTGCTATTATTATTATTATTATTACTATTACTATACTATATTATTATATTATATTATATTCTCATTATATCATATTATATCATCATTATTATTGTTATAATAATAACAATTAATATTATTATTATTCCTGTTACTATGCACATATACAAAATCACATTCAGGTACACACAGGCACACGCACATGTATATGTATATACATACATATATATATATATATATATATATATATATATATATATATATATATGTGTGTGTGTGTGTATGATGTATATATATATACATATATATGTGTGTGTATGTGTATATATATATATATATATATATATATATATATATATATATATGTATAGTCCTTGTTTTTTTTCTTCTATTTTCCTATACAGTTCTATTTATGTCTATTCTTTTTACCTTTATGGTAACAGTGCTGTGAATGTTTAGGAGATTGCAATTTCGCTGGCGGAACGTCCAAAAGGGATTAATAAAGCGATCTGTCTGTCTGTCCGTCTGTCTGTCTATTAGTGTTACAAATATAGGACTCACCTCTTGCTACTGCATTCTATGCAAATATTTCACTGCAAAATTCACTTTTTTCACATGCTGCAAAAAACACAAACCCAGCGGCGTCATTTTTTCAACAGCGTCCACTTCACGAGAGCTTGGGAGTCCAGAACAGCATCAGCTACTTGTACTTGATAGGACATACAGGACACGTCAGATTCAATAAAAAGGGAGTTTTGTTTGTATCAGTGTCCACCTGATTTTTGTGCATCGGTCAGTAATATTAATAGTAATATGAATAATAGTAATATAATAGTAATATATACTTTGAGCACCAAACGTGTGTTTAAAAATGTAACGTACGCCGACCACAGGAACGCGGTTCCAGGAGGGTGGAGTCACCTCCTCGCTGAGCAGCTGCTTTCCGTTCTTGTAGCATGTCGAAACCAGGAAGCGGTGTTCTGCCATGCACGGTGACGGTGGAGCGGACAGACTGCTGTCTCCTGTACCGGCTGGAGTAAGTTTGCGTCATGCTTGAAGGGTTCTGCGCCAGGTTGCACTGAGCAGGCAGTTAACTGATGCTCTGATGTCCAAAGTGGTGCGATGGTGCACGTACAATCTGTGCAGCTCTGTTGTTTTTGTGCGTTTTTGTGACTGCAGCTGCTGCGAGGACGCTCTCTGCAGCTGTGTCTTCAGCTCTGGCGCTGTTTCACTCTGCAGCAGTTACTTCACGGAGCCTAATATTGCTTTTTGTATTGTTATTTGTTGTTACATTCCTGACCTGCTTCACAAAAGTTATTAAAGATTGTTCAAATATCAGCCCTGGTCAATGGAGCCGTCTCACCTCCCGAAACCATCAGTCCCAACCTCTATAATGGACTGGGCTGGTATGATGTGATGAACCACAGCTTATCCAGCCACACATCTTTGCAACTGACATTGACAAAGAAATGTGGCCCATGCATCCTATTGTGTATCCAGATAGCCATCACAGCATATTGTCTGTTTTTACATTACACTCTCTCCAGGTAAGCCTCTGATTTGCACTGTAATCCTCTACTTGGCATGGCAGGCAGACAGGCCAGCTGCACCTGTGCTTTTGTGCTGTGTGTCTGCTGCAGACTTTTTGTTTCTCTGGTTGTGTGTATGAGAGTCTGACAATGTGCCATTATGCATGTGTGCACACAAGGGGGACCCTGCTGTGTGTGTGTGTGTGTGTGTGTGTGTGTGTGTGTGTGTGTGTGTGTGTGTGTGTGTGTGTGTGTGTGTGTGTGTGCATGTGTAGACATGCTAGGCTGCCTCTCACCCTGGGGCTTATGTCTCATCTTGGAATGGCAGCATCTCAGGTGTTATTTGGAATTAAGGCAGACTAACACACAGTACTGAGCATTGATTATACCAATATCTGTTTGTACACAGACAAATACTCTACATACTTACATCTTGTGGGTTTTGCACAGGACAATGATTCTGTTGTAGTGAAATAACAAGACAGCACAATGACAGCAGACAGCTTGAAACTGTTCAACTGCTGCTCCTCTCCATTGGTTTCCATCCAGTCTTGTAAATAAAAGCAGCCTGTCTCCATATCTACATGTGACTGCCAATGATTCCTATAGCATGTCTGATGTCACAGCAGTGTTTCAGGGTCTGCTGCTAAATTGGTCGGGTTTGATTCAGGCATAAATCTACAAACAACAATATGAAGGGCAAAGGAAGTGTGCTGGCTCGGCTGTCACGGTGGAAACATTGGGCCTCGTTCAATAAATTCTCTCCAAACAAATCTTAAAAGACGCGTGATGGTGATTTTTTAACCCTAAACTTCGTCTCATGTTGTTTGTTTTTTGCCTTTTCAATCAGCCACCAGGTTTCGCTTCCTAACATGAACTGAGCTTTGCTGAAGGTCACTTTTTGCGTGCTCCCGCTCCTGCGCTGTTCTCCTCTCGGCCGTAGTTGTGATTCAGTGGCCCAAACACAGGAGCTGTGTTCTTCTAATGGTTGCAGCCAGCTGGAGTCACACTTACAGCCCAGAAACAGTGACTGAACTGTACCAACTCCTTTTTGAGCGAAGCCCAGCACTTCCCCTCACTCCTGAACGAGACCCAAACATAACCCCTCACTCAGGGTAGGAATGCACCGCTGACCCACTCTGGCCAGTCCACCATTTTCCAGCTCAAATGGAGGTGGCAACAACGGCCACCAGCAGCACACGAGTCAAGCTGATGGCGAATCATTGCACCTAGACAGGGCTTTTTTTCAACTATGGACAAAAATTATTTGTATTTGAGAAGAAAAAAACATTAATTTGTGTTGTTGTTGTTTTTTTTATATTATGATTGGACACGTCTGTTGCTTGCACTGTGTCTCGTTGGGCATCTGCAGAGTCTGGGGATCGCCCCCCCTCCCCGATGGAGGCTCAGCTTCGACCACCAATGAAGTCTGTCCCTGATGCAAAGCATCAGTGGAAGGATTCTGAAGCTTCTACACTGGTTCTGCCAAACAGCACGAGCAGAGCTGCGAGCCTCACACCACGAGGAGATAAAAATAGACCTGCCTGAAAAAACAGAGATTTCTATTTTTTGGGCCCTGCTGACTGGAGCTGCTCCAACTGATCCAGCTGGATTCATCAAGGGATGGATGCAGGATCTTAGCTTTGGCTGTGATGGAACACTGCTTCTGCACCTCTCAGTGTTTCTTGACTGCAACCACGGTTGCCACGCTCGTGCTCGGCATCTCGGAGGGACCCTCAGCCTTTAGCTTGTCGTCCCCTGCTGACACTCGTTTTCTGTGACAGCGCAGATGTGCAGACGATGTTGTGGTCTCATTCCGCTGCGCGTATCAGATCAACTTCATGCTCCTGAATCAGTGCTGGCCGTCCATGACTCTCCTCTGAGACGCATCACAGCCGAGCACAGTCATTATCAAAGATCAGCTGTCCGTGAAGTCTAACCCCTAAAAACAAGGGACTTTATGGTGCATTCAGGTGTCCCTCCCAACTCTGAAATCTAAATTGTTTGGACTGGCAAAACATGAAAGATTTGACTGTCCGTGTACCTTCCACCTTGTGAAATCTACGTTCAAATGGTCAGGAAGTTTGTTTAAAATGTTCTACTTCTTATTTGGCTTTGTTGAAATGTGTCATGAGGTTCCTGTTCCTTCACTGCAGGATGATTTCACACAACAAGATCAGATTGATAGCAGCTTTTGTTTTCTGCAACACCCAGCGTGTTCTCCTGGTCGAGGTTTGAAGCCTTCCCACTTTGGACTGATGAACAGGTTGAAAGGTAAAACCGTGCTCATCACAGGGACGATCTTTGAGTGTGAGTGTGTTTGCTCTTCTGCACATTTAGAAGCCTTCGCCCTGCCGTGGCAACAGTTGGCTGACCTGAGAAATGACTGATCCTCCAAAGGCTCTAATTGCTGATTATTATAGCACATATAGCGGGGGGTTGTGTGTGTATTAGCACGTCTGCATGTACGTTTGAGCGCCTTTCGCTCTGCTTGTATATTCTGTTCCTTACAATATGTACCTATGTGTGAGAGCTCACAGAGCTCATTGTGAGAGTACAGAGAGTTATTGCTGGTATAAATCAAGCACTCTAATTGGTCAGGAGCTATAACCACAGCAGGAGGTCCCGCCTCAGGCTGCTGCTAATTGGCCACCTGCCGTGCAGTGCGACACACCGTCTTTCCGAACTAGGAGGCACCAGGGAGTCAACAGGTGTGCGAGCTAGTGTGTGTAGGAGTGTGTGCCTCTTTTTATATGTGCATGCATCCTTCTGTCACCTGTGTTTACAGGACCAAAGCCAGTGTGGGTGTTTTTTTGTGTGTGTGGTTGAGGTTAATTAAAGGGTATTTACAACGCAGCATTTCTTGTAAACCGACCTTGGTTTCGGAGACATTTTTCTCCTGCAGAGCTGAGACACAACAATCAGTGGACGTTGTACTCAGTGTAAATGCCACATTTAATTTCAGAGATTTCCTTTAACGTCAGTGCTAATTATTTGAGTGCATGTGCATCACCGGATTGGTCGTTTGTGCCTGGTGCGCCGATGTGCGTGTGAAGAACTCCACCCCAAAGCTGAGCTGAGCACAACTGCAGCCCACTGGTGGTGAGTCCGAGGTAGAGAAGGAGTCCAGTGATCCCAGCAGCTGCTTTCTCCTCACTGGGTCATTGTCTCTGTGGGGGAGGTGAAGAGGCTCGCAGTCGCTAACGAGTCTGCACCCCCCTGAGCTGAGGTGATTATATGTTATGTTAACAGTTGGGGGGGTGTGAAAATACCACAGTTCTAATTTATAGTAATTAACAACGTAAACTCAGCGAGTGTGTGATCTGTACCACTGGCCCTTGACCTCGTCACTCAGCTCTTTGTTAATTATGACTTCCTGGCTTCGACTGTGTTGTCGTTACATCAGACTTGACATATTCAGCGTGACATCATCCATCATCACCTTCCAGTAGCTTTTAACGCTCATTTTAATGCCTCTGTTGTTTTCTGTGTCCATTTCTTCAACATGGCCTTTTTGGTTCTCCTGTACTGAATAATCATTCTCCTGCATGGACTGCAAAAATACAACACCTATGAAGGAGTAGCCACCTGCAGCACACAGACGCTGGGCGACGTCGGATCTGTGGGAACAGCAGAGGCAGGGACGAGGCGCATCGAGAGGAGATGGAAAGTGAGGCAGCAGTGACCGCGTCCCTTTACTGTATTTAATCAGTTCCAAATCCTGGACAAGGAAAACTGTATGAAGCCCCTCGTCCAATTATGTTTTGTATTGACTGCAATTTAATCAGTTAACAAAAGGCCATTCTCACCTTCCCACAGAGCAGCTAATAATATCTAATCAATCATTATCCCGGCCTCCATGACGCATGAGTGACTGTTTAAACTCTTGTACATCTGGAGGCTCATCGATGCCTTCAGTCAATTTGTCGTGTAATGACTTAATCAATGCGCGGCTCTCTGTCAGGACCGCCATTACTCCTCAAGTAATTTATGATACCACTTTATATTTGTGTGCATTTGAATTTGTCACAGCAAAGCCAATTACACTGTGTGCTCAGGCTGTGTGTTAAGTGTGTGTTCAGACTGGTGAGAGGTGATACACACCAATGATATCGATCTGACATTAAACAACCAGTGAAAAAGACCCCAAATGTCTGGGATTTTATTATTCCTGCTTAAATTAATGAAACCAATAAGGTCTAAACTTTGCTATTTTTCTGTTCTGTATACATTTGTATGATTACTTTTTTCAATTTATTTTCTTTGTACAAGGACATTGCACAATTAAAAGTAATTGCACCAGAGCTACCTAGCTGCTCTTTTAAATCTGCCGTCCAATTACTGTCAAACAGTTACCACTTGAAAACAGTGATTATTTTTTAAAAAGTATTTTATTCTTATTGTTATTATTTTATATTCCACTTTTACCAAATGCCCTGATGGGGCCCTCGTTATTGCTGCTGTTACTGATGCCACCATGAAGTTTTCAGCTTCCCTTTAAAACCACAAATCTTTTCTCAAGGTGCAGGAACAGAAACAAGCAGATGAGACAAAACTGCTCCATCCAATGAAAATCTGTCCAAAGATTGAGAGCCACGCCCCCTGAGACAGTCTGAGACGGTCTACCACTAATCTCAGTTATAGGACTTTTGATGTTGTTTCATGTGATTGTGATGTCATCTCAAATGTATTTATTTTAGTTTTGCTTCTTTTCTGTGACGTTGCAAATGCTCGCCACCCACCGGCGCCAGCAGCAGGCGCGTCCCCGGGCTCATTCAGCGTCCTCGGGATTCTGCTGTCGGAGTGGTGGTGGAGCAGTCGCTCAAAACACACTGCGCACTGAAAGGAGAGCGGCCAAGAAACCTCATGGCCGACACTTGGAGACGCCATCAGTGAGGCGTTCGCCGTGACTCTGCATTCTGCAGCAAAGCTGTGACAGCATGAATGGGCTGGCTTTGGTCTCTTAGAGTGACCTGTTACATTCATGGTGCTTGTGAGGTGGGAGGAGAAGGAGAGGAGGTGCAGGCGCTGGACAGACTGTCGTGATGCCACAGTCAGGGTGATGAACACAGCCAGAGAAGAAGAAGTAAGACAGTCGGGTGACATCATCCCGGACGCCATCCGTGTCTTCATATCTCCTCAAAATGACAGCTTAACTTGCAGGGACTGTGTTTGCTTGTTGTCTCTTGGTTTATGTGTGCGTATCGTGTGACTCTGCGTTGAATGTAAGGTACATTCCAGGTGTGTCCTCAAGCATCCTCCAGTGTCTCAATGTTCAACTTACACTTTTCTCTGTGTATCTCAGCTCTCAAAGCTTCTTAAAGCATCTTGTGTTGCTTCATTTCTGTCTGTCACTCCAAATGATTTGGAGTGAGAAACGGAGGCAGGAATCTGGGTGGATGTGCCCAAATGATTATGCTAAACCTTTAAGCTAAAAATGCTAAAGACGCTTCTTTAGACAATTTTCGACGGACATTTATCAGATATTTGATGATTCAAAGGTGTAGAGATGTAAGAATTCTCCGTGTGAATTGTCCTACATATTGTATTCGTCATATATCAGCATATTTAAAGCGTAAATCATATTTTCTTAGGAATGAACATCCCCCTGACATCACACTGACGCTGGTTTAGCTCAGGGTCACCGTGTCAGTGTCTCTGCACCGGACTCTCGCTGACTGATGCAGATACTTTGGACTTTTGAAATGTTTTCAGACCAAAAGGATCAAACGAAAATGGCGAAGATTGTTGTCCAGCCACAACGGTATTGAGGGAGGAAGCTCCGGTGGAGGAGATAGTCTCAGCCCTTCTAAAACATGCTGCTGACAGCACAGTCACTCATTCTACCACACTTGGTTACAGGTTTAATTACTCTTGAAGTAATTATTTAGTACCCAAAATATATTGATCCCCTGAAGCTCAAGCAGTGTCTGGCTGTTGGCTGCACTCTGGTCATTCCCCAGTGAAGACATGGTTCATGCTCTGTTCAGGCCATGGACACCGACAACAATGTTGCTAATCTAAGCTGATAATCAGAATGAACGCTTCATTCACAGGAAAATCAGGTGACCATTTTTTGACCGTTACAGCGACAAGATGAGTCATCACATTTGACCAAGTTGACCAAAATGTAAAATCTTGCTGTTGACAATAACAAAACTGAAAGAATGGAAACACACAAATGTGACAAAACATCATCACTCATGTCTGAAGATGGATTCTGAGACAGCTGGAACAGCGACCGGTGGCGCGGATCGAATCTCCAGCAAATGGGACAAGAAGAGACGTGGATGATGAAGATCCACGGCAACTATGAGCAGCTGCTGTGCGACAAGTTCCTCTCAAATAGCAGGAGAAATGATGGCGTCCTTCAACTCGGACAGCCCTTGACCTTGGTCAAAGGCCTGCAGGACCACTGACCACCATATATTTTAGGTCAGTGAGAGCGAGGAACAAAGACCTGGGGCCCAGTCAAGGGGATCCATGGGCCAGGCGAGTTAGCGTGAGTTCGCTGACATTGTAAGTGTAAAAATTTGAAGCGTCAACGTGAAACA
Source organism: Aulostomus chinensis (assembly GCF_037954235.1). Taxonomy (NCBI): domain Eukaryota; kingdom Metazoa; phylum Chordata; class Actinopteri; order Syngnathiformes; family Aulostomidae; genus Aulostomus; species Aulostomus chinensis. The sequence goes on along the minus strand of NC_141327.1, from coordinate 2,454,158 downwards.
GTTCATTTTGATGTGTGTGAACAAACTTCTTGTTATGTGTCAACTTTTCAACACTGAAGATATGCAGCTAAAGCGTTTGCGGCCCAACAACTTGTATTGAGGATATACTCTATGATCTTCGAAACAAAAAGTAAAGTTCAGCTGCTGCCTCCCGTTCCGTGAGGGAGGGACACCACTGAGATCCCACGGGGTCCTGACAAATCATCAGCCTCCTGCAGGGAGAGGAAGCCAATGATGAGGCACCAAGGGACACAGCAGGCCAATGGGAAGCCACCTATTGAGCCACACGGGAATTTTCTTTCTGTGGAGGTTCTGCTATCGCAGGTGATGGGACATTTAAACACCGAGACACCAGACATGGATAGAAAAACAGCAGGGACGATGGATCCCTGAATCCGCTCTTGAAGTTTGTTGACTCGATGATGTATCAGGTCCGATTATATGCAGGCACAAAAGCAGTATGAGAAAGGTCCGTGTTAGCGTTGAAACAAGAGAAGCCTGCCAAGGCAGAATGCAGGATTGAACATCAGGTCACCAAGAGTGACGGAAAAGGTGGCCTCTTTGAGCAAAGTGTCCTGAAAATCCCTTTGTCTCTTCGTCGTTGTGTCATGTGACATCAGACGAGGCACTTCTCTGCACCCTCAGCAGCAGGTGATGGGGAGTTTGTGGGAGTTTTTCAGTTGCGCACGTCAATTTTACCACGGTGATGATGGGCGTGAGGACCTGTGTTTGGCGGGTTGCCGTCCGCTCGTCTCGTTGTTACTGGACCCGGCAATAAACTCCCAGGTGAAGCCCTGATGGGTGAACAGATGCAGGTCACATGTGGGTCCCACATAAATCACCCTGATGGGCGCCGCCTGACTCAAAGCCACTCCCACTCTGCTGCCCAGTTTTAGCCCCTACGAGTGTCAACAGCAGAAACCTCCACCGATCTGGGAGCTTTTTTTCCGAACCAGTGAATTTGTGTGTTCGCCGTGACAGAGGAACCTGAATGTCTTCACATTGCAGAGTGCTGCCATTTTCACAGTGAAAAGCGTGAAAGTGTAATGATTTTTAAAAGCTAAAGTAAAGGTCAAAGTTTCATCGTTACTCTTTAAACCTTTGGTTGACATTTACAACCTCAGTCTTTGATGAACACACTCCTCCACCTCACAGGGTCTATTTTTACCGAGCCTGACATCCCCTCACTGTCTGCCTAACAACGGCTGTGTTTACATTCCTTCCTCATGACCTTTTCTCCATCGTCCATCCACTGAGGCTAAAACACAGAAGAACAGCTCTTTCATTACCTAGTTTGTCTCTGGATAAGCGTCTCTTCTGCCTGATGTAAACGCCGTTCTAATGGCGCACACTTCCACAAACAGAATTAAGCGGCACACGCTAAGGTCTTTGAAGGTGAAGAAAGGCCTTCGGTGCGAAGCGTGCATCGGACACAAACCACGCCTGAAACTCTGAACCTGAACGTCTTCGCGCCGGTGTTTCACATTTGTTTATCACTGCTTTCATATTTCTAAAATGCTGCCAAATTACAGATTAGGAAAGTTTAACCATCTGTGTGAAAATACTCATCACAGCAGAACGCTGCTCTCCAGAAATGATATGATAATGCTGCCGCTTAAATCCCCCAAATATCTCACCTAGAGGGAATGGAATTAATTGCCTGTACAACAGATCCACTTGGCTGTTTACAGCGCAGACGGAACATTTTAAACTTATGAGTGAGATCATTAACTTACAATCTCCCAGAATGATCAAATGAAATGTTTCAGTGGGGTTTCTGGGCAGGAGACATTTTCCAGTGAACCCCTTTAGCCTGATTAGCAGTCAGTCATTATGCGGGCGATCACAAGGCAAATCACTGGCGCTTGCAAAGAGATGTTTGATGTCCATATTTTTTTCTCTGTAACGACTGATGTGTAAGTGAAGTGAAAACAACTGCAGTGAGTGGGGTCAGTCATTAAAGCATTTTGACTACTTCTGATTCGTCCTTGAAAACTACAGAGTCGATGTTGTGGAAGAGCAATAGAAGTGACATAATCACGCCCACAGCGAGCGCCATGCACATCCAGGAGGAAAAGTAACAGATCTACAGACCGCAGTGTCTCTGCGTAGCAGCCGGAAACAACAAGGTCATAGAGAGGTGGGAGAAATTAATAGAATAAGTGTATTTGTATCGGGAAATCAAAGGTGTTCTCTAATCTCTGTGAACTAAGAACGAAATATTCTACACACACACACACACACACACACACACACACACACAAACACTTTTTCTTCCGTCTCTAAATTGAATGCCTGAGAGGGTTGTTAGAGGGTTCAGATTCAGGTTCTCTCTGCATCCTTTTAGCTGCAGTCAGTTGGAAACCAAGCTTTAGGGTGAATGAGCTGATCTGTTCAATTCCATTTTGCATACATTTATTTACCTTACAAACATTTACAAATGTACAGAGAGGGGGGGGGGCGCAGGAGGACCCCCGCTGGTTGTAGTTTGCTGTTGTATTTGTCAGCTCTTTGTGTGGCAGAGTCTCCCACGTCCTCCAGGTGTCTGTCTTCTCTGCTTCAAGCTCAGTCCTCTTCCTCATCCATGGTGGAGTTCTCCTCCTTGAAGGCTTCTCTCCTCTTTAACTTCACCGTCTTGTGCTCTGTCTTCCTGCTCCATCCAGAGAGCGTCTCATTCCCCGACTGGGTCTTCAGTACTGGCGCTCCTCATCATTGCCATCTCTTCCATCTCTGTCACATGCCTGCCTCGTCATCGCTCCCATCCTCAGCTCCTCTGCGAAGGTTCCTCTCTCTTTTTCCCTCATCTCTTCCCCGGCCTGGGAATCCTCCCTTGTCCTCTGGATACCTGATACGTAGACCTTCTGCGTCATCGTGATGTCATACCTCTGTCTGGAAGGCTGCCCTTTCCTCTCTCATGCAGGTTTTTTTTTTTATTAATGAATTAATATGATCATGAAAAATAATGTTGTATTATCCGTATGATAGCCACGGAATCGTGAGGCAAAAGGAGCAAGACATCAACCAACACACCCACATGACTTCAGCAGGACGCAGCAGTGCATAAACTAGAACTCGCGTCCAGAGCTGGGTCTCTTAGCAAAACAATGAATAAATAAAGGAATGAATAACACGAGACTAAACCAGCAGTCAAAGCAGGACTTTGACAGTTCAAAGAAAATGAGGGAACAGATTCAAGGAAAAGTAGATTTTATGGACAAATTACCTGTTGAAAGCAAACAATGTTCTTATCTCAAGGTAAGAGCAAAAAAAAGACAGCATTAGAAATAAAAGCAAGTCTTTGAAGAGGAATTGGATTTGTAGTGGAGCCCAGTGACCACGGTGAAGACATGGAGAGCATCAGAGAAGCACGGCTGTAATGCCAGTCTGGCTGTGAGGCAGATGAATAAAAAAGGCCAGGCACAGGATCAGAAATCTCCCGCATCAGGCTGCAAATGTCAAGTGCACTTCCAATATACTGCTCCATTTCTAATTTATTTCCATGTCATTCACTTAAATGCCACACTGTAACATGTATGCATGCGTATTTGTGTGAGTACCCCTGTCACACAGTCTCTCCCCATCATTCAGCCCCATCATGTCAGGTGTGTCAGGGTTCTGCCGGAACCTTTATCAGAAGGATCAGAGGATATCATACTGTCAAGGAGTTATTGTGAGCACCACCGAGCCCCAGTCACGTCTGGAAACCATTGCCTTCACGGTCAAACCCACTGGTCCACCTCTGTTTGCGTGCCGCGCTGAAACATTCATCGTCACTTTAATCTATAAAATCTTTAAGGCCAGAATTGTAGAAGAAAATATTTTGCTTCAGGAAATTGCCTTTAATATGGGAAGCGTCTGTCTCTCGCACCAGATCATGGAGACCCAGGGCTGAGGTTACGGGTACATGTTCTCATGTGACCAGTAAAGTGCGGCTGGCCAAGTGGACGCAAACCAATACGAAAATCTGTTGACGAGGTCACTGCATTCTGGTAGCCGTCCGTTTGAACCGGCATCCACCGAAGCGGCTGGAAATGATGGCGAACACATGCTGCAGTGAACTTGACGGCGGATTTTCATCAGTTATCAGAGGAAATGTCAGAGGTTCGAAATCAGAATTAGAATTTCAAATAATCACAGATAGATGGCCGCTGGAACAGCAACGTCTGAGCTTCCACATGATGACGCGGCGTGAGCGTGTGTGTGTGCGTGTGCGTGTCGAGCACGTGTACAATGCAGCTGAGTTGATTCTGTTCAATTACCTGTGCAACATCACGATGTTCCACATGATTAACACACTGTAGATGCTGGTCGCCCTGCGACCGACTGCCGACCCACCCAGGGTGAACCCGCCTTTCGCCCAGTGGCAGCTGGGATGGGCTCCAGCCCCCCTCCTCCCCTGTGACCCTTAACGGATAAGTGGTATATATAGAAAATGGATGAATGGATGGATGGATGTTGGCCTCCAGGCCCCCAATCGGGGTCCTCTGGGGTTCAACAAGAGTGGACGTCACAAGCGTCAGTTCAAAGGCACTGTGTGAGTATCACAGTGTGTGGGCGGCATGGCTCAGGGGTAGAGTGGCTGTTTAGCAACCAAAGGGTCACTGGTTCGATCCCCGACCCCGGTGACCCCATGTCAAAGTGTCCTTGAGCAAGATACTGAACCCATAATTGCTCCTGATGAGTAGGTTGGCGCCTTGCATGGCAGCCTCCACCATCAGTGTGTGAGTGTGTGTGTGAACGGGTGAATGAGACGACACTGTAAAGAGCTTTGAGTGCCGCTAAGGTAGAAAAGCGCTCTATAAAATTGAGTCCATGAGTCCATTTACAGTGTTGAAGGGTTACAAATACACACTTTTCAAGCATGCACACACACACACACACACACACACACACACACCACAAACTTCTCACTGTAGGGAAATAAGACAAACCCTTGAAACTTGTTTGTCAAAGCAGTTGACCATCAATAATCCACAGCAAAAGTTAGCCACATGCTACATGTCGCACAAGCTCACCAAACAGACCCGTGTGTCAATGAAGTGCCCAGTGTGTGGCCCCCCACTTATGTGTTTCAGTTGTAATGGTCTGACTGGTGTCCTGGCACCCACAGTCATGAGCTCCTCAGCTCCAGTCTGCTGCTCCACAGGAGAAGCCGTGACCGGCGAGAGGAGGTTGCTTGATGAGCTCAGCTCTACTTTACCGCAATCACACCCAACACCTCATGGGGACGCAGAGCCGGCTGGGCCTCAACACCTCGCCAGTGGCTGCTACAGCTGTCCTCATGCTGAGGTGAGAGCCGGCTCTGATCGCCTGCCTCGCCAACAGGAGGCTGCGGGCTCAGTCTGCTCTCGTCCCACTCGCCTGTGCGTCCACCTTCAACCTCCCCAGGTGTTTGCTGATAACACGCCATGAGGCCTCATCAGGAGATATCAGCCCACAGAGCCGAAGGGGACGGCTTCATGGAAACTGACGACCTGTCCCCAAATACGTGGCGGGTGCTCATCGACTAAAGACAAGGAAGTGCAGACGAAGAAATAAACCAGAAGCCCGTGTTTTGCCATGTTTGAGGTTGACAATTCCAACCAATTTTATTCTCCTTCTTTCTAACCCACAGGGCTTTCAAAACTGATCTTAAAAAAAATTGCGTTTTTCCCTGAAATGAAAAAGGACATCATGGTGTTTTGCCAGTGTTTTGCTTGCAGCTCTCATTGCAGTGCTTTGTTCAGCTGAGCTCAGGGTTTTGTGTGCTGCAGGTAGCCTCAGCCGTGCATCGAGAGATCAGAGCGGGAGACGGCCGTGCCTGCCAGAGGCCAAAACCTCCGTCTGCTTGACTGCTCTCAACATGGAGGTTTAGTGACAAACTTTGTCATGTTGCAGCTCATCAGGAGGCTAATATGCTTAGTTTGACAATTGGATCTGAGTTTCAGGAGCAAGTTTTGTTAATACTAATTCAAATATGGCGAATGGTCCGTCATACTGCGCCATGGGGCAGCCTCCCCTGCTAGACAACAGGAAAAAGAATATTCACACACACAAATCTGGTGTGTCTCCATGCTGTCGAACGTTCTCATCGACGATACCTGTGCCTGGCTTACTTAAACAGTCTCTTTCTTCCCTGCATATCTCTTTTTTTCCTTCCTTTTCTTTGTCGTCCTCTCTCAACACCCAGCTACAGTGGATTAAAGCCACCAAGGTCTGAATGGTTGAATTTCTTTTTTCTTTCAATGCCCCTTCTCTTTCTTTTCCTGTTTCTGTATATCTGTATCCAGGCAGACTTGCTCCTAAACCTCCGACTGCTCGAGAGGAATTAACAGACTTACTCTCTCCTTGTTCATCATCCTGAGACGACACAGATTTACACTGGTCATTCATATGAGCAGAATGGCTCAGCACTTATCAAAGGCAAAACACATAACGGCTCCTTTAAATACAAAAGTAGCCGTTCGCTCCAAGAGCTCTAATCCCTACTGGGTTTTCTCCATGCAGTCACTTGTGTCCTGCTCTGTCTGGGTTCAGCCAGGTGATTGAAAGGTCACATGACAAGCTTTTTATTCTTTTCCCTCCATGGAATATATTTGGACGAGTCCCAGAAGTTAGCTGAGTCTCCGGCATGGTCGTGTGGCAGTTTTGAACTCATCCGGCGAAGACGAAAGCGTTTCATGAAGTCCTCGTGAAGCCAGGTGTGGTGCGGCACTTCTCACTCCTTCATCTACAACGCGGTCAGCTTGGTGCTCCCCGCTGCCCAGGCCCCCGGCTGCCTCCCTCAGTATCAGTATTCGTAGAGTCAGTACTAATAGTATTTATATCAGTATTCTTAACGCTGTTTTGTGTTTGTCAGCTCATAATTGCTCATATTATGCTGATATTGATTGCTTGAGTAACCTGTAGATGTGATAAAGAGGAGCTAGTTGTTGTTATTGTCCCCCGTCCTTCTCTCAGCTCATCTTTCATCCCCGTTTGTCTGCCATTCTCTTCCTCTTTCTCTCTCTTCATCTCTGTCCCTCTCTTTCCTTCTCTATCATCTGTCTCTGTCTCTGCCTCGCTCTCCCGCTTTCTTCCCCCCCACCCGGTCAAAGCAGGCATCCGTCCCCGCTGAGCCTGGATCTGCTCGATACACGCAAACTAAACTGGATGGCGACACTCCCACACAGTATTTCACAGTTTAAATGTGCAGTGATATTCATACTGCAGAAGACTCGTATTTGAGATCAAAAAAAATTTAAATCAACATTGTGAAAGATGTGCTTTTTCAATACTTGATGTTCTATATGTGGCGCGTGCTGCTTCCTGACAATCAGAGAGAATGAGCAGACCGACAAAGCCTCTCAAATATTTAAGAACTGTAATAATTTAATCCAGGGTGTAAAAGAATGACTGCAGTGTGCAGGATGGGGATCTATAACTACACTACAACCACAACTAGAACTACACTCTCTTTGAACCTTACAGGCTTCCTTGTCAAAACGCCACCAACACATACAACCGTAGTTTGACCACTGAGCAGTGGCACTCGCGTGTGTTACGCAAGTCGTAGTCTTACATCGCTTTGAACCATAGTTTTCCTTTTTCGCTCCGCTATGCAGCAAGACCCCCACTACAAGTGCCTTTGTTGACACTGACAGACTCAGGTTGGTGTCATAATTGTCCCACAACATTCTCAATGAGCAAAATTTGATGGTAGCCAGTTGCCCCGTTGGATGATGTTACAAGGAGCTAGGGGGGCTGCTGGGGGGGCTGCTGGGGGGGCTGCCGGGGGGGCTGCCGGGGGTGCTGCTGGGGGGGCTGCAGGCGGCTCTGCCCCGGCTCGACTGAAGTGACAGAAATGGTTCTGTCCATCATTCACCAACACGAAAGAAGTCCAAGGTGAAAAAACTGAAATTCCCCTTTCAGCCGACACAAGTTTAGCATCGCGATCTTTCTCCAGCCACATCAGCTGGAGCAGTTTGTCAGCCTCCATTCTGTCCACTCATCACTTTTTCATTGAACTGTGTTTGCTTCTGAATAAAAATAATAATAAAAAAGAAATAAATTCAAAAACAGGCAAACAAGCAGTGTGTGTATGTTGTTACATTGTTGGTGTAAAACCACAGAGAGCAAAGCAGAGCAGAAGGGCACGAGAAAGGCAGATAGAAAGAAACAGATCATAGATATTGATTTTCTTACTTTTAGTGTAGGTGAGAAGGCAGGGGGATGTACCTGGTGGGGAAAGAGTGAGAGAAATGTTGTTAGAAAACAATGAACACACTCATCCAGCGGTCGGGCTGTGGGGTATGGCAGTGACAGATGAATTATGGATTTCTGGATTGTGGAGGACAGAGGGAGAGGTTGAGAGTCAGCTAGGTTTAGCTTTACCACCGCACTGTGAAACTGACATACCACAAACACACACACACATACACACACACACACAGAATTTTCTTTCATGTGTGTGGATCAGGGCTAGAGAAGGAGGCAGGAGTGTGTGAAGATCTCAACTAACCCAGCTACAATGTGCTGGATACACGCAGGTTTGTAGTGCTAAGAAGGCACAGCTGTAAACAAATACGTGAATTTATCAGTGATTTAGTGCTTGATTGTATTTTTCTTGATTTTATAATTCAATGATGCTTGTGCCAATAATTCTCCTCTGAGACTGAAGACTGATTTAAGTTATTGCACGATTATTGCTTAGAGTCCAGTGATAATAATCCAGTCTCATAAGCAGCACAATTATCAAACAGAGCTCAACGTGCAGTATTTTGTACTGAACTGACAGTTTTGTTACCCTTCAACTCAAGCAATACAAATCAGATCGGATCAGAAAGCTGCACTCCCTGAAGACACCGGGCAACGCGTCCGGCCTGACGAGTCGTTCACAACACGAGCGCGGACGGCTCCAGGACCTGAGCCCCTCTGGTGTCCACGCTCCTTTGGGACCAATATTTCAACTGGAATTTTTAGCTACTGTCAAATCTCAAAGATTGGTGAGAGCATGTATGAGTCCACCTGTATCTCTAAGTGTGTGTGCGTGTGTGTGCGTGTGTGTGCGCGCACGCGCGTGTGTGTCTGAGTAAAAGAGCAGCAGGAAAGCAGTCTAAGTAGCCTAGGGATAAAGTGTGTGAGAAGAGATAAGGACAACACACAAACACTGTTGGATTAGACATTTTATTCTGTTACCTTAAAACACACACACACACACACGCACATACACACAGCCTGACTGCACACCATGGCATTGTGCACAGAACACAATAAAACACACAAGTATATACACAACCATTTTAACCCTCCATTCAATTTCCTTCAAACACACAGAAAATATGATCCACCCTGACAAACAGCCTGTGTGTGTGTGTGTGTGGGGGGGGGGGGTGTGCATGTGTTTGTGTGTGTGTGTGCATGCAACATAATGTACCATGATTTGTGACAGTGTAATTAATTCTGTGTAGCTGCACTTTGAGGTGTGTGAACATATGATAGTGAAGGCCTGGGAAGAATGTGTGTGTGCGTGCATGCGTGCGTGTGTACGTGCGTGCATGCGTGCGTGTGTGCGTGCATGCGTGCATACGTGCGTGCATGCGTGCGTGTGTGCGTGTGTGCGTGTGTGCGTGCGTACGTGTATGTGGGCTGCGTGTGTACATGATGGAGATATAAAGGGGCTATAAAAAATGACTGAGCGTCTTTAACAAACCATTTTACAGGCTCATGATGACAACTGCAGCTAAACTCCTGATGCTTGGGGTGTTCAGAGCTGTGTGTGTGTGTGTGTGTGTGTGTGTGTGTGTGTGTGTGTGTGTGTGTGTGTGTGTGTGTGTGTGTGAAGATGACAGAGACATCTCCCCGTTGTTCCATTGTTGTGTATGACAGAACCTTTTGTACGGGTTGGCGTCGGACGCTACACAGAGGAGAAAAGGGTCAGGCGGGAAATGGAGAAAAAGGAGATTAAGGTCAGAATAATTTCCACAGGCAGCAACGAAATAGAATATGAAGACAATAAAGAGTGTGAGGGGAGAAGTAAATTAAGCAACACCCCCACACAGGAGTGAAAACTATGTGAAGGGGTGGTCATAGATTCGGTGTCCATTAATTCACTCAGAAGAAGCAACTGATATCAAAATGTTCCCAACAATATTTGATATCCTTCATATTTAATGTGATAGCAGTTCCAGATGTTTTTAGGATGCAGCCTCAGGACACAGTTGGGAATCGTCTGCGATGGGTTCTTGAAGGAGTGTGTGTTCAGCAGAGATGAGAAAGTCTTCTCTTCCTGCTCGCACAAGTGGAGGGGCTGTGGTGCTGCTGTTCCTGATCAGTGACTTCATGAGGAGAGATGCATGCAGCAGCCGAGCGAGCAGGACTTCACCCCTCAACCAGACGCCTTCCTTATTTTCTGTTTCTTTTCTCTTTTTTTGCCACAGCAGTCACGTGATCACAGAGGTACAGTTCTTTGTCTTTTGGCCCAATAACTGAAAAAGTTGAAGACAGAAATTTAATAAATCTTGATAGGATGATAGAACTACAGCTGAGGACAGATTTTGTAACTAATAAAAGATGAATCAGGAAGCGGTTCTGGACCCGATGACGTTGGTGTTGTGTTTTGTTCCACGGTTTGATCATTGGAAACAACACCAGTGTGACGCTTGATCATTACTTCACGACCCTTTAAACCCAAGTACGGCCATGGTGATCGGAGTTGAACGCAGACGTGCAGCGACTCCATTCACTGCATTCAGCGACAGACACCTCCCGCAGAGTCGGCGTCACTCCGTGTATTCCCATTATTTATGTGCCGTTTATGATTGTCAGCCAGTGTGTAAAGCTGGAAGACCACAACTGTCACACAACAATGGGCAGCCTGCCCTCTGATACACACACAGCCAGAGAAAACAAACGCACACCCACACAATTGTAACACGGCCTGAGGAGGCGTCACGCAGAGACACTCGAGTATCCAGAGGATCCCTCAGGTGAGCCGTCACCTGGCTGTGGGCGTACGCCCCAGCAAGAGGCTACAGGCTCTCAGCTGCCGGTGAACGGTCAGTTCTGCATGATGCCCTATTACATAACATGAAGGGGGTCCCTTCAAAGTCTGGTTCAGCTGGCGTCAGCTTCAGACTCAGGTCTCGACCGCAGCAAGAGCAGAGAAGCTTTTCTGGCACAGATGTGTTGTGTTGCACTCTTACATTTCAGCTTCCTGATGCGTTTCCTGTTTTTGGCTAATGGCAAACACAGTGGCTCGCCAATAGCGTGCAGCTTGCTACGCGGAGGCTGGGAAGGAACGGGGCTCCCGGTGTAGCACATGTTTGAATCCTGGACCTGGACTGCTGGATGAGTTGGGCTTTTTTCTTTTTTAGGAAACAAAGCTCTGGGTGTTTGGTTCCAAGGTTCCATCTGAGGTTCTGGTTTCATGGATTCACTGCGGGAGCCTCAGATAAATGTTACCAAGACTGGAAAAATGCAGATGCAAACACTTTTCAACAATATTCAGGTTTTGAGTGAGGTGGAGTTCTTGCTAAATAACTTTCATTTCTTTGTAGGATTGGGTTCGTGAAAGCAGTTCAATTTTGGGGGAAAATCAGAAACATTTAGGATAAAATAATGTTGAAGCATCACAATTTGAAGCTTAGATTGTATCCATTTATTTATTTTAAAGGCAAATTATAGGAGTGACGGTCCTTTTCAAGCTGGCAGGTTGACAGGATGAGAAGCCAGTAATCACTTTGTACTTGAGAGTGCTGCAGGAGAATGGGTTTAGTAGCAACGAGAGGGGTAAGATGACAACAGAAAATAGTGTTGTTGAGAAGTGTGCTCTTCCTGCTCCCTGAGTCAGATGGCTTCAACACGACTGACAGAAGAACTATCAACACTGCACAGAGCAGCAGAGCAGCTGGCTGGAATTGTGGCATTGATGAGAAGCAGTTCCAGTTGTATAGTTAGCAGCCGGAGCGGGCCCTGGTCACGAGGGTCTAATTTCATCACAGGAGAGCCGGTCAACCCACCGGGAGTGGCGCTCCAACATCCAAACGTGGGAACTGAATTGATGACTTGTATGGAATCACCCTCGCAATGTTAAAATCCTCTCTGTTTCAACTTTTGTGTGAGGATCAGAACAACCACATTTAGGGGGGGTTGGGAAAGGTTTATGTAAAATACAGAAAAAATGAAAAAAAAAATCTCCAAATGTCCAACTTCCAAATGAGTGGAGACGATTAAAGGAAATGACGGGCAGCGAGTGTCCAGAATGTTGGAGTGTGGTTTAAACTTCATTCCATCTGAAGCCGTTGAGGCGCCAGGGGGACACACATCGATATCACCTGTATTCACTTGCTTGCGAATGCAAAATTACATCTCATAAATGTTGTTTATGAGGAGACGTACATTTTCCTGCTCAGGTTTCAGAGTTTGAAAAACAGACTCAGGTTCATCACCGTCCTCCGTGCTGCTGTTGTTGCAGTTAGCAAAGACTGCGTCCTCCGTGCTGCTGTTACTGCAGTTAGCAAAGACTGCGTCCTCCGTGCTGCTGTTACTGCAGTTAGCAAAGACTGCATACAAGGCCAAGATGGACCTTGAAGCTTCAGCTACTATTTTTTAACTCTAACTTCTTTCTGGTGCATGGCTGAGCTCCGAACGAACGTGTCACACATGAAGAAAACAAATCAGAAAAGAGGAAGGCAGCTCCTCGTCTACTCACAATAGGAACAGGATCAATGGGTTTACCCTGCAGAAGACAGCATGTATGTGTGTGTGCAGTGGGAAAAGGGTTTTACAAATCAGTCTCTATCTGTACTGAGACACACAACTGGGTCACACTTGTTTTTTAACCTGAACCACAGCAGTTTAAACCTGGGATGAAATAAGCCAACAGTGGTTTGATAGAATCTTCGCACAGTGTTTCAGACCTGTGTGTATGTTGCTTGCTTGAATGTGGCCCATTTGACTGTGGCACATATTTCTCTCTCAAGTTTTACCTGTATACACACACACACACACACACTCTCAATACCAAGGTATCCTTGAATAAGCAAATTGTTTTTTTAAGTCATCCCTCTGTAGCAAACATGAAAAGAAGCATGTAATCTTCCACAAAGCAATAACTTAAAGAGTCAGGCCGTGTGTGTGTGTGTGTGTGTGTGTGTGTGTGTGTGTGTGTGTGTGTGTGTGTGTGTGTGTGTGTGTGTGTGTGTGTGAGTGAGCAGGAGACGTGTCCTTGAATGGCTGGATGGTGAGATAGAGGACATTTGTTTGAACAGCCAAGAAACAGAGGAGGTGACACAGAGGGGGGTGGGACACACCGGGGCCAGTGATAGGGGAAGTGTTTGTGTGTAATGTAAGGCGACTCCAGATGATGAAGCGTGATGCATTTATAAGAGAGTTGGAAGGGCCTCAAAGATGATGATAAAGGCAGACATAAAAAAGAGGGGAAAAGGGAGATTGAGAGAAGAAAATGCAAGAGAGCGAGAGAAAGAGAGAGAGGGAGAGAACCACAGGGAGGGGGCAGAGATACAAAGAGACCAATGAAAGCAGAGATGGAGGGCAGATGATGAGGCCCCATCGATGAAGATGCCATACCCGAACAGATGCCAGCTGTGTGTGTGCGTGTGTACGTGTGTGTGTGTGCATGTGTGTGTATACGTGTGCACGTGTGTGGGCGTGTGTGTGTACACGTGTGTGTGTGTACACGTGTGTGTGTGTAATCATCCTCATGCTGTTTTGAGCTCATTACAGGAAGCGATCTGAATAGATTGGTGATGATGATAGAGATGATGGTGATGGTGATGATGATGATCACAACAATATCTGCCAATCCCTGCATCGCTGGGATGCAGTGGACTGTCAGAGAGAGAGCAGCAGAGCTGATAGCGTAGGTGCGCTGCTGAACAGATGACTCACAATCACGCGTGTCAAATTATTGATCCTACTCAAGTAAACCCATTACTTGACAGCACAGAAAATTTCTCAACTGGTTGGGTCACTGTTTCTGCTAATGAAGGACGCCTCTCCTAATAAGCACCTGCTCAGCTCGCTACAGATTGAACAAAGATACACATATTGACAGTAGCGTCTCCCTCTCTCTCTCTCACACACACACACACACACACACACACACACACACACACACACACACACACACACACACACAAAGGCACACCTGGATGATACAGAAGCATGAACTGCTGCACATACAGAACCACCACATATGTTTCCTGTGTTTTTGCACACGTGAACTTCGCGGCACCAGTTTCCCTGATCATGCCTCCGCCCGGCGCCAGCTGCAGGCATCATCCTCTCAGAACGTCCATCTGTCTAACCATCTGATTCTCATTACGGAGATGTGTCAGGAATGTCTTCCCATTTGCCAAAAACATTAACAAGGATGCTAAGATGAACAGAAATGATTTTGTGGGTCAAAGGTCATGGTTAGTGGTTTGTGGGTCAAAGGTCATGTTTTGTCATATGAACATGAGATCTCAGGGAAGAGGATTTGACCTCCGATATAAAACAAATATCCACTCCCTAGAACATGTTGGTGGTCAGAGGTCAAGGTCACTGGGCCAGGCACCACTTGCAGAGGCGTATGAACCACAGCTCAGTCGTCCTGGTTCCGACTGTATGAGGCCCAAGCCTTGTCTCTGCAGGGACATCAGTAGCGAGGAAGTGCCAACAGTTTCACTGATACTTTACCTCAACATCCCTGCTGACGCTGTCATGTATCTTAAAAGTCAGATGATTATAAAGTAGAGCAGGACTGAACAACAGATCATTTCAGGACCATCGCACTGATCCGCAGTCGTCACGTTGGCACACCGGATGTCTCAGTCTCCGCAACGAACCTGCAGGAGAAGTCAAATAAAGACGGGGCCCTGCTTTAATCAGGGTTCAAGCTGGTGCTCGATCAAGCTCAGCTGTCGTCGTTGGTTTCAGGCCGGCGCTAAGCGTCAACACCCATTAGCCAGCTGGTGAAACGGCTCTGCCTGCTCCAGGTGCTCCACCTGCTCCACCTTCACCAGGTGCTCCACCTGCTCCCCCTGCACCAGGTGCTCCCCCTGCACCAGGTGCTCCACCTGCACCAGGTGCTCCACCTGCTCCACCTTCACCAGGTGCTCCACCTGCTCCACCTTCACCAGGTGCTCCACCTGCTCTG
Organism: Aulostomus chinensis; assembly: GCF_037954235.1. Classification (NCBI taxonomy): domain Eukaryota; kingdom Metazoa; phylum Chordata; class Actinopteri; order Syngnathiformes; family Aulostomidae; genus Aulostomus; species Aulostomus chinensis. Next base: position 2,439,037 of record NC_141327.1, on the reverse strand, counting down.
CCTGCTCCAGGTGCTCCACCTGCTCTGCCTGCTCCAGGTGCTCCACCTGCTCTGCCTGCTCCAGGTGCTCCACCTGCACCAGGTGCTCCACCTGCTCCACCTGCTCCAGGTGCTCCAGCGTGTTACTGAGGCTGGTCTGGTGCCTCCATGGTGGCTCCATGTTGAGGAGCAGCAGGAGACGTTTGCTCCATGGACCCAGGAGAGGCTGGTCTCTGATCAGTGGAGTCACGAGGGGCGAGATGTTAGAGACTCATCACTCAGACCAGCAGGGATCATCACTGTTGCCTGGGACCCTGGAGACATGGACCCCCACCTCCTCCAGACTTTCTAAACCTCCTCCAGACCTGCTCCACCTCCTCCAGACCTGCTCCACCTGTTGCTGCTCCCATATATTAACATCAGATGTGCTCACTCCGTCCCTGCTGGACATGGCCGCTACGGTGCACACATTGGGCCATCCGCCAACCTCTGGTGTCACAGGTCTTGAATAAGGCCTGATGTCTGATTTAGGTCCAGGTGTTTAGTAGTGAGTGACCTGCAGGGTCTGCATGGACAGTGAACATCCATCACAATCACTCTTGATCACTTGAACGAACGACGCGAGCAGGCACTGGACATTGACCTCAACATGCAAATGAGCAACAAACGAGAGAAAAGCCCAGCATGTTTGAGAGAAGCACTGATTCATGTCAGTGGTCATCAGCGGTGCTGGGTTCCACTGCAAGGGTTTCCAAATATTTATACATCTTTTTCAGAAATATAATGTGGCAAAATATAAAGAGCAACTCGCAGTTAAAGTGACTACAGTTCAAATGCAGATGAATCTCCCTCCCTTTTTGCTTCTCACCAGTAAAACGCCAGTGCAATGCTAATGGTTCAGTCGCAGTACCCAGCAGCTGCTGTGGCTCACTGCTCTCACCAGCATTTTGCTTTTTTTTCCTCAATTTTTACAAATATGTAAAAGATGACGAAATTCTGCCGTGCTGGAATCCTTCGATTTGCTCCCATGAAAATTAATCCCTGCTTCCATTGAGAAATGATGTTAATTGGATAGGAAGGCATCTCACATCCGAGTCGTTTACTCCCTGGAAGACTGAACGGATTAAATTAAACAGTGGGAATGAGTTCTAGCTATGTGAGAAATTTCTGATGAGCTCTCAGGAATATGGAGTCTCATGATAGCAGCTTGGCTTCCGTTCCTCCTCTTAATTTCAAGTTAAACAATGTAGTTTTTTCAGTTTAAGGTGAATTTATTTGTGCTCTGAAGTGCATGAGATTTGCAGTATAGAATAAACATCTTGAACCACATTTTACCAACAGCATAGACAGAAACAAGATGGAGATGTGAGTCCGTTACTAAGGATGTGGAAAGAGAAAATAAAATACAGATCTGATAAAATCTAGATTAAAAAAAATAGTTTGTTCAACTGCGTAGTGGTGGTGGGAACAAAGATATTTTTGAACCTGATTTGTTTTAATTTTTGAACCCCTTCATTCTTCATCTTGGCACCAAGAAGAAGCAGGAACAAACTGAGCAAAGCAGGAGAAGCAACCTTTCCAGTCTAGCTGGTTCTGAATGTCCAACCCATGAGCCGTCGGACACAGTCCGGTTCAGAGGTCCTCAGTTTTGAAGAGGTCTCCAAACCAGGACCCTGAACGAGATGATGGAACCAGTTCAGTCGCAGCTTGATATGATCAGGTCATCGTGATTTTGTTACTATGGAAACAAATCAGCTTCCTAAAAACAAACAAACAGATCTAAACAACCTGCATGAAATCATGGGAGAGGCTCTGCATGCCTGGAAGACTACAGTTGAAATAAAATCAAGAAATGAAAGCCTCTGTCACCAAATAACTGTACAAGGTAACTGCCACATGAATTTGCAAAGAAAAGGTTGTCATAAATACAATTCTTATGATGAATATGTAAATATTTTTCAGTTTTTTCATTTTGTTTTTCAGTCAGTAAGACTATTTTTTCTGTTGTATTCATTCGTGTTTATGTCCTTTCAGAAATGAATTCACGTTTTCATTAAATGGAAAATATTATTAGATCAGTATAAACACATATATACATATGTGTTTGTATATAAGACATAAATACATGTATATGAAAAATAAAGGAATAAAAAGAAGGTAATTTATTCAATAATTATTTCCAAATGCATTTTGTATTTTCTATTTCTTGTCAAATTAACATGCATGTTTTTGATAACTGAGGCTTTCTTTGTGTAACCGTTCACTTATTTGATTTATGGAAGCGTTTAGATTTGTAAGGTTGTTTCTCAGTTAGCTTGTCAAACATACTTGTCAGATTCCAATTATTAAGTATTCATTAAAAAAAATGCAAATGCATGCAAATCATCTGCCACAACAATAACCTGTATGTAAACAATGAAACACAGGTCCAAGGAGCACACTGGGAATCATGAAGATCCAACCCATGTTGTACCAAGCAGGTGTAACGTGTGTCACACAGCACACGTATGTACCCAAGTTAACAGCCACCTTCTGCCTCTCTCCGATGAAGATGCGTGCTGCTGCAATGCTTTCCTGGCTAAAAGTCTCACTTGTGTGTCTCTGATTTTCACAAATTCTTCTGAGAAAAATAGGATTTCTATTTCATTTAAAGTGGCCTAAAGTGACGTGTTTGACTGTTGGAAGTGTTCTTTTTGTGTTGTTGCTTTAAAACTCACACAACATAGTAACAGACCGGAAGATTTGATCATATATGATGTAGAAACATAGAGAGGCGGAGAGTGTGTGTGTGTGTGTGTGTGTGTGTGTGTGTGTGTGTGTTGGACTCAACTTGATGCAACACCTAAGTCAACAGGTGTGTGTACTGACCTCTAAATAGTGCCAGTCGATGCCCGCCAGCACCAGAGGCTCATAGGCTGGAGGAGTGAGATTAGATAGAAACCTAACAAGTGACTTTCTGGGAGCTGACATGTCTATTTCTGCCCATAGTTGGGATTTAGACAAAGGTACAGAACGGGAGATAATAAGAGTCTCTGAAGCTAACACATCTCTCCGAACACAGAAGGACAGATAGATATCAGACTGACGAGTGAGTATAACAACCTCACCAACAGGACAAGCCTCTGCCTGCTTCCCTCTCAGGGTTTAGATGAAAACAGAGACCGACGAGCAGAAAGACACTGGAGCAGCAGCAGGAGAGCTCTCGTTAGGCTGCTGGTGCATTACAGCTTACTTACACTTTTAATACCAGGGATGACCTCAGGTCTTCACAACTAACAGGCAGAATAATGTCGAGTAACGTTGGACGTTCTAATGTCGAACATTATCTTACTAGTAGTAAAAGACTAAAGAGCTTACAAAATGCAAACAGATCTTATTTAAAAAAAACCTTAAGTGGATTTGCTAATACCACGACGTGCATGTTCGCTAGCACTACGTAGCTACACTAGCACTACTAGTTACCGCAGCACTACTAGCTACTGCAGCAATACTAGCACGAGCCATCACAGCACCAGTTACCGCAGCACAGGTTAATGCAGCACTAGTTATCACAGCACTTGTTAATGCAGCACTAGCTACTGCAGCACTAGTTATCACAGCACTAGTTACTGCAGCACTAGTTATCACAGCACTAGTTACTGCAGCAGAAGTTATCACAGCACTTGTTAATGCAGCACTAGCTACTGCAGCACTAGTTATCACAGCACTTGTTACTGCAGCCCTAGTTACCACAGCACTAGCCAAGACAGCACTAGTTACTGCAGCACTAGTTACCACAGCAGTAGTTCCCGTAGCACCACAGCACTAGCTAAGACAGCACTCCCTACCACAGCACTAGTTACTGCAGCACTAGCTACTGCAGCACGAGTTATCACAGCGCAACTTACTGCAGTACTAGCCAGCATAGCACTAGCCACCACAGCACTAGTTACTGCAGCACTAGCCACCACAGCGCTAGTTACTGCAGCACTAGTTACCACAGCACTAGCCAAGACAGCACTAGTTACTGCAGCACTAGTCACCACAGCACTCCCTACCACAGCACTAGTTTATCACAAAACTAATTACTGCAGCACTAGCTACTTTAGCACTACTTACTGCAGTACTAGTTATCACAAAACTAGTTACTGCAGCACTAGCTACTTTAGTACTAGCCAGCACAGCACCAGTTACCACAGCAGTAGTTCCCGTCGCACCACAGCACGAGCTAAGACAGTACTCCCTACTACAGCACTAGTTTCTGCAGCACTAGCTACCGCGGGCGGGTGCCAGCACATATTCTCTCTTTGCTACATCTAGGATATTAAACCAGACCCTCCATCAACATGATGCTGAAGGGGGAGGCTGATTTTGGGTTGAGTTTTGTCACTGTCAGCACGGTGGTGCAGTGGTCATCACTGTGGCCCCCCAGCAAGAAGGTTGTGGGTGGAGCCCCGGCTGCAGCACGGGGTCTTTCTGTGTGAGTCTCCATGTTCTCCCTGTTCCTGCTGGGTTCTCTCTGGTACTCCAGCTTCCTCCACAGTCCAAAGACATCAAGAGGGGACCAGGTTAATCCAGACTCTAAATTGACCGTAGGCGTGGCTGGGAGAGCCAATGGTTGTCTGTCTCTATGTGTTGGCCCTGCCATGGACTGGTGACCTGTCCAGGGTGAACCCCGCCTCTTGCCTGTAGCCGCTGGGATAGGCTCCACCCCCCGTGACCCTTAACAGGAATAAGCGGAAGAAAACAGATGGATGGTTTGTCATGGTAGAGAGTGAAGTGCAGAGCTGCAAATCCCTCCATCACGTCTGTAACTGTGGGTATGAGAGGCCGCTGAGTGCCTGTGCTGGTCGGGTCCACGGTTGTTGCTTCAGTCCCAGGCTGACCAGCCAGAACACCTCAGCAGCCACAATCAATCACTGGGAGAATGAACTGAAGATATGTTTCAAGAGCTGCAGGCACGCTGTCAAAAATAATCAAAAAAATATTAAACATAAACGGGTCATGCGCCAGAATTTATGAATGTTGATAATTTGGCCTTTGCACTTGCCACACATGCAATTTTCTAACAAACATCAATAGGGTTCAAAATTAAGGTTGATAACAGTGCCTAAGGGTTGAGTTCAAATGTTGCATGAGCACATGACCACCAGGTAAAACTTCAGCTGTTAGAAAATCCATATCTGGATGACGAGAATCCATAAAAAGGACACATCAGCTTTATTCATTCATTGAAATTATTAAATATAACACGACAGTTCACATTTCCCATTGTCAAAATGATTAACTGAGATCAGAATTAATGAAGTTGCTTCAATATTGAATGACAACAGTTACTTTTCTAACAAACTTGGAAAAGCAAAGCTTAGGAGGCCCGACTCTGATGCAGAGTCTAGCCTGACGTCACTGCGCTGCAGCTGTAGAACAACTTGAAAGTCGTTTCAATCCAAACGCATGCGGGAAAACAGCTCAGGTTCCCCTCTAGAAGGAGTCTGAACCTGTAAAACGATCCAGAGAGGTGGGACAGGACAGCAGCTCCACCCTGCAGCTGAAGCTGTGTTTCGTTGCTGATCTAAGTGGGAATGGAGGGACTGGCGGGCCTTTGATTCCCCTGCTCACTCAACTCCAAGGCAGATCCCCCTCATGTGACTAAATACTGTCTTTTTCAAAGTTCTGTCAAAAGGCTTATAAAAAATATGTTTTTAACTTTGTTCATCTCGTCACGACAGCATCATAAGTGTCGGTGGAGGCAGTGGGGGGTGACGCGTTCATGATGGCTGCACGATCAATGCAAGCGGTGACCTGCCGCTTACGAGGCAAACAAGTGTCCCTTTGAAAGGAGCCACGTTTCTGCTGGTGTGCTGGAGCCTGGTGGCCCACCAGACCCGAGTCCCCTGCACCAGCACAGGGGATTTTCTTTAATTGGATGTTGATCGATGCAACAAGTAGCAGAATGATCTTGTGTGTGCAGGTTGTGGTGTGACTGAGTGCGGATGGAGGCTTGTGTGTGGTGCTGAGGCGTGGATGCAGCATGTCGTCAAGTGAAATATCTTTCCTTTCACTGTTCGTCTGTCAGACATGCCACCGTCTCCTCCTGCAGGTCCAAGGTTGTCCCTCTCACCCCCGAACTCCTCCACGTCTGTTGCTAACGGCTGCCATCCAAATTCATGCCATGACCCTTAATTGCACCCATGACTAGAATGTTATTCGTGTTCTCTGAGTATGTGGAACATGTTCTTGTTATGTCTACACCCCCCCGTCCCAGGTAGTCGCTCGGTGTCAGGCTGTGTCTGGATGAATGTGTCTGTTTCTGGCTGCGGAAATGAATTTCCTCCCTGACATTTAAGCTCTGGGAGACACATCTGGAGATGGGAAGTTAAGTTCTAATGGTGAAGCTCTGGGGCTTTAAAAAGAGCTGGGACCCGCCAGGACCGCTGCACCCTGATCACCGCTGGACAGTGGAAGCACTGGAGGTGCAGGATTCAACTGTGGTCTCATGAAATATGGAGACTTTGTGGGAATCTTCCTCTGTCTGTTGGTTCATCACACTGACTTCTATCGGAGCGATGGAGGGCTCCACTCACTCTTGAGGTAACACTACAACAAACCACACACCAAAAAGCACACGCATGATGTAAGACATGTGTAACAATGATATTGGTTGTTGTAGTAAACCACTCTGCTGCTCTACGGAACAGCAGCAGCAGGAACGTGGTAGCCAAGTGTTGATTGAGGTCTGTTTGTTGGAGCTGCGCTGGCAACTCGTGTCAGACGCAGAGACGGGCCTTCACATGAGATCTCCATCTCTGGGATGAAGTGTCATCCAGCGTCCAGGATACTTCAACATCTCCAGGGACTGAATCTTCCTAGCTGAGAATTTTCCAGCATGGTAGAGTCAAGTGAAGATGGCGCGACAGTCGTGCTGGAGCTGATTGTCACTGAAGATCATCTTCGAATCATCGAGCCATATTTTGGAGACCAGTTTGGTCATTTACCAGCAGATCCACCGTCTAACGGTGTGAATATTATTGATCTTGGAAACTACGCCTTGTCAACAGAGGTGAAATGAAAAGCTTGTCCCTCCCACATGAGTTTGTCTGATGGTGAACTTCAGCTCGGAGACTTCATTGGAAAGACAACAATGCTGTCTGTTTGCCTGGAGGCATATTTCACCAACAAAAATCGGACGTTAACGTTCGTGTTGACCTCAGTCTTGCTGAACCATCATATTACAACCCTAACTACAACATCAGGCCTCCACCAGGGAGGACTGTTGCAGCCTGATGGCGTATTCAGTCTCACTAACACTGACACAGGCTGCGATGGTGTGAAGATGCTGAATCCTGCGTGACACAGAGATGGTTGACGGAGGGACCGACGTCGCACTGAGAGAGGAGGTGATGGGAGCTGAATCTCCTCCCACGTGTACATCAGCCTGTTGTTGTAGTTGTGGTGCGAGGCGTTCATCACTCACGTCCCTGCCCGATAAACAGTGAACGCTACTACGAATCCAGGCTGGCCTGATTGAGCACAGTGAGAGACATTCTCTACATCAATGTTTATAAAATCATAGATATATAAAATTGTACACACATTTATGTTGAATGCTTTCCTTGTCACAGTGAAGATCTGAGGTTCCCACAAGAATGAATTCATAAAGTTTCACTTAAAATGTTTAAAAGCTAAAAGTTGTTTAACTGGGACATTCAAAATGTCATTGGAGATGATGACATTGAAAGAACAGGAAATGGTAACGTGCATGTCTGTTAGCTGATAATTTCCACTTTTTCAAACTTGTGTGAAAACTCTCTTTTTAACATCGAACTTGGCGGAAGGTGACAGCAATAATACTTTGTAATGCAGTAGTTTGAGGTAAATGTAGCAGCACTGAAAAGAGCCTCCACCTGCCCGACTCCTCGCTCAGGTGTGTGAAGGTTTTTGCGATTCACTTGGAAGGGAAGAAAAGTCTGGAACACAGACGGAACTCAGTTATCAGTGAACGGTTACTCAATAGTACACTCAAGTAGAGTAACAAAGTACTTCTACCCTATTGTACCACGTAGCATTGAGATTTAGATTTATACACATTTCAGGGAGTGTGTGTGTGTATTATATATATATATGTGTGTGTGTGTGTATTATATATATACGTGTGTGTGTGTGTGTGTGTGTGTGTATTGATTGATTGGTTACTCAAAAGTACACTCAAGGAGAGTAACAAAGTACTTCTACCCTATTGTACCACGTAGCATTGAGATTTAGATTTATACACATTTCAGGGTGTGCGAGTGTGTGAGAGAGAGAGAGAGTGTGTGTGTGTGTGTATTATACATATGTGTGTGTATTATATATGTGTGTGTGTATTATATATATACCTGTGTGTATTATATATATATATGTGTGTGTGTGTATTATATATATATACGTGTGTGTATTATATATATGTGTGTGTGTATTATATATGTGTGTGTGTATTATACATATATATACGTGTATATTATATATGTGTGTGTGTATTATACATATATATACGTGTATATTATATATGTGTGTGTGTATTATATATATATACGTGTGTGTATTATATATATATGTGTGTGTGTGTATTATATATATATACGTGTGTGTATTATATATATATACGTGTGTGTATTATATATGTGTGTGTGTATTATACATATATATACGTGTATATTATATATGTGTGTGTGTGTATTATATATATACGTGTGTGTATTATATATATATAATACACACACACATATATATAATACACACACGTATATATATAATACACACACACATATATATAATACACACACGTATATATATATATATATATATATATATATATATATATATATATATATGTGTGTGTGTGTGTGTGTGTGTGTATTGAACTATTTGAAAAATACCACAGTCTTTTCATGAAACTACCAGGTTATTTCACATGTTGTGGATGTGGACACGAGCTTTTGCGACATCAGCTTAGAAAACTGAACATCTAAAAGGTATAAAGGTGTTAGAAGATGGATTTTCATGGCCTACGGGCTTTAATTCAACTTTATTTTGGTCTTAACATTTACCTCCCATCTTATTTTTAGATTACTACTGTATTTCAATCAAAAATTATTCCATAAAAAGTGAGGGAAAGCAGCCCACCAGTCTGGGGAGAAAGCACATGCAATAGGAGCGGTTCTTGTATATTTTTCTGTCTGCTGATCGTCTTAGACTGCAGACACATGAGCCGCCTGGAATCGTGCTTTATTTTGTTGGTCCCTGATGTCAGCTGGAGACATGGAGTGGATCCTGGTGGAGAGCAGATCGTTATCCTGACAGTAAGCTCCTGAAGCCTTGTTCTCCTGCTCTACTTTCCTCTCCTACATGTAGAGAGATGATGGTAAGCTTCTGAAACCTGGAAGAACGTTTATTAAAAAAAGCACGGCTGCCTCAGTGTTCCAGCTAAACCAGAGGAGCACATGTGATGGATCTCAGCTGCGCTATCAGCAGATATTAACTGAAGTGACGCAACACGAGGAGGCTGCAGCCTCCATCAGAGCTGAGAGTTCTGCATCTCACTGGTGGAAATCACAGGTTCACAAGCTCATGGAATGTTTTCATCTTGGTGAAGTGGAGAGAAATCATAGCAAATGAAAAGCTTAATAATTTCAGCAGTGAACTGCTCGTGTTTGGCATCAACATATGAAATAACGTTTCCGCAATGCTGCTGAGACCACAACCTTCGGGAGGGTGGGTGCTGCAAGGAAACTCCAGGCACCGGAGTCACTGTTAAAAAAAAGACATGGATTTAGAAGCCAGCCTGAGCTGAACATCCATGTGGATTAAAAAAAAAAAAAAAAAGATTTAAAGTGATCAAAAATCTATTCAGGCTGATTATTCAAACACATGCGTGTACGTGAAAATGTTGGGCGATATTTTGCTTACCTCGTGTATATGGTTCTAAAGGTGATTAATATTTCATTGAGGAATGTATCGTTCCATTCATAATTCGAATGAAGCGCCGACGCAGCTGGAGGCCGTACTTGCATCTCCCTGCCAATGTGTGTGTCGAATATAGACCTGTACGGTTGTCAGCTGAGAATGCAGTGATTAGCACAACAAAGATTTCCCACCCTACTCATCTCAGCTCTCCTGCACGCACACACGCGCACGCACACACACACGTACAGTAGCCTCTTTTTTCATGTGGAACTCAGCATGGCTTCTACCTCCTGACAGGTGAGGAAGGGAGATGCAGGAGGCTAAAAAGCTTCGGCATGTTATTCATTTCTGCTACGTTTTCTTGCTTCCCATCAATGACAAGTTGGCAGGGGAAAAAAACTTAGTTTTGACTGTGTTGCCTCTTTATAAGAGCACACACATACAAGAGCGTGAACGTCATCCAGCGGCAGCAGATTTTGTTGAGGGGAAGTGCATGACGCTACTGTGTTCAAGTGACTCCCAAAGTCCCACCAGGAACGCAGCCTCCTGGTGGGCCATGAAAGTACTGCAGGCAGGTGAGAAGCAAAACGATAAATGCGTATGTTTTCACTTGCCACGTGTTTCACAGCCCCAAAGTCACATGGAATCCCATGTTTATGAATTAAAAATGTATCCTGTCTCCTGTTTTTGATCGGAGTTGAGATTAATCGTTGATTTTTTATTTTTTGGTAGGGCGATTTCAGATTGGCAGCTGTCTGCTCTGCTGTGCAGGTGAGTGGCCCTGCACAGGTAGAAATATGAGTTTTAAGACTGAAACCTCAAATTGTGATCAGTAATTCCGCCCGTATTTTCCGCACTATGAGGCGCACCCAAAAACCTTGAATTTTCTCAAAAACCGACAGTGCGCCTTATAATCCGATGCGCCTGATATATGGATAAATACTGGTTAATTATGGCTACCGTAGTCAGGGGGCGTCGCCGAAGTAACGGCGGTAAAAACGGTATCGTCGCTCGCCGTACTCGCCCAACTGTTCTCGGACACTGAAGAGGAAGAATTCGATGGATTCGTGGATGAGGAAGGAACTGAAAGAGTGAGCGTTACGTGTTTCTTCCACGTGTTTACAACTGAACGAGGCTGGGAGATATTGTGAATATGGAGTTATTCAGTTATTGTTACTGTTATTTGCACTATTTCGAGAGTTACTGTGTTGTGATTGCACTCACGTTTGATTGACCGTAGCGGTATCACACTGTTTCTTTTACGTGTTGACTGAATCAGGGAAAAGTCCCCCTCCACCTTTGTGAGTGCGCCAACTTGTTTTGGGAGTGAAGGAGTGGTCAGAACGTTCTATGAAAAAAGTTTGACCGACTGACTTACCTGACTGTTTGGTTGACGTTCCCTTTAGCGCAGCTCCATCTAGTGGATGCGTAACGCAACCCCAGCCACTACAGTCGTTTATGCGCCTTATAATGCAGTGCGCCTGACGTGTGATCGTTTCAAATAAATGTATAAATGTACTATAAATGCCTCTAGATTTGCATGCGTCAAATGCAACATGAAAAGTGGGGCTGAAAACAAGTGCTGGTTGTACATTTCTGTTGACTCCTTCACTTTTTTTTCAGATTTCTTTTAACTCTAAATTAAATGTCTTTTTTTTATATACTTTTTGTCGTCGACATTTCCACAGGCTGCTCTAATGCAGTAGACACCAAACTCCCACCCCCCAAAACAGGATTGAGGATTCCTTATGGCAACACCCTCTGTTAGATCCACAGAGCAGTCCAGCGCTCAGCCAGTGTCCCTCAAACTAAAGATTGCACCAATCACAAGGAGCCAGGAGGTCAGGGGCAGTGGGGCGGACGAGCACGAAGCGAGTCAGCGTGAAGTAAAGCAGGTACAGGAATGTGACGTGGAGGAGATGAGCTGCTGATTACATTTAAGGAAGTTTTGATGATCTTCATAAATATTTTTCATCAACATATTATTAAAAGGGGCAGCACGGTGGAGGAGTGGTCAGCACCATCACCTCCCAGCAAGAAGGTTGTGGGTGGAGCCCTGGCTGCAGCACGGGGTCTTTCTGTGTGAGTCTCCATGTTCTCCCTGTTCCTGCTGGGTTCTCTCTGGTACTCCAGCTTCCTCCACAGTCCAAAGACATCAAGAGGGACCAGGTTAATCCAGACTCTAAATTGACCGTAGGCGTGGCTGGGAGAGCCAATGGTTGTCTGTCTCTATGTGTTGGCCCTGCCATGGACTGGTGACCTGTCCAGGGGGAAGGCTGCTGGGATAGGCTCCACCCCCACCACCCTCAACAGGAGGAGAGGGAGAAGATGGAGGGATGATGGATGGATGGATGTCATCAAAAGGCCTGTATTTACCAGAGACCGATGATGTCAGCGGGGTCTTGGGGAGAAAACCTAGCGCACCAGGAAAAGCGCTGACTCGATTTGGACCAGCTTGGACAGGGTGAAAGGAGGAGGAGCCTCCCCAGAGCCTCCGGTGTATCACGTGTCACTGCTGTTGTAGAAGCACAATAAACTCTTTGCAGTCGAATCTTTCTGCCTCCAATGATCATCAGAATCTGATTTTCCTGCATCCATCAGACCTACATCAGGGTTTTGTATCGTTGAGATAACAACTGAAATAAGTCCGAGCGAGGCCCTGGAGGAGTCAGACGTGACAAATGACAGGAGAGGAGATAAAGAGGCCAGGACAGATGAAGAAGGAACTTTGGGAGATGAAAATGAGAGGAACGAGGAGCAATAGGGAGGTGCAGCGAATTCAGGGTTCAGAGTTCTCTTGAGTTTGGCACTCAGCAGGAGGCCTTTGGCTGCTGCCGCCTTTGAACAACAACACACTCAAGGTCAAACAAGCACACTGAAATATAGGAGTTGTACCTCTGTACCCAAAGGTACATTTATTTATTTAAAAGAAATACCCCAAGGTTTCCGAAAAAAACAACGATGCAGCACATCAGTCCCAAAATCCACGAATAACCCTGGAAAGAGAAGAAGCTCGTGTATCCAGGGATTTGGATTCGTAGTCACATCAGGTGAGACTACATCGTTGGAAAAGTCGCCTGTATTCTTTTAGGAAGTCTCATTGTGCTCATCTGTTCTATACATTATTGTGTTAAAACAGTAGCTGGACCGAAGAACACTTGGCTCTGAGCAGGACACTTCACGCCACAGAATGTCTGCAATCAAGAGTCTTGCACCAGTGTGTCTAACCTGAGGGGCTCGGAAGCTGGCGCAGATTCAGGACCCTCAAGATTAGAACTATACGGGAGAAAAGCTGTTACTTGAACCTGACGCAGGCCTGCAGACATCTGCCGCTCGCTTCTCAGCTGCAGACTAACACACACACACACACACACACACACACACATATAAATATATATGTGTGTGTGTGTGTGTATACATCCCATATTCCCTGCATGTACCCCTCTCTTTCTCTATTTCTACGGCAGGGGGGAGCCTGGAGGACAGGTCAGCAGGGGGATGTCGTCATCACCCCCACAAACAGATCAGGTACCAAGCCTCAATAGATACAAACAGCCTCACTACATGAGCTGCTGACCTTAGAAGGAAGAACCAACAAGACTCCTGGAACCTCCGACGATGAATACCAAAGCTGAGTTGTCAGGTACCCTCAGAAGATCTGCTAGTAGATGTGAATGCTGCGCTGAATACAACACGCACGGCAACCATCGCAGAGACCAACAAGCTGAGGCGCAGTACGGCAACAGTCATACTGGAGTTGCTCGGGTACAAGCTAGACATGGACATGGAGCATCAGAAACAATACCATCCATGGAGGAGAAGGACAGAGGGCAAAATAAAGGCAACAAGGAGAGACGTTTGCCTGCTAGCAGAGCTGCAGTGAGGAAACATGGTGAATAAAGGAAATGAGACCTGGAAATACACCAAGCTATCAATACCAGAGGCACCACAGGCGAACAGCTCTGGCCACCTGACTGAAGAGATACACCAAGGAGGTAGAGGCCAGGTGAACAACAAGAGGTTCTCCACTGACCCAGCCAAAGTGTTCTCTCAATGGCAGGGGAACATCAACAACAACCAGGCCCACCAAGAGCTGAGAAGGAAAAGTACCGGAAGGGCGTATGGGAAAGAGAAGCATCACACAGCCCTGACGCACAATGGCTAGTGGACCTGAGAACTGACCACAAGAACCTCCCAGAACAAGAACCAGTAACCATCTCAGTGGCAGAGTGTCAAAGATGAAGAGCTGGACAGCACCGGGCCCCGATAAGAGCCACACGTACTGGCTGAAGAAGCTAACTGCACTCCATTAACGCCTTGCAGCACAGATGAACCATCTGCTAAAGGATGGGACGCACCCAGAGTGGCTAACCCAGGCCAGTCCTGATCATGAAGGACCCCCTGAAGGGGCTGCACACCAAGCAGAAAGAGGGAGGATGAGGACGAGTGAGCATCAGAGCCACTGTCCAGGATGAAACAAGAGTACATCAAGGTGCTGTGGGACTTCAGCCTCCAGACTGACAAACAGCCTCTGGTGAACCAACCGGACATAGAAGTGGTGGACAAACAGAAGAGGAGGGCAGTGGTGACAGATGTGGTGATACCAGCGGACGCCAACATCAGGAAGAAGGAACACGAGAAGGTTGAGAAGGACCAGGGTTTAAACAGAACAGCTAGAACGGTTGTGGAAGGTCAAGGCTGACGTGGTCCCTGTGGTGGTAGGAGCACTCAGGGAGGTGACCCCCAAACTGGGAGAGAGGATCCAGCAGATTCCAGGACCACCACCTGAAACCTCAGTCCAGAAAAGCGCAGCCCCGGGAACAGCCAAGATACTGCATAGAACCCTCGAGCTCCCAGGCCTCTGGTAGAGGACCTGAGCTAGAGGGGGGCACAGAACCACCCTCCAAGGGGGACAGGGACATTCATACATACTGTATGTATTTATACACATATAAATAGATATGTGTATATATATTATGAATTAAAACTAATAATTATCTTTATATAATTCTCAATTTGTTTATAATTATCGTGATACCATATTGCCATATTATCCTCCACCATACTCTTCACGTCCCGTCCAACCCCCTCAGCAGAGAAACACAATGAACGCCATCTTGTGCTCGTCAGATGTTCGTCTTTCATGAGTCTTTCCCTGATGAGGTTGCAGGTTTCTCACCCTGGGCTTCACCATCCCAGGCGAGCATTTGCGACCGTGGCCACACAGATTCAGCATCAATGGCTGCCATTGTCTGGTGGTCATGGGTGACGGATCCTGTTTCACTCACCCTCAGCAGACCGGTGCCTTCTCAAGACAGTTTCCCTACAACCACGACAACAACCCTCCTCAGAAGCACGACACTACCCCTCCAACAGGTCTGTGCGTGTGTGTGTGTGATTTATTTGTATTCTTAAAGGACCAATCAGAGTCAAACCATCACAGTGACATCATGTTCCCTCGCTGACACACCCTCAAAAGACATCCTGAGGATTTGGTTTTAAAGCAGGAACCGGGTCAAGGGTTCAGCTGAGGGTTAGGGTTGAGGTTACTGGATTTAGTTGCGATGCTGAGGATTAGCATGCGGGCTGAGGGAATGCAAGGCGCCAATCAGCGTCTTCACAAAGACAGATTTAGAATCACATGAGAGAATTAACTGGTAAAAGGAGAGACAGCTGATTTCTTCTTTTTTTTTTTTTTTGCATTAGCACCAAGAGCTCATTGATCTCCGTTCATCAATATTCTCCAGATCCTCCGAGGGCCAGGGGAAGTACATAACACAGTAGGATGCAGCGGCACCAGGGCTCCCTCCACCACACGCCTTTGGTAACCAAGATGAAGCTGGATGAGGGGGAATACATGATCTGTTGCTGAGCCTTTGAACAAACCAAATCCAAAACCAATGCCGGGATGTGAAACGGACGCCCTCACTCCTCATTCAGGAGACGGCGCCTCTGGTCCCGGGACGTTCATGAAAGCAGGAGGTGAACTGCAGGGATTTTTGACTTCAGGACTCCCGTGATGTCAGCACAAACCAGCATGAACCAGTACCACCAGATCACTAGTACGATAGTACAGTCTGCATGTACGCACACGTACTGGATGGATTTGAATTCTATTCACTCATCACTATTTTACTTATCTGGAATTTTGCATGACTAATTACAAATATCATATCATTAGTACTCCCTACAATAAGTTACTGCATCACCTCTATAATCTTATAATATTCATATGCTAAAACTTTGCTTGACTACTACACTATAATGACTTTTTGTACTAAAAGTTCACGTCATTCTGATAGAATCTTGATATAACAGCGGCCGAGAGAAGTTCATAACTGCTCAAAAAGCATATATCATAAATCCCTGGATCAAAACGACTCCATCAAATCAGTTGAGGAATGTCAAGATGAAGGTGGCTGTGAGCTCTAGAGCTTCCCTGGCCGGTTCTGATACGCTGGGGCAACTCGGGCTGGGGTTACTGATGCAGGGCTGCAGCAGCCCGACTGACGTGCAGGTAAATACGTCTGCAGCCACTCTGGCTGTTAGTCGGGATGGACCTGTCTCGGACATTCTAGTATTTTTTTCTGCTATTTATGTGATTTGTTTTACTCTCGTGCCCGTGGATGGAGAGGCGTGCACGGGTCCGTGTACATCCTTGGAACTGAGATCTGACCTTCACCGTGGGTTTGGAATCTCCCAAGTCTGTCCTGTCTCATCCGGCTGAGCTGCGTCTCGTTGCAGTGGCGAGGATGCGACTGCGTCTGATTCCAAGAGAATTCTACAGCGAGACTGTGTGTCTTAACAACACGGGAGGTGTGTGTGTGTGTGTGTGTGTGAGAGACACTACAGGAGGAATGACACCTTCTGATGGCAGCTGCTGGTTGATTGGTTGAACGTCTCACTGCTGTCGGTGATGAGGGTTCTGCTCTATGGCAATTTTTTTCTAATTGTCAAGCGGTTGTGTTTTAGGTATTCAGACTTTAACGGGTCCAGGCCAGCGAATATTCTCCAGAGTGGAGAACTGGACAACGACAAAAGCTTATGTACTTCTGTACAACAACTAAAAGGAAGTGCATGCATCCAATATAATTGTTATGTTGAATATGATGCAAAAAGCAGACATCACACACACACACATTTTTGTGCAGGTTAAACTGCACGGTCTCTCAGTATTCAGTCAAACAAAGCGACTGCACTGTGAAAGGCAGATTCGGGGCGTGTGAGAGAGGGAAACGGAGTGGATGAGAGACAAAGAGGGACCAGCATGAGGCTGCTGAGGTTTACCCTCCTCTCCTGAAGCCATGTGTGATTGGCTGCTGGGTTTCTACGAGGTGGGGGAAAGAAGCTTTCCAGGAAAACCACCAGTCACTGCACGTGGTTGAAATACTAGGATCATCTTATTGGCTGCCCGAATGACCCATCAACCAATTCCACTGCTCTGCCCATATATAGACGTGCAGGAACCTGGTCACTACGGTACCACCGGGGCACTTGTTCCTTCAACTTCTGGGTTGCACTTTCTTTTCTCAGGAAAGGTGGAGATAAAGAACAGAACAACTTGAGCTTCACACTCTGGGGCAAGTACTCTCAGGGCAGTAAACAGGGCAGCTGCCCATGCATTATTACTACATTCAGGCATGAAATGCATTGCTATGGCAGTTATGAAGCCACTACTAGCACAAAATGAGCCGGCACAGGTGGGAGGATGCAAGCCTCATCTGACCAGACATTCAGGCCATTCAGTTCTGAGCGTGATCCACATCAGAGTCTGGATTCAGGAGCTTGTTTTCCCATTATATAAATATGAACATTGACCTTCAAGAAAATGTTATAAAATACGCCGGCCTATATCTACATCTCTCTGTCTGTCTCTCTCTCTCACACACGTGTGTGTGTGTGTGTGTGTGTGTGCGCATATGTACAAATTTTGCCTAATCAGACAAATAAGCTCATCGAGGCTCAAGAGGCTGTAACAACACGACTCAGCATTATGAGGACTGATTCAATGCTGTGACTCCTAAACATGGAGACTCCATGCTGGAGGCTGCTGAGTGAAGCTGTTCAACCCTGCTGAAGGTCAGAGGTCAGCACAGTCGCTCATCAGGCCTGTGTCCTCTGCTCCACCAGGCACATGATTCGCATTTGACCGAGTTTAAAACAAAACTCAGTTTATTTGAACCTACAGGACACAACTGACGTGTGGACGCAGAATTCAGAAAGCACAAGCACATGCTCACGTACGCATCTGTGTGTGCGGCCATGTGACCCACAGGTCTGTTTGCATGAACACGTCCCCCACAGCGAGCTGAGCCGATCTTCAGCTGTGGGTGTCTTCCTGAGTAAAGTGACTGGTGCTTCAGCAGCAGCCTCGCCTGTGTCCTCATAACAATAACCTGACCAGGTCATGTGGTCTCACTGTTGACGGAAAGAGCGGGATTCCTCAGTGAGGTGCAGCTGTGTCTGATTAGTAGAACTGCTGCAATCCGCCCCAGCTCCTCCAACACTTTATCTGTAAGCCGTGTCATCCATGCTATCAGAATTAGTACTTCTTATACTGATATACTGCACAGTCGACGGTATATAAAAAGATGAACTGAAATAGATGAAATCTGTCAAAACTGGAGAAATCCTGTTGTTGAAACTTCATTTTACGTCACAACAAAAAGGCTTCACATGCGTAAATATGGACCCCCCGCACAGGCAACAACAAAAAAAGCTATTCCATATGTAAAATACATTCTCTCACAACAGTTGTGTGTCGAGCATCAACAACATTTAAAAATGTCACAGAATGCCACAGACGTAATGGGCTGCACATAAACCTACTAGTAAAGGTTTGAAAAAGCACCCAAATCTCTCCAAAATCATTCCTGTTCAGCATGAGAAAAGGCACTTGATAGCCCAGCTCACACTAATCACCAGTGATGGCGTGAGGCAGCGTACTCCAGGCAGAGTGTAGGGGAGTGTGCGAGCAGAGGACTGGTGGTGGCGTTAATCAGTCAACCAGTAGACATGACAGCTTTAATCAAGGCAACAAGCAGGTGGCAGGAGTGCTCGCTGGTTGAAAATCAACACCAAGACCATTTGTATGTCTCAATTGCTCACTGTGATGCATATGAATTACCTGCATGGCCCATTAGACTCATCACACGCTGACAGAAACACGCTCGCACGCACACATTGAGGCCCACGCCGACGACTCCAGGAGTTGTCAGAGTGAATTACCTGCATGTCAAAATGGAACAGATAAATTGTCGGGAGGGCACAGCTAATTGACTCAGTCAAGGCTGTTGATCTATTGTTGCAGGGGACACGGATAAACTAACACACACACACACACACACACACACACTCCCCTCTTATGTCTCTCTTCGTTCTAGCTTGGTTAAAACCAGAACCTGAAAAAGTCGAGTTCTTGCTACAGAGATAGTTTTTAGTTTATAGTGAAATTACGGGTATAAATGCTGTGTTTATGTCATTCGATACATCATCTCTCTGCCCGGTCATGCACACGGTCACGCTAAACACAGTTGAGTTGTAATTTCCTGTTGGTTCTGCTACTCTGAGTTAACGCAAAGAAAAGGATGACGCATTGAGAGGATTCAAGGTCTGGACACAGAGGAGTAGAGGGGTGTCACCGGCTGCTCTGCGGTCGGGTGCTGGCACCCCGGCTGGCTGCTGCCGTCACCTCACCAGTATCACTGATTCTCAGGAGTTGTGTAGCAACAATAATTTGGTTCACCTGTTCAACTGTCCAGCGGCTCCACTGATGGCATGTGTGTCTTCTGATTTATGCTAAAACATTAAGCAGGTTGTTCCACGCCACAGATGATGGCGTTGTCATCTGCCAACTTCACGACTGTATTCTCTCCAGATCGGGGATTGAAGTCATGGATCATAAACCGGGGGGGCAAGCGGCGCTGGGGGGGTTTGCCCACCATTCACAACTGTCTGTATGCTGTATTTGTATATGTTTTTAATTCCAAAGACTGTAGAACAGAGCAGAGTTGAAGCCACAGCACCTCTGCAGAGCTGCAAAGAGAAGAGTGTTGCTGGTGAGGGTCGGCGGCGCCGAGGCGCACACCTTCCTCATCTCCACGTACCGCCACTGTCAACGCAGACACAGAACTGCTGTGAGCTAAAACCAGCATGCTAACGATGACAGTGCTTCCATGCTAATGTTTAGCAGGTGGTGTTGTAGTGTGATTGCCACCTTAGTGTGCTAATACCTGCTAATCAGCTCCAACCACAAAGAAGACCTGCAGCTGGGACTGGCGGGCATGTCATTGGTTCTGCCAGTAATACGCCAAAGAGGGGAGTCATCGACACAACCATGACAGCGTGTGCTGGTAGGACGTGTATTTGATTTGATGGCGTTAATCCCAAAGCAACAGAGCCACAAAATTTCTCAAAATTTGAAACAATTGGCCAGAGGAGTGAGAGAAATCAAACAAATATATGAATCTGTTTGTTGAAGCCTGGTTGTATGGTTTAATATTTGATCACACATGGACAAAATCGAGGTCTTATGAATCCTGACCTCTAGCATTGAAGGGTCAGGTTCAGGGTTAGGGTTGAGAGTCAAAGGTGAAGCAGGAGCGCAGAGGCATTTGTTCTCAAGCTGTAGAGAAAGGAATATCGCACCAATTTGACTGTTCCAGAACATCAACCTCGTTTTTACAAGTTGTCCAGTTAAAGCAGTGAGTTGTTGCTCCTCTGCAACGTGGCGTCGTGTTTGCTCCAGGCAAATCTCACGATCCAGCGCTGACGAGATGCCATCTAACCCCTCCAGACTGAAATGTTCTGCAAGATATGGCTGCCAGTCTGCCCTTGTTTGTCTGACATGTCCATGTGCATTTTCCTTCTCAACCCTCTCAACTACAGAAGCAGCAGTCCGTTTGTTGCTGATCGGAATCCAACGATTGACCGGAGGATCTTTTTAGCTCACAAGCATGAACGGCATCTCTTTTTTCCAAAAATATATTCCTTTCTGGCCTCGCTCAGGGGGTCTCTTCATCTTTTCTATTGTTCTTTGGAGGTATGATGCTTGACTGTGAGGTGAGCAGTGGATTCTGTGCTTTCTTACTTTTTTCTTTGCACTTCCATGTTGAAGTTGAAAACGACCAGGGAGCCACATGACAGCCAGGACTGTTAAACTACCCACTCGATGGGTGCCAGTTTGTTGCTAACAGTATCAGCTGGTCCCATTCCCAGGGTTTGCAGGTGCAACCTCAGGGAGGTGAAGACGTCATTCCTTGTTATGTAATTGCTGTTCATTGATCAAACTGATTAGACGTTCCTCTATCTTAGCAGGTTAATTATTCTCCAGCTGTTAATCAGTCAAATTCAGGTGTGGCGAAAGTTCAGGCAGGCCGCGGGTGCTGTGTTTACACAGCTGATAGCTGCCAAGCTAGGCCACCCCCAGTCGGCTCAGGTGACTCCCCCTGATTGCGTTCACAGGGCTCGGTTTAAACTTTCAATCATATTATGGCTGATATTCCTGCTGCTCTTCAGGCCATGAACGCGCATGGAACAGCCGGGAGTCCCGGAACGGAACCAAACCACCAAATACGACCTATGGGGTACAATTATGTAGGATATTTGACCCAAGTGGTTCTGACTGAGGCAGCACGGTGGTGCAGTGGTCAGAATAGGCTCCACCCCCCAACCCCACCCTTAGCAGGACAAGAGGTAGGAAATGGATGGATGGTTCTGACTGACCCACAAAACCAGTTGACCATTTTTTAATTTACCATTGTAAAACATTTTTACACATTTCCTTCTGCAGATGAGGGTTTCATGCTTGCCCTGAAACAGACTTTAGATTTGATGTCTAAATTCTGAGCCGTTACATATTCACATCAAATGTTAGTAATTTCATAGAACGCCTGGACAATTATACGCCTCAAAACAAGTTTGAGAAGTGAAGACATGGTGTAGTCTTAAGAAAAGTTTCCCACAAGCAGTAACTTGGTGAGCGTCTCCTCCATGTTGGATTATGAATGCTGGCTAAGTTGTCCCTGTGCTCTCCTGCATAACCAGCCTCTCTGCCTCTCCCGACACTTCTCCATAAATGCCGACCCACTGGGATAATTTAATAAAAGCCTTCTCTATGTTACCGCAGAGACACACCAGGTAATTAAACCCACAGCCTGGCCCACATGCTCATGTTATTACTGGATACAGAATTGATCTGAGCACGCTCAGGGGTTGCCATGGGAGACGAACGGCCACAGCCGCTGTCCTGTCCACACGGCTGTGGAAACAGAAGGTAAATGAACAAACCAAACGAGCAAATACACACATGCACAGTATTGATGGCACAGTTTTGCTAATTTAGTCTTTAATCGAATGGGCACACTTAAAGACCGCTCTCTGCCTCAGACACCTGTTCAAACAGCAGCCACTTCGTTTCAATCCACAAGTCAACACGCTCAGTCAATGGCGTGGCCTTTTAGGCATGGAAAAAGGAACAATTAATAGAAAAAGAGAATGAGAGGGAGAGGGAGAAAGTATGGTGCAACCTTTTAAAGCCTTCATTTAAAACCCTGGTGTGTTTTTAAGTTGGTTCATTATTAAGACAAGGTGGGGAGAGCAAATGAGGATATGTGTGTGTTATTTCATTATTAGTGGGGGAGGAGGGACCGGAGTGAAGAACAGGAATTGTCCAAAGACTTTTAATTGGATTGCTGAAGCACTTTCTTAATTGACTTCTGTATTCTTGCTAATATAAAAGTGTACATCTTTATGTTGTGTTGTGCTAACACACACAGGCACACACGCACATGGACTCACACCTAAATTGAACCCAGGGGGTCAGGGGTAGCAAGAGGAGATGAGATTTGATGAGTTGAACACCGGACGCTTCAGCAAAAATTCAATTTAGACGGCCTTAGATTGACTGGTTAATTTCTAACAGCTTACCTGTAATAGCTTTCCTTACTGTCGCCTTAATTAAGTTCTCACATTAATGCTGTAGCAGGGGAACGGCACTAAAGAACCTGTTAACACACATTTCCCTGGTGGTCAGGAGACACACACACACACACACACACACGAGAGTGGAGGGGAGAAATTAAAAAATACAAAATCACTCAGACTCTCAGTGACCACACACACACACACACACACATATACGATCTGACGCGAGTTCAGGTGACACGAAAGGCAACGTGAGACCTCTGATGGAGAGAGCGGTCTCTACCGAGTCACGGTCCAAGTGTTGTCTCCCTGCCACAATTAATCTGATAATTTTATCCACCGGACTTGGACTGAACCCCCGATTGCCCACTGGCAGGCGATTGAGACGACCAGGAGGAGAGCGATGCCCCTCTGGGGCCCCGCCTCCAGATGAGAAAAGACATGGATACCACAGGGCCTGCTGGATGGGCGGGACTCCAGAACCAGGCCTGAGTGGCAGACGTCAGAACACTGCTTCAGTACAATCACTGATCTCTACAGAGGGTCAGCATGTGCGTTTGAAATAGTATGAGAGTGACAGATGCTTTTTTTATGATTGAATCACTGGAAACTGAAAAGTGACCTGAACCCTCACGTGCATCAGATCGTGGCGTTCAAGTCAGCTGTTCCCTTCTTTCACTCCGTATGATGGTGCGTTCAATTCGCCGACCTGACATCAAGCACTTGGCTGTGAAGGAACCGTGATTCGCCCTCGTAGGGAACGAAACGAGATCTTTTCTCGATGGCACAACATCAGCAGACAGTGGCGATTGCTAGCATGCTAACGCATCAAGCCTGTGCGCACAGCGCCACATCATCCCGAAATCTCCCACCAGCTCGATGTCTTTGTCTAAGTGAATCATCGGAGCTCTGGTCATCATCATCCGGCATGCTAGCGCCACCTTCAGCTCAGGAGCCTGAACTGCTCTGCTACTTCGCTTGCGGGTGCACGTTCCACCAGTGGGGAGGCACCCATCCCTCCAGTCGCTCGGTCCCTGACACGTCTGCAGAGATGCCTCCCTCCAGTCCAGAATGACTCAAGGGATCATGGGAAAGAGCCTCAGGAGTCACAAGTTAAACACGAACAGCCAAACTCATCTAATGTCAATGACTGTGACAACCAAGGGAACACGGACGCTGAGAGGAGCAGTCGTCGACTCGCTAGGAAGCCAAGAGAGACAAGAAGAGTTTATGTGCACTCCTGCCTGCAGGCGACGAGCATCTGCCCTGCACGGAGCGACATGAAATTCAGTCTTGTAATGCGGTTGGAGAGCTTCCCTCACTACTGTAGCGCCGTCTGGCAAGTAGAAAAAAAGTGTGGAAAAAAAACTTGGAATGTGAAATAGAGTCAATTGAATTCCAATTGGTTTCACTGAAGGAGTTTGCTCATTGCAGGCGGAACCTGTTGGCAGGGCGCATTAACGTGTATTACCACTTTATACAAAAGAGCATGAATTGATGGAGTGGATTGAATGAGTTTGCCTCCTTTCTCTCCCAGCTGAGAGGCTTCATCCAGGTTAGACTGCATGACACAATAGGTTGAAAGGTCTTATGAATACAAATTAGAGGAATCGCCAAGCCAGGAATGAATGAGCTCACAAATGAAATTGGCTCACACCGTCACATTTTTAGCCCGGCATTGTCACTTTCCTGTGGAATGATCAGCGTTCATTTCCTTCTCTTTTTTTTTTTTCCAGAACTCACCAAAACCTCGTTATTAAGCAGAAAGTGGATTTATACAATAGGAAGTAAAATCCTTGTGGCAGCAAGAGGTTTGCAGGATCAGTTTGACTTTAGTAGAAACACTAATACTGATTATTAACTATTAAGAAGCACTGCATTTGACAATTTGTTTTCTTTTTGTTAAAGAAAGTGTGTTTGTGTGTGTGTGTGACATTAACCCAAACAACGTAAAACAAAACAAAAAAACATTTTGCGATATTCTGTTTGGTCAATTTTCTGTGAATTTTGCAGCTGCAAAAGGTAGTGCGTGTGTGTGTGTGTGTGTGTGTGTGTGTGTGTGTGTGTGTGTGTACTTTAGTGAAAGTGTTTAAAAACTAAACTCTCAAATAGGAGAATCAGGTTTGGCCCTGGCCGGAGGATTTTTAGTGATATCAGATATGCTGATGTTTCCATTTTATGACAATTTCATTCTGAATTAAAAAAATTTACGAACAATTTTTGTCGAGATTTTTCTTCAAGTTTCTCTTTATTAACTAAACATGTCCACGTCCCAGCCATGATGTAGAAGTTCTTCTACACTGATGATGAGCACAAAAGAAGAAACTTGAAAAACTGTGCGGAACGAACATCGGTCAACATCCGATCAGAACGATCCAACACGCCAACGCTGACAAGTCTCTCATCACGCACTGAGCCCCTGGAGCCAATCAGAGCTCGTGTTCACCAGCGGCCCTCACCACCAACTCGTCTGCTTCTCCTGCCAAAGGAGAATAACCGGTGAACGGGGGAGATCCTAGAAAGGGTCACACAGACTCTGAAAACCTCAGCTCCATTTTTACTCAAACGATAACAATTTTGCGACCTGAACAAACACAAACACTGGGCTCTTAACACACACACACACACACACACACACACACACTCTCTCACACACACACTCTCTCTCTCACTCACACACACTCTCACGCACACTCTCTCACATACACACACACACTCTCTCTCTCTCTCACACACACACACTCTCACATACACACACACTCACTCTCTCTCACACACACACTCTCACATACACACACACTCTCTCTCTCTCACACACACACTCTCACATACACACACACTCTCTCTCTCTCTCACACACACACTCTCACATACACACACACTCTCTCTCTCACACACACACATGTAAATGAACAACGGATTCAACTCCACAGTGTCACATCTAATAACACCAGCAACCTTATAAGCCTGATAATCCATCTCTGTGTTTGCCTGTGTGCGTGTGTGCGTGCGTGTGTGTGTGTGTGCGCAAGACTGTCTCACGTATGCTAATTAGCATTTTGGTTTGTTCAACTATTTGTGTGTGTGTGTGCGTGTGTGTGTGTGTGTTGTCAAGAAGAGTTTCACAGGCCAGAACCTGACAGAAAGCCGTTAGCAGGCTGTCATGGTGCTTTATAAGGTTAAACCGAACAAGTCCTAATCCACACACACAGAACATGAGGCAAGCGTGCAAGTGCATGTGTGTGTGTGTGTGTGTGTGTGAGAGAGAGAGAGAGAAAGAGAGGGACAGAGACAGAATAAAGGACTTGGATCCTGAGGTAGACTGCGGTTGACATCTCTGTTTGTCTTGGCTTTCTATCAGTTGAAGTCTTTTGTCCATGAATGAATGTGTGTTTGTGTAACTGTGTATTTTTGTCCATGGAGGTTTCCACACAAGTAAAAAGAAATTCTCAGAGATGATCTGAGCACCCGCACGTACAGACACGGGGGGGGGGGGGGGGGGGGGATTCACCTTTAATTACTCTGATTCTCCTTTTTCCTCCAAACATGTAAAAGTCAGGCAAAAACATAAAATGATGAAATGTGGTATAAGCGCAGAGGCAAAAAGACAAAAAAAAGTACTATCTCAAATTTCCTCTGATTGCTCCATTAGCTGTGTTAAAGGTGTAATTACAGAAACTCCTAATCTTTAATCATCTCTTAATTACCATATCATGCAGTCATTATAGTTAGTCCCAAAGGGAGGAAGTCAAACTTTCTACTTTGGTGTTTAAGTGTAATTATTTTAGCCCTGAATACTTGGCTGAGTGCAGATATTTTCTGAGCTGATACGGATCTCCCGTACCTTCACTCCATTAATCAGCTCCTGCAGTTTACACTGCCGTCATCAGCCGGAATACTCAGCTAATAATAGTCTGCTGACTAGCTTTGCAATACTTGCTATTTCACAGAGACATAAAGTATTAGTATACTCTAGTACTTAATGTATAGAAAATGTGTGTTTTTGGATTGTTTTTTGCACTTTCATGGATTGATATCATGACTAATACCGGTTTATCAATGACCAGCTCTTTTATTTTGTTTTGTCTTCATGACATCAAACAGTGGGGGAGTGAGCAGCCCTGACTGAGCTCATGCCGACACTTGGAGTCAACGGCGTGGTTTTTTTAATCGGATCTGTGTCATTCATACATGCGATCACGGCTGGAATCTGAGGCGGCGTCAGTGAGTGACTCGGTAACGGAACCACCTGAGAAATTTCTTCTGCTTAACCGCCACTCGTGTTGTTCATCGTCTCCCATGTCCGCCCATACAGGACAGACCGAAAGATGCCAAAGGAAAGAATTCTGAGGAAAATGTGGAGGACAACAGGTACATGACGTGATGAGATAAAGTACAGCATTACACTGGAAAACTCCAGCGTTTCTATCGAGGGGACAGTCGTCAAGTAATTCTTGAAAGTGCAGAGAGAGAGATTAGAATCAGAGTCCATTCGCGGGGGAAACTACACAAAGTCCTTCAAAGGGAAGCTGCTTGGATTTCTAAGTTTATGTGGTGTTTTTAATGAGGATTTTGATGAAAACACACATCCAAATGTTGAAATGTGTCTGGGAAGCGGGTCGGGCTGGTACTCAGCTGTCTGCCCGTCTGTCTTCTACTCCAGTGGTTCCCAACCTTTTTTGTCTTGTGTACCCCTCGAGCCTGTTTGTCAGACCATGAGTACCCCTTCACTCATACCTGCTCATGATTCTCCAAAAGTGGAACATAACACAACTGAATATTCAACGCAAGTCATTTGATTTCATCGTCTTAAATTGAACATTTCGTATTCAGGCATTATCTTCTTATTTAACTCAAATTAAACATAAAATTATGTTGCCTTCAAGGCAATAAATATGAGAAACAATATTATAGTAAACGTTTGTATTATTAATACTGTATTATTAATACTAATATATTATTATTATATTGTTATTATTTAGGGGAGATATTTGCTAGGACTTCACCGCAAAAGTAGCACCGAGGCTGCGGTGGGTCCGCAGACGTCGAAGTGAATCCATATAAAATATAGTTCTCACTATACTGCCTTGGTTTAGGTTTGGAATCTTTCTTGCGTTTGTCGGCGGGCTCTCTTCCCCCCCTGGATCCACAGCAACTGGACGTTTATCATGTTAACCTGCAGGTAAACAGGTTCCCGCTGTGTGATTTTGGTATGGCTGTGCCACAGGTTATTGTCTCCCCAGGGAAACAAGTCATAGCGCACACGTACCATTTTATTGACGGACTTATGAAATGACTAAGAATATTTTTTATTATCGTGGAAATAAATTCTTAATTTTTCCACGTACCCCCTGCAATGTGCTCACGTACCCCTAGGGGTACGCGTACCCCTGGTTGGGAAACACTGTTCTACTCTGTTTGAGGTGCGGCATGTGAGAAGTGGTCCAAGTAAAGTGAGAACGCTGGCAGAAGAACGCGTACCATCGCTCGGTTTGGGCATTGACCACAGCGCGGACGCGGTTCTGGACTTGTTTTCTACTCATCACTGAGTCTGTCTATTCAATCATCTCTTTATTTATCCTGCTGCGCTCCCCTGTTCCCTGCCTTGTCTTCCCTGTGTCTTTCTAGTTAAATTCTCAGTTTCATTTTTCAGTTTTGTTGCTGTACTGCTTTCGTTTTGTCTCAGTCAGTCATCACTTCCTGTCTGCCTCTGTCAGGTGCGTGGGACTCCTGAGAGCGTCACAGTTGCAGTAGGAGGATGCCTCCTAGATTGTCATTCAGTTTTGACCCACATCTGTTCTCACTTCACTTCTCCTTTATTCCGCCGCCCAGCCACTGCTTCACTGCGCTCTACTCATCACACGAGTGCTCCAGGCGAACTCCGGGTCCTCCCAGCTTTGTTTGCAGGTTTGCAGCAGGTGGAAGACCCGGCCTGGCTGACTTTCCTCGCCCCTCCCTTGGCTACATCAAGGATTATTCTTCCTGCTCCACTTGAGTGCTTGAAGGTCCTCACTTTAAATGACTCTCAGAGTCAAAGTCATAATTGCCCGTTAGACAAAATCAGAAAAGGCGTCTGCTTTCTTACGTCGCAAAGCATCCATGCGACCTCCATGCACATGTTCCAGTTATGCTCTTCTTCCGGCTTTAAAAGTGGCCCTCATTGGCTGTTGTACGGCATCACGAGACAGGGGACTTTACATGTTCAATGTTCTTTTTATTTACTGTTCCTTCTTTTCTGCTACTGAAATGATAACATCTTGTGGTACTTTGGAAACTGCCAAGAATCTGGCAGCCTCCTCAGCTCTGTTTGGGTTGAGGGTTGTTTTGTTTTGTTACCATAGCGTTGAAGGAAGTCTACTGCTAGTTCCTCTCTCCATACCTTCTCACTGTCAAATTCATCATGGCGATTACTTCCTGAGAAGTTTAATTATGGCCATTTTAAACTAAAGCAGTTCACCCCTGCAGTAGTTTTGGCAGCCATTTTTAAAATGGCCACCAGGGAAACATTATGCTAATTCTCTGATAGTACAATGGCTAAAAGCACTTATAATTAGGGAATGTGTATGCCAAATTTCTATCAGTGAATAATTAACCAATATGTGTGCCAGGCCCCCTCCCCTCCCTCCACACACACACACACACACACACAGTGGAGGTAGGTAGAGTATTGTGAGCGCTGGTGGGGGCTTTCGAGAGCAGTGCAAATATTTGAAGCTTTTTTAACCTGAATTTACTTTGCTGTACTTTAGAAGAGACGTAGGACTTCCTTCATGCTCCGAACAATGAGGGACACTTTCTCTTCAGAATGGAAACTGTTAAACGTCAAAAATCTACCTGGTTTTCTGAAGAAGTTCACAGTAACTTACATTTTCATGTTGACCTTAAATGCTCCGCTCCGTTAGATTATGTAGGGTACATTAATTCAGAAAAGGCCCCGGCAAAATGACCCACTTTTTTCATGACACCATCAAATCTCCTCCCTCCCTGCAGGCTCACTATGGCTTCCACATTAGCATCACATTTGCATTTGATTAGTGTTGCAAAAATAAGTTGACGTGTTAAATCCACAGCTGTCACTGGAATCATCTAAGACCAATATTGGTACAGCGTGACTGCTGGGTTAAAAAAAAACACCTGGCGGGGCGATGAAAAAGGTGTGCGGCTACAGACAGACCTCCTGGTGGGTGAGTGGTGCGTTTACACGTGTGAAACACCAGGGCTGAATTAAGACCGTGTGAGCTGACTGACTTCTGCAGAATCCGGCTAGAAAAGTGGGAGGGAGCAGGGGTCGGCCAGAGAGGCTCAGGACCTGCATGGAAAGAGAGGTTGTGTTTGTAGCTTAGCTCGTGCCTCTAAGTGTCTGCAGCACAAGCTAAGCTAGCTTTGTGCATCTTCTGTCATTATAAAGCCAAGAGAGAAAAAAGTAGATCAACAAGCGAAAAAGGTCCTGTGTGAGCGTGATTGACAACAACAGGCCTTGCTGTGCTCTTGCTACATGAACAAGCTATCAGTGTGGTTTAGCTCATCACTAGTGGCCACGGCTCCACTCCAATGTGCTCACCACTAGGGTTGGGTACCAAAAAAACGTTCCAGAACCATGAAGCAGCTTTTTGAATTTCGATTCTTTTTTTCGTTTCTGAGTGCAAGGATCACCACAAACATGACGGAACGCCTCAGCCTGCCTGGTGTGACAATTAGCGACTGGACTGCGTTCAACTGGTGCCGTCGCTCTCCTGCTCCCATCGCTTCCTCCACTTCGGTCAACCTTCATCATCAGCCAGCAGCTCCTCGTTGCTAACAGAATCCGGCAGGTGAAAATGATGTCTCATTCTTCACAAACCTGCTTAAGTGATAGACGACCAACTCTTAAAACTGTGCCTATCTGTTGTTGAACGCTAGCAAAGTGAGGCTAACGTTAGCCAGCCACAACCTGCTGCTGCTACGTGAAGCCGCCACGACCCCAGCCAGCAGAGTCTACGCACATCATATACCACTACTTTTCCCACACTTTGAACCCTGCGGCTTCTACAACGATGCAGCTATCAGGGGGTGCAGGAAGTGCACAAACGAGACGGACGCAAGCAAAGAAGACGACGCTACTTTTTGGTGCACTCAACGCAAAACGCAGCACGACACGCACAAACGCAAAACAGCAGCATGGAGCAGTGTGAAAGAATCCACGATCACCAACGGGTTTTGAAAGGCTGGACTACTGCGTGAAGACGACGGCACAACTTCAGCGGTAACTTTCCCTCCAGATGAAAGTGGCATTGAGAGCGACACTGACGGAGAGACTGGACAGGTGTGTGACGGAGAAGTTCTGAGGCTCTTCAGCTCCGACACTGAAGAAGACGACTTCAGTGGTTTCAGTGCACAGGAGGAGGATAAATAAAAACATGAATGACTTTTCTGTTTTGTTCGATCGGCCGTTTTACTGCCGCGTTACAGGCACGTTTGGATACATTTAACGTATGTAAATAAACATTTACAAACTCTCTCTGTGTAAATCTCTCATTTCACAACGTACATACAGGACCTGTGGCTGGTCGTCTGGTATGGCTAATATGTAAAAAGATTTTTGTCTTTTCAAATTTAGTGGGTGTGGCTTATCTTCCGATGCATTGCACTGGCAATGTGAAGAAATAAACTGGCCTGTGTTAAGGCTTTTTCAAACAAAAAAAAATTCTCCTGATGAATCGGCTGTGACCTGTCGACTTCCATCACAAAGAATTGGAATCGAGAATCGTTCAGAACAGGAATTGATATTGAGAATCGGAATCGGAATCAAAATCAGCAAAATCCAAACGATACCCAACCCGACTCACCACCCTAGCGATCGTGACTCACTCGTAAAAAGGAAGCGGCTGTCCCAGCAAACTTCGTCCATTCTCACCATCTGTCTCTTGATCTGTAATGCACCTGTTAGCTCATGCTAAACAAGTTAGCATTCCCTAATTTTCTATAAAAAAATAGCAGTGGACATCCTCACTTTTCCCATATTCTTTTCTCTATTGACTCGTGTCATAAACAGGCAGGACGCCACGTTTCGACGCCTGATGTTGCTCATGTCATTAAGCTTAAAATACAGAGTCCAGGCGCCATGAGTCACCATATAAAAGTACAGTTGGCAGTATGACAGCGACAACTGAACCTCAGTTTGACTTTAAATCAGCGAAATACCTGCTTGACCAAGTGAACGTCAGAGGAGCTTTAAAATGATCCTTACCAGCCCTGTTATACTACATATAAATATGATGTTACACGATAGATTGTGTTGAGGAGTCCAAGTCTTCGTTCCAACTGTGTAATGCCACTGTATCAATACAAGGAACAAAGAAAGACAATACTGCATCATTGCCATAATACTGCTTTAAAATGACAGTATTTCTCAGTTCAGTTGGTTCAAGAGCTCCAACACACACACATCCAGTTTATTTCACCTCATTACTGATTGATGAGCCCAAAACACACCATCTCCAGAGCTTTAAATAGGAAAATCCTTCACATAAAGTCATTAAGTTCGCAGAATGACATTAATTTTGGTAAGACGACAGAGCTAAGCAGCGGTAAAAGACTGACGATGTGAAACATGTTGATCTCTGACCCCTTCTCAGCTCAGAAGTTTTATAATTTGAGCTCACAGCGCTGTTCCTGCCACGTGCTGGACAAGTGATGTGATCGACTGAAGCAAAGGTGCTGCTGACTTCATCGTCTCACGGCTGCGCTGACAGGCTACTGCTGATTTAACATTTGTTATTATCCTGGGATTGTCACTTGTGGCTGCTTCTCAGCAATTTGTTTCACAAACTCACTTTGAGTAATGAACACGAGCAGTTAGAGGAATACGCAACCCATCCATCGTCTATACTGCTTATGCTGCTCGGGGTCGCGGGGGGCTGGAGCCTATCCCGTCTCTCGTTGGACGAGGGGCGCGTCACCCTGGCCGCCACTCCGTCACAGGGAGTATGAAACCCTGTGTGCTGAAAATGGTGTTCAAGGTCAACTTGATTGGGTTTTTTTCTGCTTTTGATGAACATATCAGGCTGTCTACTTCTACTTCTAGTCTAGTCTACGTCTAGTCTACTTCTTTAATCAAACTCCAACCTGATGACAAATCACGATCAGGAGAATCGCTGATGTCACTGGTATTAAGGAATCAGTTGCAGTCTGCTGTTAAACTCGTGTTTATCAGAGGTTACATTGATCGTAGTTGCTGCCCCATGAGTTGGTGTGATGTTTTACGGAGTTCTTGGGGAGTCGATGCCTGTTCAGATGGTCCTTCACCACTGAAAAACTATTTAATTCGAAGGAGAGTGACTTTGCTTGAGGGCTCAGCACCCAGCAACGCTGCACCTCCAGCAGGCTGGCAGAGACACACCGGGGAAACGGGCTTTTTAAATGGCCACTCTCTTGGTTGTCGGGAAGATTTCCAGCGTTTACACTTTTGAAAATCAAACTTGGAAGGTTCCCTGCTAACAAGCAAGGATCCTCAACATGGAGAAACTCAGCGAGTCCCACCATCAACTCTGCAGAGCCAGAAAAACAGAGAAAGAACTCATCAGGGAGACAATTAGCTTACAGCTGGAGCTCATCAGCCGTCACACCTGATGTCAACCGCAGCTCATCAAGGGAGGCAGCCTCAATCACAGAGGCAGGGCAGGGAATACATCTGCCTGCACGCGAAGACGTTCAGCGCACCACAATGAAAGCGCTGAAGGTCTAAATGTCTTTACTGGCATATTTCAATGAGACGAGGATACAATCAGACTAATAACCAACAACAGAGAGACTGCAGTTACACTTCAGAGAATAGAAGAGCATCATGTCACATCTGCTACGAATTAGCATGTTAGCCATGTAGAACACATGCACGGCGGCACCAAGCACAGTCGTACACTCATTTATGTCCCGTTTCTCTACTTTCATCAGGTTAGTGGGAGGCTCCTGGTCTGACCCTCAGCCCTTGTACAGAACATGTCAGCGTGTTCCAGCTCTAAATGCTGAGCTGTTCGCACCGGCGGCACGTGTGAGAGAGGACAGACTGGACATTTTCATCCTTTCACTGAGATTGGTGCTTTATTTGTTTTCCTTTGACTTCCAACCTCAAATAGTGAAAAAGAAGAGTTGTGCAGGAAGAGAATAGCGTGAACGCAGTAACACGCTTCCTCCTTTGGGTTTTCACTGCACATTTTCAAAGAAGTATTTCTTGTAAAGTGCATGAAACGTGTTCTTTGTTGGAAACACGGAACCAGATGACAGTGACAAACGTCATAACTTCAATACGTTGGAAATGTCCAAAGAGCCACTTAACACGCCAGAGACCATCCAAGATATCCTGAGTGCAATTAATGGTTTAAATAAAGGTTTTTTGGTTTTGTTGTATTTTGTTTGTTTTTTTCCACAGAGTAATCCAAACTAATGACGTTTCAATTTTTTATAAATGCAGTGAATCTTATAAAAACACTCTGGGAAGGCTTGTCTTTTGTAAACAATGAAAGACATTCAATTATAGACGAGTCAAGCACACAAAGCAGAAGGACAAAGTAAAAGTAATGCAATGAAGGTGGATGTTGTAAACAAACGAGAGGAGAACAAACTAAAACCAAGTGAATCTAAGAGAAGTGTGGTAATGAAAGACGAGGGATCAAAACGGAGGAGGAGCTGCTGAGAGGACTCAGGAGGAGGGGAGCTGACATGACGAGCAGTTGCCTCTGTCCTCTGCTGCAATCCCTCATTCAGCTCTGACACTCTAAATCAGCCAGCTTTTGCTGAATGGAGACAAAGACAAGAAGACGGTCAGCGATAAAAGCAAACTGGTAGAAGGAGACGTCGCAGGTCACTGTGTTGCAGTCGCACATTGAACTGATGAGCTTGACTACTTGCATCCAATGAAGAATCCAAATAGAATCCACCAGGTTTCCTCCCTGGATTTCCATCTGAAGTTACCGAAATGCAAGAGACGCCAAACCCCAAATAATGAACTAAACTGGGAGTATCGGAAAAGCCAGATTTAAGAATTTCATTTAGAGATGGACGTGGCCTGAACCCTGATACACAAAGGCCCCCTGAGAACAGACAGTTATGTCATGACGCATTGCATTCTGGGTAGCTATAATGTGGCATCAGGTCTGTGGTTATTCCTGAGAAGACGAGTGTTGCAGTGTAATCTGTACTCTGTACTTGTAATTGTGAAGTAGGAGGAGTAGAGGGAGCAGAGCCGAGGCATCTCGACGTCGACCAGGAAGCTAAATTACTGCCATGCTTCTAATTTGAACTGAAGCCTCAATGTGCTGATCACCGTCGCGTCATTGTGACATCATCGTGACCCGTGACTGTCACAGGTCATCATCACGTCACCATCAGAAGTCACCATCACACGTCATCGTCACATGTCCTCGTCACACATCATCATCACGTCATCGTCACATGTCATCGTCACATGTCATCGTCACACCAGCATCACACATCATCATCATCACGTCATCATCACATGTCATCGTCAGACGTCATCATCACATGTCATCGTCACACCAGCATCACACATCATCATCATCACGTCATCGTCACGTCATCGTCACACGTCATCATCACATGTCATCGTCACACCAGCATCACACATCATCATGATCACGTCATCATCACATGTCATCGTCACATGTCATCGTCACACCAGCATCACACATCATCATCATCACGTCATCGTCACATGTCATCGCCACACCAGCATCACACATCATCATCATCACGTCATCGTCACGTCATCGTCACACGTCATCAGCACGTCATCGTCACACCAGCATCACACATCATCATCATCACGTCACCATCACATGTCATCGTCACACGTCATCATCAGAAGTCATCATCACATGTCACCATCACATGTCATCGTCACACGTCATCATCAGAAGTCATCATCACATGTCACCATCACATGTCATCGTCACACGTCATCATCAGAAATCATCGTCACATGTCATCGTCACACCAGCATCACACATCATCATCATCACGTCATCATCACATGTCATCGTCACACGTCATCGTCACACGTCATCATCACACGTCATCGTCACGTCATCATCATCACACGTCATCATCATCACGTCATCATCATCACGTCATCATCACACGTCATCATCATCACACATCATCATCATCACGTCATCGTCACACTTCTCAGCATTGTGATGTGCAGTCAGACTCTCACTCTCCAGCTCACCAGTGGACGAATGAAAAAAAAAAGTTAAAAGACACAAAAGTGAGAAAAAATATTAAATACAAATTTGAAAATATCTCAAACTAAAAAAAGTCGAATGAAGGAAAGATCAGCTGAGTCAGTTTTATCATTCGACGCTCACTAACCAGGCACTCTATCCCATCATGCATTGCACTGGCTTTCAGAAAAACAACAGATGGACTCGAAAAGAGTGTGTGTGTTAATATCTGAAAGTTATTTTTGTCCTGCAGATGAGCTCCCTATGTAGTCCAAATAGTGTGTGTGTGTGGGGGGGGGGGGGGGGGTGAACAAGAAGGTGAACATGGTTCTGCTGCAAAAGGTGCAAGATTTATTTCCAAGACCAGCTGAGCGAGGGTGCAGAGGAGGAGCGCTACTCGCCCTAAATAATGCACGTCACACGTAGGGGCGTGCCGGGGCGCCACGGCGTCCCTGCGAGAGAACAATAGTTGAGGGAAGCTGATCTTTCTCCCGCAAACCAGGAGTTTGTTCCTCCTCTGTCGTCCAGACGAGTTCCTTGGTGGATGTTTACTGCCAGAATCCTGAACCTACTGCTCTCCATGCATCTTTAAGCAATTTCTTCCCCACATACTCAAATATTACAGTTCACTGTCAGCTGCCAATCAAAACTCTGCAGGTGCTGCTGGTGAGTGACGGTGGTTTTTATCACAGGCTGCACACGGCAGAGCTGAGAGTCACCAGAGCACCTGAAGTAAACACGTTGACGCACGTTCCATCTTAGGTTACTTTGAAAAAAGTGAGCTAAACGTACGTTGGAACAGCCACTAATAATCATTACCTCAAGGTGTGACTGGTCACAAAGGTGGAGCGTCACCACAGTACTGGGAGGTTACTGGACGCCAGCGTGGGCCACAGTCCCAGTTTAAGTCAGAATGAGTTGGTTCGTTGTCGTCCACGCGACCTGCGTTTCACTGTCTTGCCTCCATGTTGGGAAGTTGGAAATCGCTCTCATCAGCAAACAGATTCTTGGGCCAGTCACGTGTCACCCCCCCCCCCCACGCCACCCCATTTTAGATGGATGAGACTGAACCGCCACACAACGTCTATCTGTACTAGAACTACCATCACGCCAAGTTTGATCTGCTGTATTGAAACCATTGCTTCAAACTCCTCATCTTCGTCAGCCCTGCAAGTGTGTG
Organism: Aulostomus chinensis; assembly: GCF_037954235.1. Lineage (NCBI taxonomy): Eukaryota > Metazoa > Chordata > Actinopteri > Syngnathiformes > Aulostomidae > Aulostomus > Aulostomus chinensis. Next base: position 2,401,816 of record NC_141327.1, on the reverse strand, counting down.
TGTGTGTGTGTGTGTGTGTGTGTGTGTGTGTGTGTGTGTGTGTGTGTGTGAGATAATGTTGATGTATGATTCCACCGTCCGCTTTAGTCACAAATCTGCGGCTTTTCTCCCTCTAGGCTCGAGTGTCAGCGCTGGGAACTGAACTGGACGCGGCCGCTTCAGCGATTGTTGTCGGCTCTCAGGTGCTTCCCTCCTCAAACACGTGAGAGATTCATCAAATCTGCAGGGAGGACTGGGACAAGGGAGCCGAGCAGCCAGCCTTTTCTTCAGTGTACACCCATAGACAAGCGTCTTCTTTGGTTAATTTGGGAGTAAAAGACAAACAGTCTGCCAGGATGTGGTAGCCGCTGTTTAACACTGGATTTGCATCCAGTGGTCTCATGGCCATCAGGTTTGAGGTGGAGCTTCCTGTTTGTGTTGCCCTTCTGACCTTTCATCTGACACTTTTCATCATGAGCCCAGGAGCTTTATTACCCCCCCCCCCCCCCCCCACACACACACACACACACACCACTGCTGTTGACACTGTCAGATGGGGGTTCTGAAAATGAACTGTTCTCTTCACATGAATATTGAGCAGCTTCTCTTTTAACTGGTGGCAGTGTTTCCCCCTGGTGCCTCTTGGACAGTCGGGTTAGTTTCCCTTCAGGTCTGACTTCTCTGAATTCCTTGACACACACACACACACACTTAGGAGCTGGTTGTGTGCTGGGCATCGTGCATCACAAACCGCCACCCGTGATGATCATCAGGTTCAGCTGCGTGCAGAGTCTGTGGTCAGTTCAGAACCTTTAGGTTCCTCTTAGGGTCACAAAGCATTCAGGGGCCATTTTACCCACCGAACAGCTGAGAGAAGAATAAAAGCCGCGTGGTGACCTCTGTCCTCACGGAGCGTCTCTGCTGCGGTCGTCGTGTATTTAAATGAGGTGCTGCTCAAGTGCTTGGAGAAAACTCTGCCCCCCTTTTATGCAAATGAGCATTCCAAACAAAGTCCAGTTCACAGCACCAGCGCTGGGAGCCAGACCGTCAGAGTGGAGATGTTGGCGTCCTCGCAGAGGAGGTTGAAGCAGAGAGTGGCGAGGCATCAGCTGGTCTAAAAGGCTGTTGCACATTTAAATATGTGGAAACAACAAACGCCGTTACACAAATGAGCCGTGGTGCGTCAGACCGGCACCGCCCTGTGGATCCCCTCTCTGTCCACGCCCTCTGTGTTTATCTTTGTCCTGTGGTTGAAATCAGGCATCTTCCTCGCAGTCTGACGTGTGCTTCTGAAAACACCACCAGCGCACACACACACACACACACACACACACACACACACACACACACACACACACTGATATTTCATCCAAAACCCAATTTCTCTCCTTAACCTTAAATTCCCAGCTTGAAGTTGTGGAGCATCAGCAGCATTTTTCGCTCTCTGAAACGTCACCGGTGTCTCAGACGGTAACAAATCAAAAGGGCGGCGAGCAGGTGTGACATCAGCCACCCGATCCATCCTTTGTGAACTTTAGAAATCAAAATGAGTCAAAATGAACCTTCACATCCCGGGCTGCTGGTGTTTGGGTCACTATGGTTCAAACCCGGCAGCCTGCCGTCACGTGCCGACGTGGTTGGTACACAAAGCTCCGACACCAGCAGAGGAGGTGTCACTCATTTCCACTTAACACCAACTCCATTATAAAGGTGTACACACTCGTGCTTATATACATACGCTTGCATTCATACACACGCATACACAGAAACACACACAGGCATAAATAGATAATGACCTGAGCGAGGTCATTCCCCACACACACGAGAACAGCATCATAAATGCATCTCGACGCAGGTCTATTATCTTTGGCGTAGCTTTGGATATTGGAGTTGAAGAGCAGGCTTTGCTGTGGGTGCTGTTCAAAGCCCCCCTTGTTGCTGTGTTTGTTTTCATGAATTTTAATCAAAACATCTGTAAACAAAAGCCGACGGTCGGAATCAGGATCAGCCTGTTCAGACTGATGCGTCGGCACTTTTCTTCTCCCGCCCGTTTAACACGCGTGACCTTGAGAAACAACTTTTCCACGTTGTGTAGCTGCCGTGCAGCACGAGGCGTGCTTCCATCTACCCGTAATTATTTACATTTTCTATTTTAAATACAGGCTGGGGATGGAAAAAAATCTATTTGGCAAATATTGCAAAATAGATGAGGTAAAAAGGTTGATACACTCCTAGCAAACAAAACAAAACACAGCCATGGACGCTGGGAAGTCAGTGCTTTGCACAGAAAAACAGGTATGAATTTTCATTTTTGCATCGATCTTGATGCTGATGAACAGGCAGATGGGCCTCGAATACAAATCACTGGACGCAACGAACAAGAGCACAACTGCTAAAAATCTCTCTGCACTTCGAACACGGCGCTCTTTCAACAGCGTGGACAATCAGTCATCAATAACGAGCGGGCAAAGTGGCGAGATGAACTTCTCTCTTCTCACGAACGTCTTCTACTCTTCATCTATTGAACTACCCCATTAGAAGAGCTTGATCGAAATGTCACAGTTGAGAAAAAAAATACTCGCCTTAGGTCTTTCGGGCTAAAAAAAAAGTTCTTTATGAGGTATAAATTTACCATCAGAACCGAAAAAGGGCGTCCACTGGCAGTCCTGGTGTGACGAACAACACTGTTGTGTTGAGAGAAAAGACTGACATGCACAAGAGCACTTTTCTACTTTGGCTGCTGCGTTTCTCTCAAGGAGGTCCAAATGTTAGCGTTTCCCGTTGCTTCATTTATCATTGATCGAGTTACAACATGAAAACTGTATTGGAGAGATGTCTGAGTTCATCCATCAGCTGCTGCAATCAACATCAACAACAAGCCAGGCGTCGCCTGATGAATGCAGACTTAAGCGGCCTCACTGGTCTCTCTCACAGGAGCGTCCGCATTATCCTGAGAAGAGCCAATCTGTCCTCCTCAACGTCAGCCTGACAACAAAGAAGTCCACCAACAGTTGTCAGGCTGACATTGAGGAGGACAGATTGACTAGATATAACTGGAAGATTGAATAATAACCAGCTCAATAACAGTTTCTGTCTAACCTTCACCAAACAGAGGAGAAACTGTACATATTTTCCCTGAATGGAAAAGTGAAAGCACAGAAACTCACATTTAATTTGATGTTTTACCAGAATGTTCAACCCTGCTGTCCTCAGAATTACTTCATCCCATCTTCTAATCGTTCATCTTCAAACCCCAACATGTTAGATATCATTGAAAAGATTCTTTTTTTCGACACCAATCCTCCTGAAAGCAACAACGTGTCTCCGTTTCCACAGGAAAAAAACAACAAACCCCAGAAATGAAACAAATGAGGCGCCCCAGGAATTAAAAGATCTAATTATCACGTCGGCTTCATTATACGCTGCAGCCTCGCAGCTCTCTCACTTACAGAACTGAACTTCTTCTGCGGAAGGTATTTCCTGACATTGTGGAAAAAAGCAATGTTCACGGGAAATAGAGGAGTACGCAAGGACTTTGGAAGAAGCAGGTTTTTTTTCTCCTGATGAGAGGAAAATGGCAGTCGAGGAATTAAAGAGGGAGCAAAACATCTTGGATCTCATCATCTCGGTCGCAGCAGCAGCAGCCGCTTTCAGGCTGTTTGTGCTGACGGCACAGTTACCAGGAGCAGGTGGGGAAACTGGGCAGCACAACAGCTGGAAGAACATGGTTCCGCTGGTCCTGCGGCCGCAAACGCGGCTCTGATGCTGAATCTTTGGGTTCAGATCGTCTCCCCACCCTGAATCTCCAGCAGCAACCAGGCTCTTGGAACGGCAGCAGATTATCTTGAGTTCTCAAATTAGTTTCCTGCAGGAAAATGAGAATTTTTCATACAAAAAAAAAATCTAATTAAAATTTGAATGATTTTTTTTTTTTTAAAAAGGCACATTTGATCACATCTCTTCATTTTGTATTTTTTTTAATTTTCCGTTCATTTGCTTGAAACTTATTTCTAAATTATTTTCTGGCTTAATTGTTGCAAATGAAGTCCAAGCAGTGTTTCAGTGTTTATGTGGCAAATCAAGGGAATTTGCTGGAAATTGGCAAAAAAAAAAAAAAGTGCAAAAATGACTGACTTTTAAAGACAAAATTTGGTCGCACAAAAAAGAAAATGTGACTATTTCACAAGTAATTGCATACGAGTGGGTTTGTGGTGCTGGATCAGCTGAAATACTCGTGACAGGGTCCTCAGCAAACCCAAACTGCACGGAGACGCCGCCTCTGGGTCGCTGGGGAGAAACATCATTTTGACTTGGGAATAAAAAAAGCTCCTGTTATTTGCTATTAAAAGGAGAAATTGTTGGAGGTGATCCAGTTTTATTTTATCTTTTAATTATAATTATTATCATTAAAAAGGAAATTACAAGCTAGGACACATCGGCTCGTTCATTGTCATACGTCCACTCTTATCTGCTCTCGTTGTTCTCTCAGACTGGTTGGGACATCTCCCCCTGCAGCAGAGGAACTCCTCAAGATGGATTTAGCTCCCGACGATTGGGCGGGAAGACCTGATAATCCTTGACGATGTCTGAAAACATCTGTGGTTAAGATGCTTTTCCACAGCAGACCTAAGTGGATGTGGAAGATGTCATCTCGGACTTAAGATGCCGTTGGGAGAGGGCGGTGCTAAGATGATAACTGGCAGAGGCGATTCCCACTGGTGATGGTGAATTTGGAGGAGGTGCCAACTGGAGCACTGGTGGGAGCGACGAAGCTCACAGTCGCCGCCGTCGCTCACGTAGGAGAACAGTCCCTCGCAAATCTGACCTGAGCAGCTTCCTGTCAAACCTCCTGCTGCACGTTTCCCTCTCAGGAGACGTGATCGCAACCAAGCTGCCTGTGTGACTGACATGGCTGAGGAAGCCACTTCACACTGAAGTTGGAGCTGGAATGTTTCAGGGTTGTCCAACCAGTGAGTGATTAAACCTCCTGATTTCCTACAGGTAGAACCTCAGTGGCGACTTCAAAGCAGCTAGAAACAAATGGAGCGCGATATTCACTGCAGGTCTTTCCAGGTCCCACGTTGTCCAAATAGGCTGCAGCGCTGGATCCAGCCTGGCCCGCATCTCAGTCCAGCACAACGTCCTCAAGGGAAAACACAATGTTGCACCGAAGAAATCAAAAGCAGTCATTCTTAGCATTATTTTTCAAATTCTTTTTGTTGTTTTTATTGTCAGTATCGTTATGAAATCATTTAGAAGCAGCATTCTGTCGATTCATGTCAAGAACGTATCGTGGTGTTCAAGAACAACATCATCAAGAGAGACAGTCCCCCTGCAGGCTGAATACGCCACAAACTGAACAGCCTCACACTGACAGCCCTGCAGCGCCGTGCTCTCTCGAAGCTCCGCCCACTGCAAGGTGGCCCCGTGACTGGACACGTCCTTATTAACACAACACTCCCATGAGGAGAAGCACAAGGAAGTGACAGGTCACCATCTTTCACCTTCCGGCGGCGGTGGAGCCGGTGGGGTTCCTGTATCTTAAGAGCCAGAGATTTTTCGACCATGAGGATCAAAGCCAGGACGGAGACTTTGCTTTCCTTTCTTTCCTACTGTGGTTAAGCTGGAAGAGTCTGGACGTTCAGAGTTCAAGCCCTCATAGCAGCATGAAAGAGAAGGCTCCTCATTTAGAACATCCAGTGGTGTTCCTGGTCTCCTAACACAGAACACACAGGTGGAGCCGCAATGACTGACTTGCATATCTTCAAATAGTCGGACAGAAAATTATTCAGACAGCAAAAACAACTTTTTTTGTTGTTTTATGTCAATTTTAATTCATTAAAGTTGAGTTTTGGACTATTGATCTGAAGGAAAATGATATAAAATGATACATAAATATTCAACCTGATGCCTTTTAGCCTAAAACTCCGCGTGTCCCACCCAGTTCACCCAGGAGGAGGAGTCACTTCCACCGTATGAAAAATAACCTGGTTTGAGCTTCGCTTGGAGCAAATAAGCAGCTGCAGCAGGGCCGGTGTGAGGGTGGAGCACAAGACTTCAGTTTGACAGCATAAAAAGTAAAAAAAAAAAAAATAGAATCAAGAAGTGGCCTGTGCATTGAATGTACAATGAAACCATGTAATCTGGTGTGCCAGACATCAGCAGGTTTTCCTGGCACCTGCTAAGATGCGTCTCCCTTCCTGTGCTCGTTTTCCTCCCAGCGGTCAACTGCTGCGGTCGCCGTCTCTTTAAGAAAACTGGAGTCTTTCATTCCAAATTTGGGATCCAGATGGCAAATGAAACATATATATATGTATACACACACACACACACACACACGCGAAGGGCTGATGGAGTGTCCTGCAGCCGGGAATCAGCTCGTGTCTAAAATCACTGAGGCCATTAAAAGATGAATTTTGAAGGATTTCATTTCTTGAATTCGCTGATGGTTCGAATATTGGAACAGAGAGAGAAATGAGTCAACTGTCCCAGCCTCAGAGAGAAAGAACCACATTAAAATGAATGGATTGGTATTTAGGTATCTCCCTTCATGTGAAATAGTGATTAGTACAGAAATTCTTGCTCTTGCCAAAAGGAGATTTTTACCTGTGGCTTCGTCTGCTTCATCTACAAAGGTGCTCCTGCTCCATGTTTGATCACTTCCTGATGAAAAACTAATCTGTTACTAATGTTTTCACACTGCACCAGACCGGTGCATTAGATTAAGACTGCAGCTATCATCAAATATGCCTTTGATTAATAGAAAAAAGGTTGTGAAATCGACTGAAAATCAACTTTAAATACACACACGTGAGCAGCTCCTGGCAGCGAGCGAGCGGCGACTGCTGTCACACTGAGAAGCAGCAGGTGAATATTTCACACTGAGAGGTAAATATTCGCTTAGAGATAACATCATAAGCACCTCTCTCTCCTTCTTTCGCTCCCTTCTCCCTCACTCGTCTCTCTCTTTCTTCTTTCTGGGTAAATATGTGTGTATCAATCCGTCTTTTTTGCTCTCTTTCTGGTTGTAGGTGCACACAACTCCGCTGCTTATCTACAGAGTGCAGGCTGTGTGTATGTGTGGGTGAGCAGATATAGTGGCAGGAGCAGTGGATTTTGGACTGCAGGGTTTGGACCAGGATTCTTTTTTCACAAGATGGACTCATCTATTTCATGCACACACAAACTGTGCAGCTTACATCTCACATGGGAGACATTTTGGAAAAGGGAGGCTGGGCGGGTTAAGACGTGGGGCACAGTGAGAGTGGAGTGGCTTGTCTTAAAAAGCTCTGCGATAAACAGATTTTTATCAGCTAGAATTTTCTGCCTCGGTGTCACAACACAATGGTGAGGAAAGTCGCTTTAAGGCCTAAGTGGTGTCTCAGCTTTCCAGGCTCACCAGCTGAACACGTAGGGATGTGAGACGGTCACATGACGGTCCTCAAACATCTCAGCAGCTTCCTGCATTTTGGTTTTCAAATTTTCATCCATCTTCTCCCTCTTCTCCTGTTCAGGGTGGTGGGGGTGGAGCCTATCCCAGCAGCCTTCCCCCTGGACAGGTCACCAGTCCATGGCAGGGCCAACACATAGAGACAGACAACCATTGGCTCTCCCAGCCACGCCTACGGTCAATTTAGAGTCTGGATTAACCTGGTCCCTCTTGATGTCTTTGGACTGTGGAGGAAGATGGAGTACCAGAGAGAACCCAGCAGGAACAGGGAGAACATGGAGACTCACCCAGAAAGACCCCGTGCTGCAGCCGGGGCTCCACCCACAACCTTCTTGCTGGGGGGCCACAGTGAGGACCACTGCTCCACCCACAACCCTCTTGCTGGGGGGCCACAGTGAGGACCACTGCTCCACCTTTACTTCAAATTAAGTTTCATGATCAGCAAGACCCCAGTAAGATACCAGCTGTCCAGCTTCAGTTTCATAGCAGCAGCAGGAAGCTTCAGGGAAACCAGCAGCAGTGACTTCAGTCACTGCAAGGCCCACACTGAGACGCGTTCCTGTCCTCAGGACGCAGCAGGAGCTCATGTGAGATCCTCGCTCAGGTGGTCACTCGCCAACAGGGGAGAACTGGAACTGATGCCAGAGGTGGAACCTTTATATGTGAGAAAACAAAACACGTTCCATCTAGAACCTCCAGAGAGGTGAACCTCCAGACACTTCCAGCTTAAATACAGTGGAAAAGAAAGGAAAACCAAAGGTCTCCTTCCTGGCTTTGATCCACATGATTCAAATATAATTGGGCGATTGAGATACAGGAACCCCACCAGCGCCACGGCTGCAGATTGTGACCTGGGACTCCCGTGTGATTCTTCACACAACAGCATTGTGTAACAATCACGTAGCCAAACTACGACACTTGGAAACACGATGACCAAAGCTTTTATTGCTTTTATTGTCCGTCCAACTGCCAGAATCCTTGTAGCTGCTGCTGGACCTCACTTCTAGAAATCATGTGATACTTTTTGCCAACAGACAGCTGGTGGATACTTGGAGTGATTGAAGACCAGAGCATTTAGCTTGAAGTAACAGTTCAAATTTCATAATCCCATACCATCAGTGACTTTTTCGCACATTTCTTCAGATTATGCATCCACACTCGAATCCTGCTTCAGGAAGGGAAGCAGGAAGTTGGAACCCTGATCTTCCCCTCATGAAACAAATGATTGTGTTTTGTTCTCGGTGAAATTCTAAGTTTTGTTTTGGTGAAAAGATGGCGTGTGAGTTTGAAGGACATGCAGCTGCCAGTGTGACACGACGCGTGACCAGCGTCCACCGTGCAGTGGGCGGAGCTTCGAGAGAGCACGGCGCTGCAGGGCTGTCAGTGTGAGGCTGTTCAGTTTGTGGCGTATTCAGCCTGCAGGGGGACTGTCTCTCTTGATGATGTCGTTCTTGAACACCACGATACGTTCTTGACATGAATCGACAGAATGCTGCTTCTAAATGATTTCATAACGATACTGACAATAAAAACAACAAAAAGAATTTGAAAAATAATGCTAAGAATGACTGCTTTTGATTTCTTCGGTGCAACATTGTGTTTTCCCTTGAGGACGTTGTGCTGGACTGAGATGCGGGCCAGGCTGGATCCAGCGCTGCAGCCTATTTGGACAACGTGGGACCTGGAAAGACCTGCAGTGAATATCGCGCTCCATTTGTTTCTAGCTGCTTTGAAGTCACCACTGAGGTTCTACCTGTAGGAAATCAGGAGGTTTAATCACTCACTGGTTGGACAACCCTGAAACATTCCAGCTCCAACTTCAGTGTGAAGTGGCTTCCTCAGCCATGTCAGTCACACAGGCAGCTTGGTTGTGATCACGTCTCCTGAGAGGGAAACGTGCAGCAGGAGGTTTGACAGGAAGCTGCTCAGGTCAGATTTGCGAGGGACTGTTCTCCTACGTGAGCGACGGCGGCGACTGTGAGCAAGAGTCACCTCTGCAAATGATGTCTCTCAAAAGCACCTTAAACGTTCTCATTTGGACTTTTATGAGAATGCGAGGACCGAGTGTGCACTGGGACGCTGGGATTGTCGTCTGAACTGTCCACTGAAACACAGCTGCTGTGTGCATGATCGCGTAATGACGCCATATGTGGGAGAAAAAAACATAAATATACCATAAAAAGTAAAGCTATCTATCTTTTACACCATTCCAGACACCCGTCTTGTCCCCGGTGGCAGCGTGCACGGGGTGACACACTGAGCGGCTGACCGATGACCCCTCGGCTGCGAGGTGTGCTATTGTACCGCTGCTCTGGTTGCTTCGATCAATCCTTTTTCCGGCGCCGGCCTCCGCCTTGTTTGTAACAGAAAACCTTTCATCAAGTGGACAAAGCTTTTCAAGTCACTGAGGTTGTGATAAGCTATTTAAGAGCCCATTTATATTTCATTTCATTCAAAGCAAATCCACTCTAATTAAAAAATGTCATTGTAAATTACTCACCCTTTACGGCCGACTTCCCATTCCTAATAATCAGGTGAAGTCATTAATGAGCGACCGCTAGCGCTTAATTTTTCTCCCCACTAAGTCCACTCTCTCCTTTGCATTTTTATTTCCTTCGGTAAGAGCCGAGCAATAAAACGATAAGAAAAGTTGCGGGGAGAAAGCCTTTAACACTTGGAGTAATTACTTCTCTTTGTGTCTCTCTTTTTTAAATTAATTTTAATTACGGGCATCAGCATTGCCTGTAAATGTCCACTTTCTGCTAATCTAAAGTAATGTGACTGCTAATGAAGAGGGAATTGAATCTGTGGAGCCAAGTGGCCTTTTGGCTTTCAGACCCTCCCCTGCTGTCTCACTGACACAGTGATCAAGGATACGCAGGAAGGTGGACACACACACACACACACACACACACACACGTTCGAGCACCAGTGGTCTGAAGCACCACTGCTGTAAATCCTCTAATATGATGAGACTGAAGCAACCGTTTCCTCTCTAACAGCACATGAGCACCTAAACACGGACGTCCATTTTTTCCAGCTGAAAGGAAACTTAACAAGTTCATCCAGTCGATTCACACAAAGGCAAAAAAAAAAAAAAAAAAGCTTCCCACAACCAAAAACTACAACCAAAAAGTTTTGTTACTACGTGGAATGACCTGCACAGTACGTGTCACAGTGAGCTCAGGGCAAGCTCATGTTAGCTGACTTGTCCTTAGCCTGCAGCTAAAGCCTGGTTGCTAAAGCTCTGAAATGTTTGCTGCTCAGGACGGCTCAGGAAGTTTAGAGCGCCGGATAACGAGGGAGCTTCGTCAAACTGGTCCAGTGAGCTCAAGGACAGCACTTCCACCAGGTTAGCATCGCTCAAAGGTGAACTTTTCAAGCCACCTTCAACGGTTCATTCAAACTTCAACTAAAAAGTGGCAGCCCTGCTCCTCAAGATTAAAGCTCAGGGGCGACAAACTCACAGGACCTTACGAAGGTGATCTGTGGTGCCAGGCGGCCATGTGTGTGTTTTGTGTTCAGGGCCTGAAGCGGAGGAGGTTTAGCAAGTCTGGAGGAGGTGGGGGTCCATGTCTCCAGGGTCCCAGGCAGCAGTGATGATCCCTGCTGGTCTGAGTGATGAGTCTCTAACATCTTGCCTCTCATGACTCCACTGATCAGAGACCAGCCTCTCCTGGCTCCATGGAGCAAACGTCTCCTGCTGCCACCATGGAGGCACCAGACCAGCCTCAGTAACACGCTGGAGCACCTGGTGCAGGTGGAGCACCTGGTGCAGGTGGAGCAGGTTCATTGCGAGTGCCAGCTCACGCCCTGCTTAAAATAGGACCCCGATTGTCATTTAAATAAAATGAACCCTCGTTGTCTAAAAAGCTCCATTCTTGCCGCACTTGTACATGGCAGTCACAGAGGCAGTGGTCGTCCTGCTCTCCTGTCCCTGGAAGAGAAGACTCAGGGACTCCTGTTTTGGGGGTTCAAATAAACACAGCGATGGAGCGTCAAAACTTCCGCAAGTGAACGTCAGGGGAAAATTTGCTCGAGGTTCATTGTGAATAAGCAGTGTTTTACCTGCAGCATTAATAAAAGAGAACATGTTGGAGATCATCGCTTAAATTAGATGCCAACAACGGAGGAATGCGTGAAAGACAATGAGGAAGTTCTACTGAGCGTTCTCGTGTCTTTTGGCTGAACGTTCTGATGTTTTGACACTGATCCTGTTTGTCTGAGTGTTTTCAGGTCAACTGAAGCTGACGGCTGCAACAGAATCCCTGTTTAAATGAAATCAATTTGATATTAAGAACAGGTTACACACCCACCTGCCAAAATAAATGACCGCTGATGATCTAAAAAAATAGAAAAGTGTGTATAAAGAAAAGTGCAGCGTTTCTGGCTAAAATATCTGCTGCATCTGTTGCTGTTAAACTGCCATTTTTAACACTTTTATTTCCCTTCTTTTTTTGGCTGGAGCTTCCAAGACAATTCTCCAAATCACAAAGTCACAATTATCATAGTTAAACAACACAAAGACCTCAAGCCGTTTGCCCTGAATTTGTGGGATCAGCAGTTACCAGGAAGGGCAGCTGACCTGAGGTGACGCTAACCTTAGCAGCTAACGGAAACAGCCACAAACCGCTCGCTGTTTATCGGGGCTAACTGATGCTACGTGGAACACAGCAGCCACGCAGCTTTGCTGACATGAACACATTTGGAGGTGGAAAGTGAAACAGAAATGAAGTTCACTGCTAATTCTGTCTGGAGTCCAAAGTTCCCTGATCCCATCAGGAAGTGACCAGGATTACACGCGACATATTTATCAAAATAACACACTTTGGTTGATAAAAAGGTAAAGACATGTGATCTGAATCAATATTAAATTGATTATCATGTCCTGGCTTATTCTTTTGTGTTCTATCACATCATTGCATCAGATTCCTGAATTAATCTCCTGATTTTTTTCCAAATAACATATTTTCTTTTATTGTTTATCCTTTTAAAATGATTTTTTTCAGTCTTTCTTCATCTTTCTCGTGACAGCCCGGACGTGGACTAGACCGACTCGTCTCACGTGGACTTGCCCAGGGTGACTGGTCTCGTTGGAACATGTTCAGCACTGGCAGTTTCTGGAGTTTTTCTCAGTGTGAAAGTGGATCCTGTTTTACTGTGGATGTCAGGTCTCAGTTTTGTGTTCCACTAAATCAAATATTTATTTGAATGTTGTTGTTTTTTCCGTGGAAGCGGCTGAACAAAGACTCCAGATCACGCAGTGGATGTTGATGAGGAGCCTCCTCCTCCTCCCACTTTACAAAGATGGAGTTTAGCACCTTGGCACAGACGCCGGTGACATCATGCGCATCCAGAGTCGGCACAGATGGACACGTGATGGTATCGCGGTCCAACTCAGCCCTGAGTGACTCTTAAAACTGTGTTATGTGGTGGCGGCACCACAGATGTAAGCCAAGGGAAAGTCAAGTGGAACCATTTGTTGTGGTTGACACACAAACGTCCATCGATGACACTGACATTGCTTCGGACGAGGAGGCGGCCGGGGCGGTGGATGGATCCGACATGGCACTTTACTACGGGACAAAATATCACAGTGCTTCCGATTAACCTTTCGTGTTGTGCCAAAATGATATACGACTTTAAAAATCACTAAAACGCTGTGATCGTCTCTGTCAAATGCCAATTAAAAATATAGACCCGATGTATGTTTTCTGAACAACAAGACATTAACCCTTTGCATTCTGTTGTTGAACACAACCACCTCTGGATGCACGAGGGCAAAGAACCCCTGGTGGCCGTCGTGTTTTGTTGTTCACGTATTTCTGTCTGACCAAGTCGAACCAGACGGATGCATTTATGCGTGTAATATAATGAGCAGTCTTAGCAGTTCAGCGGAGGCAGTGGCAGTTGTGGTAGGGTTGCTAGTACAGACACAGTTAGCAAGTTAGCAGCTCGTGCAGGTGTGCTGATGGACATTTGTGTCTGCACTGCACCACGACATGCAGTGAATCTGAAAAACACGCCATCTGGGGTTTGTTCCCGGGCCGGGCCGCGGCAGGCTAGCTGCTGTGCTGCTCTGGCAGTGAAAACTAGGTCACGGTTGTACAATCTGAAGAAGCTGCACAAGGAGAGCCGGGGTGTTGGAGCCTCGTGAGACGGAACTGCAAGCCGTGACAGGATGGAGATAAAAACTGGACTTGGGTTTACAGCCGAAAACACCTGCAGGACCCCGACACATCGTAGTCTTGACTCCAGCGGTGTAGTACTGGCTGCAGGGACACACTGTACTCGAGCTATACTACTGCTGTGTGTACTTTGACTAACTTTATTATGAAGCCAAACAGAAGGTTGATGAATTTACGATTAAAAAAGAAAAGTGGTGTCAGAGCAAACACTGCCATGTTGTTGTGAGTTTGTGTCGTTGATTTGCGCCGCACGTCTCATGTCCCGTGTTGTTAGCGGCGTGGCCCCACCCCTGACACGCATCCCTCTTGCTCATGAGCTGCTTGCTCCTCACACAGCTGCCATCAGTTTGTGAATGTGAGCGTGAAAGGATGAATATTGCAACTGTACACCGCTGCGATGAGGAATGTGCTCGATAAATGAAGCTCACTTTTAAATCCAGAAGTTTTGTTTGCTGTTAAACTGGGTCTTGTGGGCGGGACCCTGAGAGACACATCCTGATTGGTTAGACTCCATCCAAGTTGTTACTCGGGATTGGCCAGTGGAGACAGGTCTTGCATTTTTCATGTCCTCCAGACTGTTCAGCAGCAAACAAAGATGCTTGTTTTGCAATAAAACTTCTGGATTTATGTTTAATTTTTTAGAATGTATTTTACTTGTTAAAAAAAAAAGTGTTTTTGATCATTTCCTAACGAGACTGCAGATTGGATGCTCACATCAAGCGGATAAAAACGTCTCAGGCACTTTAAAGTTACGATTATTAAAAAGCCATTAGAGTTTTTATTGTATCTGGACGTCTTAAGGTGGCACGTATTGGTTTTGTGTGTCAATGAAATCCGTACAGTTTGATTTACGCCAACAGATAAGAATGCTGACAGGTTGAAACCCTTCATCAAACCTGAAGTTTTACTGACTGCAGATACGAGACAAGAGGAGTCACAGCCACAGGACAGCTCTCCTTAGCTGGCGCGCAGGCTAAATAACCACAACTGGATCATGAGCAGCACCAGAGACTGCCGGAAATCAAAATACACTGCTTTCATATGAGATCTCAAAATGCAGTGACCAGTCAGCATAAACTGTTTTGTCTCACACACACACACACACACACACACACACACACACACACACACACACACACATAGAGATTGTGTAATAACACACTCATACCTCTATGGTGGTGCAGCTTGTTGCAATCCTCCAGTCCGCCATTTTGTGAGATTTCTAAGTGGGGCAAAAGAAATCCTAAAATGTCCGCCATGCAAAATTACCACCGCAACGCCAAACACCCAAAAAGCAAAACAGCACCAAAAACTCCAAACCCTACAGACGAACTCAAAAAAGCTCCAGGAGGAATGAAAAACTCCCAACTCTAAAAAAGTCTCTTTCGTTTACTTTCTGTTTCTTGGACTTCTGTTGTGATTTTTATCAGTTTTCCAAGGCGACTTGAGCTTTGTGAAAACTCATCCCTCGGGTAGCGAGGCTGCGGCCCGTAATAATGACATCTCCCCCTGCTCTCTCTCTCTCCCCCTCTCTCTCTCTCTCTCTCTCTCACCATCTTTTCAGAGATTTGTGTGTGTGATAGAGGCCTCAGTAAGAGACCAAGCGCTAACCTTTACTGCATTGGCTCACACTTAATCCCCTCATCCTGGGGTTACTGGCACACACACACACACACACACACACATGCGCACATGCGCACACACACTCACACACACACGCACACCCTCTATGATCCAACCCCCTCTAGATGCATCTCCCCACTGATCTAAGGACATGACAGCGCACACATGTGCACGCACACTTATCCATTGCACCGTCCTGTAACTTCATCTAACGTGTGTGTGTGTGTGTGTGTGTGTGTGTGTGTGTGTGTGTGTATTCTGAAGACTTACTATCAAAAAAACTATCAAAAAACATTTGTTATGAATTCTGCCGCCTGTACGCAAATATAAAATATTAATGATGAACTCATCTAGTTTTGTATTCGTCTCATACATTAAAGTATCTGGAATATACCAATATGATGAAGTAAAATAAAGTTTAATTATTTTTTTAACAAATATTTCCCACTGTGTGTTTCCTGCCAGTGTTACCAGGGAGGTGGGGGCAGTGTGGGGGTGTCCTGACATTCTGGCTGGGTTTCCTATAAGAGCGGGGGGCAACTAAGTGATTGGTTCTTGGATGAAGCTCAGGAGAGACTCCGCCGACCTTCTTGCAGCGAACATCACGTCAGATTTCACTCTGCTGATTCCTTTGAGGCACGTGAAGCTTGAGCGCTGGTAGCCACCAGCTGCCGGGTCCAACCAAACACCAGCCGGGAGCTGCAGCTGCTGGGGGCTCGGACTCTGGAACCGGTGCCGGAGGATCAGGTGGGATCAGCCCTTTACTCACTGGCCTACCGTAGGCAGCAGCAGGGTGGGCCACGGCCCCCCGATGGGCCGTGGCAGTACTGCAAGCAGACCCCTGAGGTCATTTCAGAACAAAAGCTGTAAATGTTATGTTAGTAATATTTATTTAATTTGAAATCTATCATGTTGCTAAAACGTTGGAAACTGTTGTGAATGTGGGTTTTAAATGTGTTATTACCAGCCTGGTTATAGCTTCATAACTCACTATTCACTAACTCGCGAATTAAACTTAACTTGGATTTCGTTGTGTTAAAATGAAGTGACTTTTATTGAACTTTTTTTTTCATAAGCATGGAATAGAGGGCAAGATGAGGTGGGGGGGCTGGAAATCAACATAACACAACTATTTTACTACATAAATTTGAAGAATCAAGTTTGTGAGCGTCATCTCTTTTACTAATTATGATTATTACTAATTACACGTATTTGGGTGCGTGGTTCGTTACACGGCCGCGCCGAGGGCCCGCAAGCACGCAAATCTGTGTCTGCAGCTGCTGGATGGGAGGTGCGACGGCAGGCGGGGGCCTCCAGCTCCCCACCAGAACCACCCTGAGGTGCAAAGTAGGGTTTTGAACAATTAAAAGTCATTTGACATCATGACACTCCGTCGTTCTACGCTGACCTCCGCATCCGTTGCTGCTCTGCTGCTGTTGAACGTAGTTGAACCGTTTACTTTGGTTGCCTCGTGTGTATTTACTCTATTATGCTGTAATGTTGCAGTAATAATTAACTGGTAATTGCTTTGTCGTGTTGAGGTAAAAAAAATAATAAATCAGCGCAGCCTCATACCTGAACTGGAGCAAGACTTTCAACTTAAAAAATAAACAAACAAAAAAAACCTTAAAATGTTGTTGAGATTCTCTGTAAAAATGATGTCCGTGTGTCAACGTCATCCATCAACGAACAAACATGGACGAGGAGGTTCGTCCCAGTCGCACTCCTTCCAGCAGTCTTAACACTTTTGCTCTCTCTCTCACACACACACACACACACACACACTTTTTGATACCCTCAATAGGAGGGCGGGTACAGCAGGTAGGGGGTCGGAGCCCTATGTGGAGCTTTGGATTATGGGATGGCATGGTGCAAGATAAAAAAGAGTGAGGTGTGAGGATGGAGGGGAGGAAGCAAGCAAGGAGTAAAAAGGAAGTGAGTGACCGAAAGAAGGAAAGATCAAGGACAGGAATCATGACAAAGTGAGAAGAGAGGAGCCGAGATGTGATGAGCAAAAAAATCTATTTGACTTACATGTGTTGTTTTCCTCACCTTGACTTCAGCACAGAGCGACTGGAACGAGGGAGGAAGCTGTGAGGAGGAGAGAGAAGGAGTCAGCTGAGGTCACGCCGCTTTCAGAGAAAGAATTTGATAGAAAATGGTTTCAGATCTGAATAAAGAATGCAGAGATACCCATCAGACTGTACAGGATGAATCGACTGTAATATTTCAATATTTAAGGATAAAGAAACGTAAAAATGCTTTCAGGGAAAACCTGTTTCATGTCAGAAAATGATGATTCAAGCCCTGGAAAATTTGCTGAAAAAGAGGTGGAGCTTCAAAAAAAAAAAGAAATACCCCATAATGGAGGGGCTTCATAAATCGTTTGATTTGTTTAGTCATCAGTGCAGTCTCACATCACGCACACACACACACACACACACACACACACACACACACACACACACACACACACACACAAGCTCATAAATAAACAGTGGTGACACTACTTTTCATCCTCATGCTCTCGTGCTTCGTGCAGCATGTATAGTATGTGCCTCGAAACACTGAAACTGCCTCTGTGTGTGTGTGTGTGTGTGTGTGTGTGTGTGTGTGTGTGTGTGTATGTGTGCGTGTGTGGTACAGTCATGTAGGCAGTTCTGCCAACAGCAGCTATCTAGCGCCATCTACTGACCCAGGCTCTCAGGAGGATGGGAGCAACACTGCAGCCCAGTAACACCAGTTAGAGGAGGAGATGAGGAGGTGGCAAACTGGCAGCAGCGGAATGAAAAAAGGCAGAACAGCCTCAATAACGAACCCCAAATGAAAATCCTGAATTAAAACCTCGTTGCGTGAGGGCCCCTGAGGGGGCGCGGAGCGAGGACAGCAGACAGACAGAGAAGGTGGTGATGAGAGGTGCAGCGCATCAGCGGCGCCATGACCTCACCACTGCGAGAGAACAGCAACGCTGAGCTTCAGCTGATGCACCTGCATGTGCGTCACTGAGGGTGCAGCTCTTCGCAGGTGAGAGACCACCCTGCAGACGGGTTCCCACTTTTTAGCCCCCTTGAGTCCCAAAAAGTCAAATATCACATCATAAAATATGAGCAAAGGTGGACTTGATGGCAGAGCCGTTGTACTGGGCTGCTTCACTGTGTACTGGTTTGTAGCATTTGAACTGGGAGAGAAGTCCACCTTGCTAATTATGGTGTACTGCTGAGGATGATACTGCTGTATTCTGTAGTACTAATATTAACATTTTGCCTAATTTTGTGACTTGTGTGTAACAACAGAAAGTATGAGTCCTAAAGGACGTGCATCAGATGTTGAGGTACGTGTGAGGGCGGGAGGTTCCCCCAGACTGAGCAGTGGGGGCTCCTTCCACCCAACAGCAGTTCTCAAGACGACTGCAGTTGGCGCCCTATTTCTGCAGACATTTCTTCATATTCACGGATGTAGAGAGCCAAGTTCATTTTCCCTGTCTTCTTACAAACTGGAAAAACCCAATGTTCAGGCTCCTTCTGTGCTCCTGCACCTCTTCTTAGTGATCGACTCTCTGTTGACACATTAAAATGTGCTCCCAACAATACATTCTTATGTCCCACGTCTTAGTCTGTGTCTGATGGCCCCCTTAAGTCCTTTCAGAGTCCCGAGTCCGAGTCCTGCTCCACCAGCCCCCCCCCCCCCCGTGTGTTTTTGTCAGTTGATTTGAATGAAAACATTTCTGGGTCTGTTTCGCTTTTATTCTCATCCGGCTTCAGAGAACGGGACAATGCCAAAATGAGGCTGCAATTAGGTGAGCAGTGAGCGGCCATTGAAGTGCAAATTACATTTTTGAACTCTAATTTTGGACGCGAGCGTTGACAAAATCCTCATGTGAATCATTTTGAACTACTGGTGCAATCACGAGTGACAGGGTTTGGTGTGATGACACGACGGGCGGGAAACACGTGGCAAATTAAATGATCATCACGATTTCTCGTGTCATTTAGGATTTAGATCGGCACATAATTGGTTCAGGTCAAGGTTACGTTAGGACGACAGTGTGTGCTTATGATAATGGAAGGACAACACACACACACACACACACACTCATATTTATTAAATTCTATGAATCTCATATTTTTACATTGTCTTTCAGCCATTGCACCCTCAGCAGCTGATGTGTGTTTTTAAATTCAGCATCTGTTTCTTATTGATTTCTCCTTTTTATGTCTTTTTCTATGATTTATCAGGATGAAGGCCAGCATGCTGGAGAGATTATGAAGCCCTCCAAGACATTTTGGTGATTTTAGGCTGCATAAATAAAGTTGACTTTATCTCCCAGTAATAGCAGTCATAGCTGCAAGCCAGAAAAGCACCAACTGGTCTTGAATCTCTTTAGGTCATAAACAGAAAATGGAAATAAAAATGTCCAATAAGGGCACGTCATCAACCTGCATGCAAAATTCACTGGGCTCCATTTTACAGGGGGAGAAGTTCAGTCTTGGTTTCTGTGTCTTTGTAGATTTGCTGCCATCCCAGGTTTCAAATCACTTGCTTTGTTTTAGTTACAATGTTTTAATCCAGATGAATTATTATTATTATTATTATTATTATTATTATTATTATTATTATTATTATTATTATTATTATTATTATTATTGATAATAATAATAATAATAATAATAATAATAATAATAATAACAACAACAATCATAATAATCTATAATTTGACATGTATACCAGGTGTGCAGGAATGTCCTCAGCTGGCCTCCATTTTGACTGGATGTTGATGTTGGGCGAGTGTCTACTTTAATGTTGGACTGTCCTGCAGATGTCGGTGTGTGACAGGAGAGACTCTCCACACACACACACACACACACACACACACACACCGACACACTCGGTCCCAGTCAGTCTCCACCTGAACTCAGGGTGAGTCGTCCACATTATGGCAGGAACAGTCAGCATGAAGCCGGTCACCCCTGAAGCTGAGGGGAAGCTTCTCACGTCCACGTTCCAGACGTTCCAGCCACAGTGGACCAAAAAAAATCAGAAATTTAAATGATCCCTGACGATGTGAGCGTGAGAGTCCCTGTTCTGTTGCTGCACATTTTCCCGTTCTTTAAAATCCCTCCCAGCTGCAGTAACTGAGAATCCTAGCATGTTTAAAGGTGGTGCTTGTGAGCATGGAAGAGATTTGAATTTACTGGGAGAGGAGCAGGAAGAACTGGCTGTGTGAGCTAAAGCTAACATCCACGCTACGTGCTTGAATACGGTGGTGTTGTTCAGCAGCAACAACTGAATGATGGCCAGTCGTCTCCAGGGCAGCACACTGGCTCTGTGTGTGTGTGTGTGTGTGTGTGTGTGTGTGTGTGTGTGTGTGTGTGTGTGTGTGCGTGTGCGTGTGTGATCTGATTATTTATTATGCAGCAGGGCGAGAGACGTACAGCGCGGCCATCAATAAACTGACAACAGCGAGTCTGGTGGAGGTGTGAACCACTGAGGCCAGGAGTCACACGTCCTGTTAGTGGCTTCCAAATAGTCTCACATGTTGACTTATCACATGTGAGACTCACACATGTGACTCACACATCCGCACCAGAATTGACGTTACACGTCTGTCAGTCATTGTTCATTTATGAATGAAATTATGTTGAAAAATGTGTGGGTTATTTAGATTTCTAACATATTAAAAAAACAATACTGATCTCTCTTTAGAGCTTTAACTGTAGACATGTGGACGGAAAAATGCAGGAATTCTGACAAGTATAACAATATTTTATGATTAAATTTCTCTGGATTTTAATTCCGCTTAAGTTAAAACAATCAATCAAGTTTTTGAAATTGTATTTCTTTATGTATTATTATGTAATATTATATCTTGTTTTAATTTACTTTTTATGTCACCATAATTTTTTTATTTAAATTTTTATGTTTCTTTATTTATTTATTTCCCTGCTCACCCTGAAAAGCATCTGAGTGTCTTATTATTATTATTTTTATTGCTATTATTATTAGTAGTAGTATTATGATTTGTATTATTATTACTATTATCAGTATAATTGTGATTATGGTTATTATTATTATTATTGTTATTGTTGTTATTATTATTATTGCTAATAGTATTATTATTACGATTTGTATTATTGTTACTATTATTATATTGTTGTGGTAATGGTTATTATTATCATTATTGCTAATAGTATTATTATTATAATTTGTGTTATTGTTACTATTATTAGTATTGTTGTGGTTATGGTTATTATTAGTATTGTTGTGGTTATGGTTATTATTAGTATTGTTGTGGTTATGGTTATTATTATTATTATTGCTAATAGTATTATTATTATAATTTGTGTTATTGTTACTATTATTAGTATTGTTGTGGTTATGATGATTATAATTATTATTGCTAATAGTATTACCAATAATAATTATAACATTTTATTGCATTCTTACATTGTTCTTTTCAGAATATTTGGTAGATGATTATTAGACATTCTAGCTGCTCTGACACAATCTTATTTTACAAAAGAAAAAAATCTGAGAATCTGAGATTTGGTAAGGGCCCCCCCACCCCCCTCTAGTCTT
>NC_141327.1:2347500-2375000 GCF_037954235.1 Aulostomus chinensis | reverse complement strand
CTCACTTTTATTTTATCACAATTTATTCACAAATCCTGCTTCTACCCTCCAACAAGTTTTGTGAAAATCCCACTGGTGGTCTGAGTGTGATCCCTCTGACAGGCACCAAAACAATCATAACCCATCATCCCATTTTAACACAGTTTAACTTTGTTATTTTCATCTTCTTAATGGGGCTTTTTTTATCTTAATAGTTCATAATGTCTGCCAAGGTTTTCACCTCCTTCTGCTCCCTAAAAACACAGGACAGTGATGCAGGTGCATGACTGGGATGGAAGAGACCACAGCACTTAGGGAGCTTTGGCAAAGCACTCAGGAAGAATGAAATAATAAAATAATAAATGTAAACAGAACCTCAGCAATTAGGGCCTATGAGATGTGCGTTTGATGACTGCAGGTGAGGGGAAACCTGGAAGAGCGCCTGAAAGGTGCCACAGCTGTGACGGACGTTATCAGAGTTGAAACGGCAGCCATCGCGACCACAAATGACACGTCGTTGCCGTGTTTGAGCTCTGGTCTTGGTGTAGTTTGCGGAAACATTGTGATCCAAGTTAACACCGCGTCCTTATCTGCCTTTCGTTGTCATGGTTACAATAACAACTCCCTGTAGCAAGTGAGAAACTTGCAAAGCTAACAGGGTTCTCAGAGTAGAGAGGTTGTACGTCGCCGACCGCAGCGACATCCACTTGTGACCACCTCTAGTCACGCGTTGTCTGATCACTCCTCTGGTCACTATATGGATGTCCACGTCATGTGACGTGTCCTCTGACTGCTGATGACAACACTCAATGGGTTGACGGTTTGAAAAGCACCTGGATTTCACCCCTGAGTCATAAACAGCAGGTTCTGTATCCTGTACCGCGGTGCTGAGGAAAGCCCTGTTGCCACAGCAACGGAGAAAGGGAATCAAGGAATCAACAGGAATCAAGACATTGAAGTGAAGATCGTGTCAGGGAGGCTGTGTGAAGTGCGTCAGTTTCTACCATGGTGAAAGGCTCATTAAGGTCCAAACAAGGTCCGTCTGTGGTATGGCGGGACAGTTCAGTATCAAGCGCTCTCCTCTCATCTATAATTTGTCTCCGGCAAGTGATCCGTGTCCCTCTATAATTGCATTACTCGCAGGCTGTATTTCAGAGAAGGTCAAATGGTAATCTCACGTGGATTATGTAAATCCCTGGTGGTTTGTTTAATCTTGTTTTACTATCCTCATTATGTGAGAGTTAAGCTGGAGACAGATGTTTGTCTTGACAGACAGCTACTCTCCAAACTAAACAAAGCTGCCGGTACACATGCATTCTCCTCATCCTGCGCGGCTCTTTTTCTGTGACGCCGCCGCCGTTCTATCCCTCTTGTTGAACGTCTCACCGTATCTGACCATTCTGATGTCACTGATTGTGAAAAAGGGTTCTGCTTGCCAGCATTAGTGAGGTGATACTGAATCAGGGAGCGCTACTGTTCATGCAGCATAGATATGAATGCCCCCCTCCCCACACACACACACACACACACACACACACACACACACACACACACACACACACACACGGTGTACCTCCTTTATCCTCTGGAGTTTTCCTACTCAGACTGAAGAAGCGCTGCTGTGTAATTGCGGTCGTATGTTAGGACTTCCTTTTGCATGGAAATCAGGTCTGTCAGTGTTTTTGTTGTTCTTTGTTTTAATTGCATGAATGCATAATTCCTCCCATTCTAAATTGGCTCATCAAGCTGCGGCGCCGTGGATTGACCCTGCCGGTGATGTGTCTTCTGTTTATTCACATTTTGGATTAAAAAAAAAACAAACCCCCACTGGGATTTTGACTGGCATGTTTGAGTTTTTAAAAACTCTCCAACAGCTCACATGACAACCTCTGCTTGTGTCAGACAGGATTTCACCATCGTAGGAGCTTCTACCACCTACAAGCAGCCAAGGCACCGCTGGCGCCCGCTAACAGGACGGGTCTCACCGCTCCTGCCTACGGCCGTGTGGTGGAGTCAGGCCCCACCGGTGGAGTGGCTGCAGAGACGGCAAAAGTACCCGGATTCCTTACTTGAGTAGAAGTAAAATACCTATGTAAAAATACGACTTGAGTAAAAATAAAAAGTACTGATCCCAATATCTACTCAAGTAATAGAAAAAAGTAAAGGCTCTGAAATGTACTCAAAAGTACTTGATGTCACAAATCATGCTCATAGACCCAACATGCATGCACGCACACACACACACACACACACACGCACACACACACACACACGCACACACACACACACACACACGCACACACACACACACACACAGCCCTTTCTCCTGCATCTTTCAAAACCCAAAATGGTTCATGCGCATTGATCTTGGCGCATATATATATATATATATATATATATATATATATATATATATATATATATATGTGTGTGTGTGTATATATATATACATATATATATATATATATATATATATATATATATATATGTATATATATATATATACATATATATATATATGTATATATATATACTCACACACAAACAGGCTTAGGCTGTATAAAATATATCCATCCATCCATCATCGTCTTCCGCTTATTCCTCTCTATTAAGGGCTGCGGGGGGTGGAGCCTATCCCAGCATCTACGGGCAAGAGGCGGAGTTCACCCTGGACAGGTCACCAGTCCATCTCAGGGCCAACACATAGAGACAGACAACCATTGGCTCTCCCAGCCACGCCTACGGTCAATTTAGAGTCTGGATTAACCTGGTCCCTCTTGATGTCTTTGGACTGTGGAGGAAGCTGGAGTACCAGAGAGAACCCAGCAGGAACAGGGAGAACATGGAGACTCCATATAATATATATAAGGCTATATATATTATATATATTAGGCTATATATATATATATAAAGTAGCAAGACTTTTTGGAAAATGTAAGGAGTAGAAAGTACCGATATTTATGTTGAAAATGTAAAAGTAAAAAGTCGTCAGGGAAATAAATACTTCTAAAAGTAAATACTTCTAAAAGTACAAAGTACCTGAAAAATCTACTTAAGTATAGTAACGGAGTATTTGTACTTGGTGACTTGCCATCTCTGAGAGGCCCTGAGGCAGGAACAGCAGGCTGGTGAGCTCTGCTTCGTAGACCTTCTGAAGATCAAAATCTAAAGTTTGCAACTGATTCCAGATCAAGACACCAAATATGGACTTAAAAAACTGCAAAGACAAAAGGATTCCATTTTCAAAGTCTTTTAAAAATTTCAGTGATGAACGTCACTTTTTAAATAAAAACAGTTGTGTTAAAAAGCAACAAATCTGACATGAATTCACGGCTCGCTGGATGACGCGCTGTCACGTGCTCACACCAGACGACACCGCCATCTTGGAGTGGGTCTCCTGGAGTGTGACGTGTCCCGGCCTGAGACTGTCAAATGTGTCAGGAAGCAGGTGTTGCATTGACCGACGACTTCTTATGCCTCTCACAGTCAGCCTGGCGAGATCAACACACGCGGAGGTGAGCGCTGACACGAAGCGGATGACGTCCACATCACTGCGCAGGTTAGCAGCGCCGTCAGTGAGACTCTTTCCACTGGTCTGGATGAGCGGGAGTTGTTGTCAAAGGTCGTGTGAACCTCACGACGCCATCATGACTCCACCCCTGGTCCAGTCTGAACACTTCAAACCCCAAACCATGGTGCTCAAGTGCACTCAGCAGCTCATTATGCTCTTTAGTGGGACAACAATCTTCTTATCTGCCCCCCCCCCAGTGTCCTTTCTCTTCTCCTTCCCGTGAGCATCAGGGAGGGGGACCAACTGAGACTGGCTGACCCCTCCTCAGTGTATCTTCCTGATGTTTCTGAACCAGAAACCACCAGAAAGGGATTTTGGGGGGTTTTCCTGCCTGGATCAAGGGTCCAGGGCCAGAAGGTGCAGGACTTGCAGAGGCAGTGAGGTCCTCCGAGTCTGAGAGTGTGGGTGAAGCAACGCCTGTCTGCTGTGATGCCGCATGAATGGACGTAACTGCAGCTGGGCGAAGGCACCAGCTCGTGTTCAGAGGAGAGACGCGACCTCATTAGTTTTCAGAATGCGTTCTGATCCCATTGGGCTCTCAAGCTGCTGCTGGATGACAATTTGGTGTTGGGAGAAGTTTGAGAGGCAAAATTTCAGCAAATGTCATCATTCCCAAATGAAGCTCCGGCCCCCCCAAACTAGACGATGGAAACGAGCAGAAACAAGGAACCGGCTCTCGTGAACTTGAAGGGGGCTCAGTTTCACCTCAGCTGGAGCTGCAGGGGGCCACACCTTCATAGCTCAGTTTCCAAATGTGGGTTGTGGCGTTTACAGAGGTATTTTTTGCAGCTTAAACCGAGTCGGGGACCAAAAGGTCATTTAAACACAGTCATTTACAACAAAAACAATGCCTCTTGTTTTCTGGCATTGTCAACCTCGACTTAGCGACTTTTTGGCAACCAATTGCCTGAAAATCTGAAGCAATCAATAATTAAGAAAAAAAAAGCGATGTGGTGTGAAGACAAATTGATTCTGAGAAACATTTTAATTCTCACGTTCCTCCTTTTTTTGTGAAAGTTTCCTGATGGCGCAGTCTCCTTCCTGGACCTCAACACTCTAAGTCAGCAGTGAGAGGGAAAGCCATATTTGTTGAGTCATTTTCATAATCTGCTTTAATTTCTAAACACAGCTTTTTTTCCCATCTTCCTCTTGACACCACCTCCTCTAAACCTCCTCCGTCCATTTCCAACCCTGAGCCGCACCGGGGAAATCATGCCGTCTCCCACCTCCCTCAGCCCGCTCACCGCCCTTCTTATTAAAAGAAGGATTAAAACTAATATGGGATTGGGGATGTGGTCTTGGGTGTGGGGGAAATCTCAGAGCCTCAGATGGAACTTCATGAGGGTAAAAGCGTCGTCATTAAAATAACCATAGATGTGAGCCTACCAGATAAAAATATACATCTATTCTTGGAAGGGCGGGGGATGAAACCACCAGGGGGCTAAAAACGGCTCTCTTCACATCAGATTAGCAGACAAACACTGGGCTCTGTCAGACTCCTGCAGGGATGAGGAACGCTGCTCCCTGGATTGAGTCGGTACACATGAAGAGACTGAATCCACCGCCCGCCTGCGGGAGGAGGCTGTGGTCGGAGGTCTGCAGGAGGAAAAAGGAGCAACCTGATTGACAGCAGCGCTCCAGACGTCACGAGAAACAGCCAGAATCACGGAACGGGACACAGAAACTGAGAATTCCACAAAATGTCGAAACGAGTGAAGTCTGGTGGAAGGCGGACGAGGGTTATTCATCAAAACATCCTTTGAAAATGATTAAAACAAATTCAGCTGTTTTGTTTGTCATGTATCGTTGTGAGTTAAAAGCTGTGTGTGTGTGTGTGTGTGTGTGTGTGTGTGTGTGTGTGTGTGTGTGTGTGTGTGTGTGTGTAAAACAGTTGATCTTAGCTGAAAATGTGCACTAAACTCCTGTCTGAGATGAAAAACTGTAATCCTGCAGCAGACGGACGAGGACAGGAGGACAGATCCCACTGATGTCTGTCCTCCTTCCTGAACGTGTCTCAGTTCTCTGATATCAGGAAGAATTTCCTGAAGTGTTTAGTTTCTCCTGTGAGACGCTGGTGTGTAGACACAATATTCCTGTTCCTGCTCCGCTCAGGAGTGGATGATTGGGACTCTGTTGTACTTTGCAGTGTTGAATGTCAACCAGCTGTAAGACTTTAAGTGTGAAGCCGACACTGCAGTGACTACCCCCCCCAACACACACACACACACACACACACACTCTCCCTCTCTCCATGTTTACTCCAGGTGTGATGCTCCTCTACATCCAGTACTGCAAGTCAGTCGTGAGTGTTGTAAACAAGCGCCCTCTGCTGGACAAACTATGTGATGACACCAAATGACCCCGAGCGTCTGATTCATCCACGTGACCCCGGAACAGAACGTTAAAATTAGTAACACTGTCACTCACGTCAGGAATATTCCCCCCCGATAAAAGGTTCTTGATAAAATATAGTTTTCACCCAAGTATATTAAAGTACTGTGACGGACCGGTGACCCATCCAGGCTGAGCCCCGCCCCTCCCCCAATGTCAGCTGGGACAGGCTGCAGCAGCCCCCCCACCCCCACTCAGTGACCCTTAATGGATCAGTGGTATAGAAAAGGGACGGATGTATTCAAGTACAACACTGTACGCCAAACTGAAGAAATCCTGGCCCAAAATGCAAGGCCACATAAAATGAAACAAAGGTACCACAGGGGAGCCTGGAAAAGACCTGACCAGAATCACGTGGCGTCGGTGTCCTAGGTCGATCCTGAGCATCAGGCTCCAGTCAGCGAGTCCCAGAGAAGTTTCCCCTCGCAGGAGAACCGGTGCAATGGTAAAAATTCAAAAGGATGCGAATGAATTTGATTTATTTGCGGTGTGCTAGTGTTGTAGGTGTAGAAGTGCTCCGTGGGGGGTGCACCTGATGATGGTGAGGTGAGAAATCACCGAGTAGACGCCAAAAGTAACGGCTGACTCTGGTAACCTCAGCATTCCCGATTTGAACGTTGGCGCCTCACCTCGTCCGTGTGACGGGCGGTAATCACACCGGCATGGGAGGCGGGTGGTGTTACTCTCGACAGTCGTAGATCAAGCAGGAGATTAAGTGATTAAACTCTGAATATTAGAAAAGCTGCAGTGAGACTGAGCCGCGTGGCAGCGGCCGCGTCTGCTTCTGTTTCCCTGCTTCTGAGACGTCGCCTGCGCAGGAAGTCGTCCACCCAGAGAGCAGCTCTCACGACTGGTGTGTGTTCAGTTTCTTGGTGGATGAGTTAACCGAGGGCAGCTCTCGTTCGCTGTCTCTTTCCCTCTGATGTCACACCACAGTCTCAATTGACGATACTTAATTCAAAGACTGAGTGGAGCTCGCTCTCTCTCTCTCTCTCTCTCACACACACACACACACACACACGCACAGTCAGGCTGTACCACCTGACCCGGTGTGGGCTGACCCTGACATTTCCCTCTGCTGTAATGCTCTTTAAATGAGCTGCAGGACAACTGCCGGCTTGTGCGGCCCCACAGGCAGCCATTATGTGGCAAAGAGCAAAGCCAGAGGGCAGGGCAAGTGTTTACCTCTCCAGGTTCTCCTTCACACATCACACTCGCACAAAACACTTCAAGCATTTCATACCATTATGTAGCTCAAATTAGAGAGAGGTGGGGAGACAGACGTGGCGCTCTTATCACGAGCAGCCCAGACGCCACAGGTGTTGATGCCAATTATTCTGTTCAAACTGCCTTTTAGCTGCTATGTTCTCAGCCTCCAGGCCTCTGTTCCTTATCTGCCCTTTGTTTGTTTGACCTCATTGCTGACTGAAAACCAGTGCTGACCTCCCATAGATCTCCCCAGTTTTCCCCTCTCAGCCTGCTTCTGAGCCTGAATCCAGGTCACACTCGTCTCAAAAGGTGACTGTTTCTTTGAGACCTTGAAAGTGATACTTCACTCACAAGGTGTATTTTGCCTCACTTACTCACTAATTGGAGTCTTGGGCTCACAAAGATGCTTTTTTTCTCCGTCTTGCACTGCTCCTTGGCTCCACCAGCTTGCACGCAGAGCTAGCCACCTACAGTGTATCGCAGCAGACGGAGATCCTCTCAACCAACAACCACAAACAGCAAAACTCTCCAAACGCTGCCGAGCCAGTTGTCTGGGACAGCGCCAGGCTTCCTTATCCAGCCGTGTGCCCTGAAATCCACAAACATTTGGATTCCAGGTAAAAAATCCTCAGGGTTTGACAGTGAACCAAGCTAGCAGTTCAAATGGATGCAATAACAATCGCCAGATCGCCGGAGCCACAATTCAACGTGTTGTGTTGGTGAAATGCATTTTGCCTGCGTGCCACCAGCTCATTACCACCAAGTTCTTCTGTTTCCGATTTAATTTTGAATTTTTTGGTGAATTCCTGGTGTGAAGGGACACGTTGGAACCACCTCGTCTTGTAAACACCTCCCTGTTCCTCAAGAGGAGCACAAAGGAGAAGAGTAGCAGAGCTGCCCGGACTCTCACAGAACCTGGAGCTACAGTGTGTCACCAATAATGTGACCTGCTCATAGCGTCACTGTAGCGTGAAGGCGCCGCCGCGCTGCAGAGGAAACTCATCCCCGCCGCTTGAAATCTCAAATACTGCAACTCACCTGAAAACAAATCATCCCAGCTCTTCTCTGGTGATGTCACTGTGGTTCCGTCAGGTGAGCGGAGTGCTGTTGTTGTCTGTGTCCTTGCTTTTTCATGTCTCTTCATCTCGGAGGCGGTTTTGAGACACATTGTTGCGGTAAGAAGTGAAAAGTGTTCTGCGTGAGGCTGCGTGAGTCACTCTTCAATTATCGTCACTCTTGTTCTTGTCGTTCTGCCGGCTCGTCAATGACTGCTGGCCACATCAGCGCCATTAATTCCCTCCCATCTCAAGTCATATTATCTCCTCTTTTTCATCAAACCCCTTTACATCCATCTCGTCACCCTTCCATCAAAGTGGTGCCAGGGGTCATGGTAATAAAACTCAAGACTCATGATGTAATTATTATTACATACATTCCCATTTAAATGCTAATGGAGCTGGTAATTATTAGTATATTAGACAAAAGCACACACACTTACACACATGGGTATGAAAGCTGAAGCACACACCCACAACTGAGTAAAGGCTAAGATGGACACACTCAAAGGTGCGTGCACACAAAAACACACACACACACACACACACACACGCACACACACACACACACACACACCTATTAATAATAAAATGAAATTCCCTAATTATAATGAAGTCTGTGATAGCTAGCGAGTGCTCCCAGTCATTAGTGTGAATACATTTCCCTTAGGTAATTAAGAACATATTTCAGCCGCGTGATTAAAAGATGACTCCTGATTTTTCTTCCTCTTTTTCTTAAGATAATGGGACAAAAGGAAAAGATGGTCCCGGGGGTTTTACTCTGACGGTCAGCGCCACAAACTTTTATGAGTTACACCGGCAACTCTGTCTGACACCACAGCCACAAAGTCAAGACTCCCAGGCTGGGACTTGGCATCGGCGTGCTTCCTCTGGCTGAGAGACAGAGGAAGGTGAGACGTCTACCCAGGAAGTAACAAGACGTCTACACAGGAAGTTAAGAGACGTCTACCCAGGAAGTAACACGACGTCTACCCAGGAAGTTAAGAGACGTCTACCCAGGAAGTAACAAGACGTCTACCCAGGAAGTTAAGAGACGTCTACACAGGAAGTAACAAGACGTCTACCCAGGAAGTTAAGAGATGTCTACACAGGAAGTAACAAGACGTCTACCCAGGAAGTTAAGAGACGTCTACACAGGAAGTAACAAGACATCTACCCAGGAAGTTAAGAGATGTCTACACAGGAAGTAACAAGACATCTACCCAGGAAGTTAAGAGACGTCTACCCAGGAAGTAACAAGACGTCTACACAGGAAGTTAAGAGACGTCTACCCAGGAAGTAACACGACGTCTACCCAGGAAGTTAAGAGACGTCTACCCAGGAAGTAACAAGACGTCTACCCAGGAAGTTAAGAGACGTCTACACAGGAAGTAACAAGACGTCTACCCAGGAAGTTAAGAGACGTCTACACAGGAAGTAACAAGACGTCTACCCAGGAAGTTAAGAGACGTCTACACAGGAAGTAACAAGACGTCTACCCAGGAAGTTAAGAGATGTCTACACAGGAAGTAACAAGACGTCTACCCAGGAAGTTAAGAGACGTCTACACAGGAAGTAACAAGACATCTACCCAGGAAGTTAAGAGATGTCTACACAGGAAGTAACAAGACATCTACCCAGGAAGTTAAGAGACGTCTTCCCAGGAAGTTAAGAGACGTCTACACAGGAAGTAACAAGACATCTACCCAGGAAGTAACAAGACGTCTACCCAGGAAGTTAAGAGACGTCTACACAGGAAGTTAAGAGACGTCTACCCAGGATGTAACAAGACGTCTACCCAGGAAGTTAAGAGACGTCTACACAGGAAGTGACGAGGCTACCAGTGCCTGTGGTAGACTTGTTCAACAAATATTTATTTTGTACTTATTGTGAAAATGATTTCAATTAGGGAGTTTAAGAAATAAAATATTTTAACTAGCACCGCTTTGCTCCATGAGTGTTGTGCGTTTGTGCTCCACCAACAGGAAGTCAGGGCGCACTGAGAAACAGGAAGCGTAATTTTCAGCCCACCCACGAGATGAGGAGGGAGGCGGCGTTGCTACGATCCAGAGACTCTGCTCCTCTCCACTCTCTCTGTCTCCGGCTCATTTGTGTGGCTGTGAGTGCTTGTCTTCCTGCTTGTTCTCTCGCTATCTCCCCGCCCGCCGCCGCTGCATGTATTTCCTGTCTGGCTTGATGCAGTTGTTTGGCCCCTATCCTCACATTCTCTGTTCTGTATTTCTTGGTGGGATTTTGATGGCTTTTTCAGGTTGCTACCGACATGCATCTGCCCCGTTGGTAAATGAACTGTAACTATGACCAACTGACGTTGTTGTTCCACCTGACCAGAGACAACAGGTACAAACTGAACGCTAGAATGAGTTTTAAGTGCTTTGCTGCCCCTAAAAAAGTAAGACAAGGATAGAAGAGATATAGTCATCATTTAACGTTGAATCCTCTTCCCACCCGCAGGATTGAACCTACATTGGAACTGATTTGGGTTCAGTCCTGCCCCGCCAGGTTTGAGGTGTAACTTAGAAGTGTGATTAGATATTATATAAATAGACCACATTCAAACTTGAACACCAAACCACACCAGTTCTCTCTCTTTTGCTGCTGCAGCATAAGATTTTATAATTTTCCTTAATATATGTCAGTGTTCACCGCAAGGACGTGCACAGGTATGGGCTGCTGTTGCCTGGGCAACAGCCTGTTTTCCCTCCTTGGCTGAGCTGGCCTGCTGGAGGAACAAAAAGTGATGAAATAATAATTTCTTATTTTATCTATTGTTGCTGCATAAATACAAGTGGCCCACAATTGCAATTGTAATTTGACAAAAACAAATCACCGTTTCAACGACCCAAACTTTTATTAGGTGCTTTTATGGGCTTTACTCAGGGAAAGGCGCCCAGGATCTCGCCATCGGGAGGACGCGCTGTGTCACTCGCTGCCGTTGTGAGGACACGGTGAGTGAGTATTTCACATAGTGACGTCAACGGCGAATGTCAGGCTCTAACCAGGGGGATGACGCTCTCACTAAACATGTCGCCGTAAGCTTCTCGACAACAGGAAGTGCAATGTTGACCTACGGGAGGCTGTTGGCGAACAAACCTAAACTTGTTTGCTGGCTAACACAGCAGGTACACGCAGGATCCGTGTCCTGCTCGGTGGGACCAGTCGACCGTGACGTCAGAATCACTCCAGATAAGAGGACGGATGAACTGTGTGTGATGAGCCTTAATTAATTCATCATCGTCTCTGGGAATTTCATAGACAGACAGTTTTTATGATTGCAATCCAGACATCCTCTTGTATGCATTTATGAAGTTGAAACTATCAAACCCTTTCTGTATAGCTGAGCTCCAGTTGCTCAAATTTGCCAAAACTGCTTTATGTTTTTTATTTTACCTGCTGAATACAACATTAGCTCGCAATCATCTTTTTCACGTTTTTAAGTTTGAATCGAGTAGTTTTGACATTGTTGGTCTCAGAAATATGTCCTCAAAGCAGAGCTTCTGCTGTGGGTGACAGGTAAAGGTGTGCCATGGCAACACGCCTTCGCTCAAGACGCAGAATCACATTGCTGCTTTAACGAGTTACAAGAAAATATATGAAGACAAGTTTAAAATTGATATTCCCACTCATTTAAATGACCATGTTTTAGGACGCTCAGATACTTTTTAAGGCTGGGGGCCTTTGTCAGGTGGGAGCAGCAGCCCCTCCAACTGTGCGCACATCCCTGACTCACCAAATGTTCCTATGATGGGTTATAATTACAGAAGTGTTACATGTCCAGACCTCCTTCTGTCAGCTGTTGCCATGGTGAATCGTTGTATCAGGGCTCCATTACTGTTGGCTTTTTATAGTCGTGGCACACACGAGTAACTCAGAGTGAACCTACTCAGATTCAACTAACGCAAATCAGCTGTCCCGTAAAACAAAGACTCGGAGTTAACTGAAGTAACTCGTGTTTCAGGGCCAGACTCAGAGTTGGTTCAACCTTGTTTCTGCTCCCTCAACACACAAACGCCAATCGTGAGTGAGTTCCCCTTGTAAAGAGAGAGAGGGGTGTTTTTAGCTGAGAGTGAATCTGGTTGATAAAACATGATTTTTTTTTTCCTGCAGATCAAAAGCAGCTGACAGAGCTGCCCCAGCTGACACTCGTCTCAAGGTAAGTCCCTTCTCCATGACTACCTCATACAGCACCCCCCCCCCCCCCCCCAGTGTGTAGTTGAGAAGCAGTTATTGTGGTGATCTTTATGGTTGTTGTGTAGCTGGGAGCTGCGCACGCTGTTTGCTCAGGTCTGTGTAAACTGACCCATCAAAGACAAGCATGACAGAAAAAAACAAGAAAGCTGAGTTTTCTAAAGAGACACACTCACACACACACACACACACACACACACACACACACACACACAGCACACACACACACAGCACACACTTGACAGGAGCTGTAATCAACTCTGGTATGTCTAGGATGAATGGTTGCCCAGGTAACAGGCAGAAATAGATGAGGACGGAAGGGAACATGGTACATGGAGTGACCACGTTTATTAAAGAGGTGTGTGTGTGTGTGTGTGTGTGTGTGTGTGTGTGTGTGTGTGTGTGTGTGTGTGTGTGTGTGTGTGTGTGTGTGTGTGTGTGTGTGATCCCCTGAGAGATTAATCACTGCATTGATTTGGGCAAATCCAGAGAGCTCTCCCACTAACCATCATCTCAACACGTGTTTTCTCAAACATGAACCACACGGAACCTTCAAATCCCCCTGAGACGACCATCACTGCGCCTCCTGCAGGGTCCATCAGTCAGAGAGGTAGATCTCATCGTCCCATTCCCTTTAAAGAAGGTTTGTAGTTTCATGTCAACACAAAAAAGTGTGCGAGAGCTCCGTGGCTTCACTCTGGTTCAGCTCGAGTCAGGCTGTCCTCACAAGGGTTACAGCCAACCAATCAAGACCAAAAGACAAACAAACAGGAGCTAATATGATCACATGGACTCTGCGTTCAGTGGAGGATTTTGACTCCACAGGTTACAAATATAACAGATTCAGATCAGAGACGACCAACGGGACCATCATAGTTGGTTAGGTAACGCCAGGCCAGTGCTAAAAGGGCTCTACCAATAATACACCTGCACAATTACAAGCTCCACAACAAAGAATGACACATGTACTACCAGGAATTAAAACAGAAGGTGCTCAGTTGGCAAGGTGACGATTGGCTGCACTGGTGGCTGAAGGGCCTGTGACACCAGTTCCCATACGATATCACCGCCACTCGAAAATGAACTGCATCACGTCTGTGTAAGTCCTCCCTCAGTGGTAACGGTCCAGAGGGCGAGTGAGAGGAGGAGCTGATCCCCTGCAAACACCTGTCACTGTCCTGCCCCGAAACAATACCGACCAAGCGTTGTTGGGACCTCAGTCACATGGTCAAACAAAGAATGCACGCAGTCATGTGAACGGCTGCTGGCAGGGCGCCAGTGCTCAATCCCTGCTGACAGCAGTCATCAACAAACCATTTTTAACTCTGCCAGCAGCTCAGCTGTCACTTTGCATCGTGTGTGAACACGAGTCTGGAGACGTATCTCCATATGAGGGCCTGTGCAATTATGGTAAATGCCCAGCAATGGAGGGATGCATTGTAAATAGTTTCTTGCTGTCTCGATAAACTGTAGCTAAACATCTATCATTTGCAGCCACATTATATAGAATCAAAGAAAAAGTCATGGAAATTTTGAAAACACAGACATAGAAATGAATACAGCTGCAAAACACTGACTGTCTGGTAGTCCAAAGTAAGAAGTGATGAAAAGCCGTCAACTTGATGAGAAATAGCTGAGGCTAGACATGATTGTTTGACTCTGGCACCCTTTGTTGAGAAAGGGATTTAAGAAATAAGTGGAAAGACACCTGCACCACACAAAGAAAGATGTTTCTTTAAAAAGAAAAGCACAGTGCTGAGGTTCTCCTCAGTTCCTCCTACGAGGAGCTCAAGTTTTGGTGCCAGTGTTTGTTCATCTCTTTGACTCTCAGTCAGATTTTGAACAAACTACAAGGCCGAGGGGTGTAAGATGGGCCAAAGAAGAATCCATTACATTTGGGGACAGAGAAGTCATAGCATCATAGCGTGGCAACAGGAAGTGACGTGTTTTTTTTCCTCTTTGATGTCC
Source organism: Aulostomus chinensis (assembly GCF_037954235.1). Taxonomy (NCBI): domain Eukaryota; kingdom Metazoa; phylum Chordata; class Actinopteri; order Syngnathiformes; family Aulostomidae; genus Aulostomus; species Aulostomus chinensis. The sequence continues at coordinate 2,360,621 of NC_141327.1, read as the reverse complement.
TCCTCTTAGGGGCTGCACAGTGGTGCAGTGGTCAGCACTGTGGCCTCACAGCAAGAAGGTTCCGGGTTTGAGTCCCAGCTCGGGCGCAGGATCTTTCTGTGTGAGTCTCCATGTTCTCCCTGTTCCTGTGTGGGTTCTCTCAGGTACTCCAGCTTCCTCCACAGTCCAAAGACATCAATTTGGGGACGAGGCTGATTGATTCTCTAAATTCACCGTAGGCATGAATGTGAGTGTGAATGGTTGTTTGTCTCTCTATGTTGGCCCTGCGATGGACTGGCGACCTGTCCAGGGTGAACCCCGCCTCTCGCCCGTTGACGCTGGGATAGGCTCCAGCCCCCCCCCCCCCGCGACCCTTAATAGAAGGAATAAGCGGAAGACGATGAATGAATAAATGAATGTCCTCGTCTTAGTGGGCCGCCCAGATCATGCCAAATTTAGACAGAAACACCTTTAGACGGCTGTGAGTTTGGTGTCCAATCTCGATGTTCCCCAAAGCGGTTTAGCTGGACTGGCCGTGGCTCCACCTCCACCAACTCATCACAGCCTGCAGCTTTGGTTCGGGTCTCAACGTGGCAGTAGCAGGGTCTTGCACGGCCTTGGTGAGGGTGGGGCCTCCTTGGGGAGGATTTCCATGCCTTCAGAGGTGGGTAATGAAGCAACCAACTATCAAAAACCACTTTCACACCTTCCTAAAGCTCTTGACAGAAATAAGGCAGATCACTCCTGTTCTTCAAAACAGTCTTACTCCGAACGCCGTGTGTGTCCAAGTGTGTTTTCTGTTGTTGTTTATTAATGTTTAAGAGCAGTACTGGTGATTTCAACATCATGTCCCGCTGAGGCAGGAACCAAGCCTACACCAACGGGGCCACCAAACCTGGGTGAGTGCTGAATGCAGCTGGACTGATGGGCGTGCGCTCCTTCAGCCGACAATCTAAAGCGAAACTTTTCGGTTGTGGAACTCGTGAGTCAAAGCTGACACTCACTTCCAATTCTGCATTTCAATGAAGTAATTCAACGACTGTCCAACACCAACTTAAACTCTCATCATTCAAAACCAAAGCCCTCACTCAGGGCTCGAGGAAGAGAAAAACACTGTGACCAATAAGAACAAAATGTCCTCCTTGGCTGTCTCCTCAATTTCCACGGCTTCTAAAGCCAACAACGAGTCCACCAACTGTGACCAAACAATCTTGTTAGTTTCCCCCACAACTTCTTTCTTTTTTGTTCTACAAAGAAAATGAGTTTCCGTGCAACAGGAGGCTGGAGACAGCATAATTCCCATCACCGCACACGGCTCATGTTGTAAACATGCACAAGTTTACTTTTAAGAAGAAGCCTGTAAAGTGTTGGAGGCGGGCTTCCCCACCCCCGAGTAGAGGGGAGGGAATGTTAGCTGCAAGGGCGTCACGGCGTATAGCTGAAAGATGTCATTTGGTTAAGATATGATGGTTAAGGGAAATATATTTTCCCACTTTGCAAGAGTCAGATATTAAGTGCGAAATAACCATCCGTGGATGTGGCGTCGCCCAGGCAACCTTCACAAGCCTCCAGTTGTATTCATGATCGTTGAGACTGGGGCCATAGAAGGAGTGAAAGCTTCGCTCTTCATAAAAGAAGTCTGAAACTGAGCCGGGCTGAGAAACCTTATGACCACAAGGAGCATCATGACACTACCTTTGTGAAACTCAACATTCACAAGTGCCAGATGGATCTGGGCAACTGTCCTGCAACCCAGTATTCCCACAGCACCAGCACACCCCCACAGCCTGAATAACTAGACAGACCTTCTGGCTCTGAAAACTTTTTCACTTCATTCATTAAAAATCATTTTGCTAATGATTTTGTGGTCTCAGACTCTCAAGCCTCCTTCAGTGCAGTGTTGTGTGTGTTTGCTAATGTCCTGTCATGTTTACAGACAAATGCCTGTTGGAGGAGGCCCTGCTGCGGGGTCGGCTCCCTGGTGATGGACAAGTCCCACTGACACGGAGGACATTTAGAGAAAACAAATGAAAGTTTACAGTGAGTTGGAAGCTAAATGGATCTTATAAAGGGATTCAAAGGTGTCAGAGGACTGGACTGGTGGCACAGTGGAGCAGTGGTCTACACTGTGGCCCCCCAGCAAGAAGGTTGTGGGTGGAGCCCCGGTTGGAGCCCTGGGTCTTTCTGGGTGAGTCTCCATGTTCTCTCTGTTCCTGCGTGGGTTCTCTCTGGTACTCCAGCTTCCTCCACAGTCCAAAGACATCAAGAGGGACCAGGTTAATCCAGACTCTAAATTGACCGTAGGCGTGGCTGGGAGAGCCAATGGTTGTCTGTCTCTATGTGTTGGCCCTGCCATGGACTGGTGACCTGTCCAGGGGGAAGGCTGCTGGGATAGGCTCCACCCCCACCACCCTCAACAGGATAAGCAAAAGAAAATGGATGGATGGAGGACTGGACTGATCTTTATCTCAAGTATTAACTGTTCCACAGTTTATTGTCAGCAGCTGAATTTGTAGTCGTGTGTGTGGAGGGGAGAGCAGCGATTGGTCACCAGACCTGGGTGGTCAGGTGGTGGAGGAGGGGCTGAGAAGATCTGAAAAGTCACTTGGTGCCGGTCCCTTCAGTGCTTAAGAAAACGATGAAAGCATCTTAAACCTGGTGACCAGTGACGGGGGTGACCCTGTGATCGCTCCTGCCCTCTTGAGGAGCTGCAGCTGCAGAACCAGCAGGGAACGATGGAGTGAGTATGAGGGGAGATGCTCGCCCTCTCCTGCAAACGTGGTCAAATCCTGTTTAAACAACAAAAGACAAACTCACAGCTTCCTGACACCTCAACACAGGTCCAATATTAACTCTTTGCTGAGTGTCTGCTGGAGAGGGAATTCAACCCTCCACACGTACTTAACCTGCCACAATGAATCAATCAAATGAAGCATTCTCTGGTGGTGGTGTATAAATACTGAGTTCAAAGCAGATTTTAGCAAATCTACAATTAGAGTTTACAAAGTTCACTTGAATGCACCACCAGAAGTTTGTTTCGATGTGATTGTAACAGATCTGTATTTATTAGCATCAATTAGATTCATATATCAACACTTTGAGGGGTTAAGATTTATTACTGGCGTTTGTTTGCTTGTGTGGGACATTTGGACTGAGTGTTCCGATCCTCATTCGTGTGACTAGTCGACGTCCACGCCTCAGCGTACTTCCTGCAGTAGGACTACTCAGGCTTGTCCGTATCACTGCGTTTTGGATGTGATACTCCAGGTTAGCACAGGCTCCAGCGGCCTTTCCTCGCTGTGCTGAGCAGAGCTACTGGATCGCTGCTGACTGTAGAAAACCAAAATAATTTAATTTTGATCATTTAATTCATGGAGGATAAAAAAACCTACATTCATAGAAAATGAGCCCATTAGCAAATGTAATTATCTTCAGTGAGTCCCACACGACACGCCGTTATGTCATCACACATTGCTTCTGATTTTTTTTTTTTGTTTAAATTTCTGAAGCAGATAAACAGGAGAAGAGAAATAAGTCCCTCGGAAATGGCAGCATTGTTTTAGCTAACTCATTATCAACCACCAAGATGCTCTCCACTGTTCCACATCAGGCAGCACTAAAGACTCCCATTTCTTTGTTTTGTTCTTTATGAAAAGAGAAGCGTAATTTGGTGGATGTATTATTCATGGTGTTGCAAATTCATTTTGCACGGCTGTTTGTCTGACTCCAGTCTTCCCTTAGGCCTCTAGAGGTTGTACATAAAAGGTTGTACATTTTCTGAAGCACTGAGCCAAGGGAATGTGCAATTATCACTGTTTTACTTTGACATAACTGTGTTTGTTTGGGTGCATTAATATTTTCACCAGCTAGTGTCTGACAAAGCCTGAAAGCGCATTTATGGAAGCAGCCGAGGCTGCAATTACACATGTCATGCTGTATTTTGTTGTGACATGTTAGTAAAGGTCCAGTAGGGTTAATAATCCGGGTTTGACTCGCTCCTTTCGACTGCCGTTGCTTAATCCACTCCTGCTAGACTGTGTGTGTTCACACACCAAACGCATCATGATCTATGCGGCTGCAGCAGAAGAGACCTGACCCAGGACTTAACTTCCCTTATTTTGGAGCTATTTTGCCTTTTAGTCTTTAATTAACTATAAATTTTGCTCCAGTGTCAAAAATCATATTCAACAATGCCAGCAGGGCCACGTAATGCAGGCACACTTGGAAGTCAGCTGGCAGCTGTCTCAGCTTTGTGTTTTGCCAGTGATGTCAAGGCGTCCCACTTCCATATATGGACGTGCTCCCTGCATGCAGCCCTGTACCCAAACTTCCCCCCTGTTCCACTTTGATAGTTTTATGATGTCATAGTGTGACATCATACAAAGGCTACCAAACACACACACACACACACACACACACACACACACACACACACACACACACACACACACACACACACACACACACACACAAACATGTTTTTTGGGGTTGGGAGGAAAAGTTAATGTCTCCATGTTTGTTTGTTCATTTCATCCAGGACTGTTTCTATAATCTGGGCCAGAATCAAGCTGGATTAGCAACTAGCCTGAGGCTAAAGGAAGGTGCTGTTCCTTCAAGACTTGGTTGTGTTGCAGACTCAGAACCCATGGATCCCGTGACCATCATCCAGCTGTGTTGAGCTGGTGTCCACAATCAGGCAAAAGCGGTTGTTTGCAAACCTTCTCTGTATGTCCTGTATGTAAACTGTATTGCAGAACCAATCCTGAAGAGGTGTACGTGTAAAATGCTTCCTACCAGCAACGTGCACTGTGAGATGGCTAAGCCGTAGTCACCGAGGAAGGTCTGCTTTCATCAAAGAAAAGGAGCAAAGCTGCAAGCTGTCAGAACTCACAAATTCTAAATTTCTCAGCTAAACTTTTATTGTTTAGTTGTTGTTGTTGTTGTTGTTGTTGTTGTATTTTAAGTTCTGTCAAAGTTTCTAGTCTTGTTTTAAATATGTGACCCCATGCAGACTCCTGATGGTGAGGGGGTCACAGCTCTGACTAGGAACCATGCTGCCCCCGGTGGTCATGCTGCAAGCTGTCAGAAGCATGTCACAGGAAATGTCCACAATTTCTACACAACAGTAGATCATTTTAGAAGCCCACAAGACAAAAATCTGGAATCTGTTAGATTCCATCTGTGTGGGATCTCCAGAGCTTTCAAGCACTTCCTTTCCAGCAAAGGGTGGAGATTAAACTTTTTCATAAATTACAGCCGCAGCCCACTGTCTTTCACACAGTCAAATTCTTCTTCCCATCATCTCCAACACCGACTTTTACTGTCAGCACAGAAAAAGAACACTTGAACCTTTTGCGTTCAGCTGTTGTCGCATCTCACTCTTGGAACAAAGTCAGGATGCGTTCAGGTCTGCTTGGTTTCATCCGCCTGAATTCAGTTTCCAGCTTGATTTAATTTGCTTGATCTAAACTCAACAAGCAGAGCACATCAGCAGGACTGAGACTCTTCAGAGGTCTGAGACCAGTCTGGGTTACCTGGCTGGGCGGTGTTCCAGGAGCCCTGCTGGGATGTGGTTCAGGGTCAGCCCAGTATAAAATCCAGTTTGATGTGAGGGGTCATTTTTAAACCCCTGAACAAGCCAGCGCTGGTCTGTCTTGGACTGTAATGCTGCTTTGTTCCTTGAGGAGAGAGTAAGTCCCAGCAGCTTGAGGGGGCTTGGCTGGACCAGGACTCCCCATGAGTGATGCGCAGGTTCCACATCCTCCAGGCCCGTTAAGAGGGACAGGACACCCTGGCCAACCCCAAAATATCGGTTTAATGGCCTAAACCAGACCCACGACCCACAACTCATCGACTCATACTCCATTTATGTGGGTGCACTAAGGCTTTACTAGTATAAGAGAACAGTTGTCTGGAGCTCCTTTAGTGACCATGAATGTGCCAGTAAATGTCCTGATGTCCTGCTATAATCACACTGTTTTGTCACCAGAAAAAAATATAAAATAACAGCTGAAAATTTCCCTCGAAGTCACAATTCCACAAATCACATGAATTATACTGCATTTTCAATTCTCTGTAGGTGCACGGTAGCCATGAACATTGAATTACAGCCTGCCGGGCGACGCTGAGCGCTGTCCGTGGTTCTGATCCTGCTGCGAAAACAAGAAACTCTCCATTCGGGTCACAAACTCTCTCTCTCTCTCTCTCTCTCGCTCTCTCTCTCTCACTCACACATACACACACACACAAAGATGTATATTATTTTCGCCCGCTGGCGCTAACCTGCTACACCCATGAAACCTGGATTTACAGATCAAAACAAAGGAGGGAGCAGTAGGCCGGCCAGTCGACCACCAGAGGACGTTCATCTCAGCTGCTTGGATCGGTCTTTTGTTTCATTCTTCCAGTTGAAGTGGGGCAGAACAGAAGGGCTGGACCCCCCAACAGATGCTCCTCACCTCCAACAACAACCCCCTGCATGTCAACCCTCCAGCAGGTGACCGCAGCAGCGACACAGCCCAGTCACCGGGAGCCAGACGGGGGCAGGGACTCTGTGAAATGATTCTCTTTCATCAAACACCCTAGAGGTCACAAAGGTTCGCTGCTGGTTTACAAAAACCACAAATAATTCATGAAAGAATTTAAATACGATTTAAAGCCCTGAAAAGAGAATTGCAATTTTGGAAAGTGACTTTAAATATTTTTGGCGTCTGAAGAAATCCAGGTGCGAGGCTTTTCTCCATGGAAACAATGTTTTGCCAGGCTTTGACTTCCGTGTGACTGCAGTCATCTGCTCAGTTGAAGCTGAAATTTTTAGAGATGCGTTTACTTTTTTCTTTGAAAATGTTTGCGCTTTTCCAAATAGCTTTTTTTCTGTTTGACTGGTGACTTTTTAGCCGGACCTCTGAAACAAACCATGTGATGCATCAGGTGAGAGGCCATCAAGGTGGTCTGTGTGCTAGGGTTTGACGGGTGGCTGCAGATATCGACTGTAGATTTCCAAAATGAAATAAGATTTTTAAAATAAATAAAGGTGGATGGAAGTTGGTTTGGCCCTCTGTATCGAATGTAGCCGAGTTTGGAACTCCTGCTGTTCCTCTGCATTACAATATCACACTGGAGAGCTCCTATCTAGAGCTAATCACATCCATGAGAAATAACAGCCTGATCGAGGAGGCAGTGGAGCGTGCATGGACACACACACACACACACACACACACACACACACAGCTTTATAGTATCACTGATGCCAGCAGTCATTCAGTGATATCCTGGACACAAGGTATTGCCTACAGCTCTCTACCTCTCTGGGTGCATGAGGGGTAACAAGTAGATAAACCAGCTGCTGCTGCTGCTGCTGTGTGTTTGTGTGTGTGTGTGTGTGTGTGTGTGTGTGTGTGTGTGTGTGTGTGTGTGTGTGTGTGTGTGTGTGTGTGTGTGTATGTGTGAAGGTTGTTTCATCCAGGAGAGATTGCCAGGGTATTTTCGATCTTTTTTTTTTTTTTCCTTTTTGTGTGTGTGTGCGAGTGTGTGTGCGTGGGGGGGGGGGCGCTCATTATCTCTTCCAATGAAGTGGCAGTACACTCACTCACACACACACACACACACACACACACACACACACACACACATACACACACAATGCTGTACAAATGTGCACCTTTGTTAGGACATTCCATGGACTTGTATCCTTATCGACAACTGAACCTCAACCCTGACCCTAATTAACAGATGATTAACTCGAACCCCAAATTAAGCTCAATCCACACCTCAACCAGGAACTAAGAAATGCTATTTAACCATAATAGGATGTTTTTTGGTCCTGGTGAGTACTTGGATCTAGGTTGGTATTTACACCAGAAGGTCCCCAACAGTTACCAAAAACCATCCATCCATCCATCCCTCCATCCATCCATGCAACCATCCATCCATCCATTTCCCCCTCTTCTCCTGTTCAGGGTGGTGGGGGTGGAGCCTATCCCAGCAGCCTTCCCCCTGGACAGGTCACCAGTCCATGGCAGGGCCAACCCATAGAGACAGACAACCATTGGCTCTCCCAGCCACGCCTACGGTCAATTTAGAGTCTGGATTAACCTGGTCCCTCTTGATGTCTTTGGACTGTGGAGGAAGCTGGAGTACCAGAGAGAACCCAGCAGGAACAGGGAGAACATGGAGACTCACACAGAAAGACCCCGTGCTGCAGCCAGGGCTCCACCCACAACCTTCTTGATGGGGGGCCACCGTGAGGACCACTGCTCCACTGGGCCGCCACGTTACCAAAAACCATCAAAAAAAAAACACGCCCAGGTTTGGGCAGCTATCCTTATTAGGACATTTCATTGATTTTCCTTCATGTGAACAGTCAAATCCTAATCTGAACCAATGAATGCTTCACCTTAACCTCAACCTCAGTGCATGCCATCACTTTTCAACCTTTAAATTGTGCTGCTTTAGAAATCATGAGGACTAGAGGTCTTGATGAGGTTGGTAGGTCTCTGAAAGGTGATACACACCAGGTACCCCCCCCCAAACACACACACACACACAGTACTGTGCAAATGTGCACAACCCTAATGTGATCAAATTCAGAGATACATGTAATACTCATGTTAACAACAATCAACATTGACAAACTTTAAGAGAACTCATCATACACACACACACACACACACACACACACACACACACACACACACACACACACGCTGCAAACATACAGTGACCTGCAGCTACAGTCCATTTTGCGGTTCTTTCTGCCTCTCAAACCAATCTGCCCCCCTCTGACCCCCCTCCTCTCTCTGTCTCTGGTCAGTGTTGTGTGAAATGAGGAAACATGACAGCCGAGTCCGACAAGGCTGCCGTATCCTCACTGCAACACACCACACTCTCACCAAACAAAACACACACACACACATACACACACACACACACACACACACACACACACACACACACAGGTATACTGTGACTTAAGCTCAACATCCACTACACTGCAGTGTATCAGAGTTCTGTCCAAGCCCATGATAGCTGCTGCTGAAGTACAAATACGGAACACGACGACCAACATCTGTGGCCTCTTTAATGTCAGAAACTGGATTTGTATTAAATGCAATTTTGAATTTCAATCAGCTTCAGAAATACTTTTTTTTATTCAGTACTTGTGTGGTTTCGTTCTTTCCATCTGACCATCTTTTTTAAAAAATTATATGTGGTTGAATTTCAAAGCTGAGCCAAAACATGCATGTGGCGCGCAAGAGAGCAAGTGGCTGTCGTGAGAAACGAGCAGCCATGGATTGTGATGATCCATGAGAAAACACTCTCCTGCTGGGCACATCCCTCGAACCCTGTCGCCTCGTTGACATGTGTGGTTCAGGCAGGGACCTTCACCCACCTATGGAGATGCAGCTTACTCCTGTTCTACTTGGAAAGAGTCAGGAGAGAACTTTGGTTGGGGTTTGACGCCGGACAAATAAAACTGACTTGACTTGACCATGACACTGGTGGTGGTTACAGGCCCCATCAAACAACAGCCAGAGTACAATTTGTTTCCGTGTGTTAATATTAGACACCAGATAGAAAATCAAGGCGAGGCAGTTTCCTGGCATAGAGACTTTCCAGACGTTATCTGAGGAAAGTGATGGAATATGGTAATGAAACAAGTCATTAGCCAGGCTTGTGTGACACGGTATCCACCATTTTACTACCACTGTAAGCCTGTGGGGAAGGGTCTTCTGGGTCTGCAGGACATCACACCATGGCTGGGTGGGTGGATGGATGGATGGGGGGGGGGGGTACAAAAATGAGAAAGAACCAAGCACAAACGCAACATTAGTACACACCCCTGCATGCAGGATGAATCATCAAACTGTTTTCAAAGGCGTCTATCAAAGATAAATGAACAGTTGAGGGACAGAATATCAAAGCTGGAAGCATGTATTTTTCATTTATGAAGCATCTAATATTGGATTGGATTGTGTGTGTGTGTGTGTGTGTGTGTGTGTGTGTGTGTGTGTGTGTGTGTGTGTGTGTGTGTGTGTGTGTGTGTGTTGGGTGGGGGTGTATAAGGACACCTCGGCTTTCTTGTGGGTAAAACAGATTGTAGAAATGATTCAAAGTGAAACACCCTCTAATGTCACTGTAGGAGATTTCTTTTCTTTTGTGCCCAGTTTGCATTATTTATCTCCTCTTCCATCCTGTTTCCACACTCACACAAACACACACAGATTTATTAAGCATTAAATCTATGATAAAACATTTAAACTGTGTAACACCCATTGAATACTTAACTCTCCTTCTATCATTCAGAAATGATCAACATGCAAATGGGGACTCTGCCACTGTCAGCGTGTTATCATACAGCCATAGGACCTATAAATAGACATCATTTTTATCAAAAAAATACACTTGATAAGTGCTGTAATTCCAGCAGATATAGTTAGAGAATGTCACAGGACACAAACACAGAAACTTTCCGATGACCAAACCTCAAATGTTAGAAGAAGAAGAAGAAGAAGAAGAAGAAGAAGAAGAAGAAGAAGAAGAAGAAGAGAGCACACCTTGGCGTCCAACATGAGTTAACAATGCGCCGTGGTCATGAGGAACAAACAAATTAATTTTGTAATTGCACATTTCATCACAAACTGCAGGCGAGAGACAACAGTTGTGGAAAGATCACGGAAAAGAGGAGGAAATAAATGGACAAGTGTGAGCAACTCCTGTATATTATGAATAAAACATCAGGCATGTGTTTCATTTCACATCATGATGTGTTTCTTTATGGTTTTTAATATGTTGTCAGCACCTCAAGGCTTTTCCATGTAGTTTCTTTGTGGACTTGTACTTACGTACTTATGATATTGCTACTTTTCATCCTGCTGAGTGGAAAGGGCAAGCACACACACACACATACAAAGGGATTTTCATGAATATGCTGAGTTGTCTGCACATGTTTGCATCATAACATATTAATATCACATATTACCTGCACTGGCCAGAAGATGCAGCCCACATTTATGATTCAGAGGATCCATGCAGGGTAGGAAGACTTGATTCAGCCCCATTGAGGTCGTGTGCGGATGACTCGTCAAACCACACAGCTACAACCCATAACCCCAGGAGGTCCCTTAGGTGTCGACAGACCTGAAGCCCCTGAAGAGCCCGGGTTACGCTACTGATGATGTCTCTCAATGTTCAGATCAGCTGATGTAGGCACAGCCAGCAACTGGCAGGCCCAATCACCGCCGTCAATAGCGTGGCAACAGCTGGACGGGGCAGGGAGGGCATGTATCCTGAACTGCAGTTGTCAAGGGAGCAGCAATGTACAAGCCGACAGCCATGATGAGATTTACCACCATGGTTGCACAAGAGGGGGAGAATGAGCACCCTACCAGAGCGGAGAGATCCAAGCTAACGGACAAACGACAACAACTGCACTGTGTGTGTGGCAAGTCTGCAAACACCTGCATGACCTGACGACCCACCGGGCCACATTGAAATGCTTGAGAGGAAAGGAAGTGGAGCAACGCACAGGTCTGGTACCTGTGAGAGAAGAAGCCAAGCCCGGAATCACCCCAGCATGCCCAGACCCTCTATGCTCCACAAGCCCTTCCTCGGGTCACGCATTCAGATTGTTGTCTGCTGAAGTGAATGGCTGCCACAAAGAGAAAAAGGGTGCCCGTTTTATGGAAGTAGGACTGTGACGGCGAGGGGTGTGGACTCAATGGTAGTGGGCAGTGGACCGGGAGATGTGGAATGCTGAACCACAGCACATGAGGTTCCTTTTCCAGACATTCTATGACACCCTCTCCACCCCATTGTTCATCTTCTACCTGTGTCTCGCAGAACCTCCTGCACAGCCACTGTGTCACAGAAGGTCTCTGGAACACATCTTGAGCTGCTAAAGCAACGGAAGAGAGTTGTTCCCAGTTTGCATCAGGACCAGATGCTAAGAGTCACTGCAGAGGCCATCAGTGCTAAGATCTCTCTAAGGAGGCAACAACAGCAGTGGTCCAGTTAAGCAACAACTCAAACTCCCAGTCACCATCACAGTGACCAAACTCAGGCCTGAGATGGTTCCCGTGAATCAACAAAGCAGAAGGTCCTCGAGTTGGCTGTGCCCTGAGAAGAACAGAGGGGGGAGGCGTTTGAAATGAAGAGGTCCAAGTCTGAGGAGCTGGCAGATGAATGCAAAGGCAGGACATGGAGCGCTCAGTTGAACCCCATTGAGATCGGGGGCAGAAGATTCTTGCCTCAAATCCAGAAACGCCTGATGACCCCAGGTTTCACCACTGACGAGCTGTTCATTGTTGTTCCCCCGGGGGGAAAATGGGAGCAACTCTTACCAATGCTTGCTGTGAATACATCAGACTTCTGCTCTGCTTCCGGGTTTCTTTAGTATTTCAGTTTTGGTTGATCGCTGACACATCAGAAGAGAAAACTTGGCAAAGGCAGCTTTTCTACACCTTTGCTTGGTGTCCTCATTTACAAATACTTTTACTTACCTCACTTCACTTCAGTAACATAGCTCTTGCAAAGCACTACATGCAGTTTCTTCAAGAAGATACAGTCTTTTTCAATCCAAAATGCAAAACATGCCTAAAATGGGCCAAAACCTCCGCACATGAAAACACTGCTACACCAATTCAACGCCAGTCAGTCTGAGCCTGAGAGCTACAGGTGGATCTCCGGTATGGAGGCTCACTCGTGTTGTGACAACTTTGCAGATATGGAAGAGGAGAGCAAGGGAACGGAGACAAATAGAAAGTGAGGACAGGCCCATCAGGACTGAGCCACAGGGAGGAAACAAACCAATAAAAACAGACTGCTACTGAGTCAGAGGGGGATGAGATTTTTCCCTTCTGGTGTTTTCAGTTCAACTCAAATCTACCCTGAATGACTAGGCTCCGCCTCCGATTCTGAAATCGGAGATTGAAAGACAGATGTGCACAAGAGGTATGTTGGTGGGTGTGGTGCAATGCGATGACTCCCTGCTGACATCATACGCTCCTGTGGTCAGCTCACCATGTTCTGCTGGGCAGCAAAGACGGACTGACTGGTGGCCGTTGTGTCTGGCTTTATGGGTTTATGGTTTATGGCTTATAGCTTATGGTTTATGGCTTATGGTTTATGGGTTATGGGTTTAT
>NC_141327.1:2232500-2342500 GCF_037954235.1 Aulostomus chinensis | reverse complement strand
ACACACACACACACACAAACTCACACTCACACACACAGGAACATGCATACATCAGATCATTCACTTTGTACAGGCTACTAAAGAGCCCTGCTGTTCAATGTGTGTGTGTGTGTGTGTGTGTGTGTGTGTGTGTGTGTGTGTGTGTGTGTGTGTGTGTGTGTGTGTGCAGATGGCCCTTTTATGACAACTCATAAGACAAAGACAGCAGCCATTGCCCCAGGAGAGGTCATTTGGTAGGACGTGTCTACACACACACACACACACACACACACACACACACATACAGTTGAAGTCAACCTCAGTGGCCCTTAGATCAAATGAAGAGGCAGATGATAGACAAAGAGAACCTGGAGTGTATGCTGCCAACAGGAGAGAGAGACAGACAGACAGACAGACAGAGGCATTACTGTCTTTAACATTGTTCTCTCTTACCCTCTCTCCCTCCCTCTCTCTCTCTCTCGCCCCAGCATTATTCTTTCATGTGAAAATAAAATTAGAAAAGAAACATTTAAAAAAATACCAATTGTGTAGGCAGCAATTTTTAATTATTACCAAACTACCCTGGCACGTTAGTTTTTACAGCGTCCAACGCCTGAGAGGGCAAATTGATGCTGTAGCAACTGCACTGTTAACCAGGACCGCTGGAGAATTTGGTCAATGACGATTTATTCATTTGGTGGTTGATTTCAGTCGTGCGGTGAAGCCGACGCCTCCTTCAGTCAATTCCTGTAACGCTCACCGCTGTTAAATGTGTTTACAAGGACTTTAATGAGTTGACTGCTTCTAGCAGCTCTGAGCCCGCGTCTTATTTACATACAATATCAGAGGAATTTACAGGAGCAACCACGATTAAGTTAAGTGCTCCACTTGTAGTCCTGTGTGTGTGTGTGTGTGTGTGTGTGTGTGTGTGTGTGTGTGTGTGTGTGTGTGTGTGTGTGTGTGTGCAGCTGTGCTTTTTTCCAATTTGCCTCTGTAATAATTGAGTGTGAGTGTGTTTTACCGCATGTTTGTGTGTCTATTCCTGGAGAGATGGATGAGGGGATCTCAAAGGTGTGAAGTAATTCACTGGCATGTTCAAACTAATCTGATCCTGAGGGACACACCAGCTTATTGAATAAAGGGGAGGACGGTAGCGATGGGGGGGTCTCTGCTCGCATCACAACATCTTTCACTCCACACGCAGGGCACTTCATCCAGGGTGGGTTCTCTGAAGGGTTCTTTGATTTATTTATTAGGGCCTGAGCCAGTCCCTGGCGAAGACCCTATTATGTTTCGAAGTCACACTCGTTTTATTTTATTTTTTTTTTATTTTTTGCAGGAATGTTAAAGTTGATCAGCCCTCCAGCTGAGCCATGACCACATCTGGATTAGCACATGGCCACAGGAACTGTGGGGTTGGGCTTCACAAGGAGCACTCAGGACCTCGTGACTTACCTGCTGCAAAGAGGTTGTTTCCTGCGTCTGACTGGCGCCTTTGTAATTTCCCGCCCTGCGCTCACGTAATTCAACAAGCAAACGAAACCGCACCTGAAGACTCGGCAGAAGACCACAACTGACGACATGACGGTTGTGAGCAGCCCTGCTGAGGGGCTGTAGCTGTCAGCTCTGCTGTGACCAACTGTTGCGCAGACGGCAGCGAGCAGCGGGACGCCTGAGGAGGAGTCCTGAGCTCCATATACAGTCAATGACATCACACCACTGAGCCTGACCGGACGGCTAGAATTCCCCTGTGGCTCTCTGGCGCGCTTACGACCTTGCACCAAGAACCAAAGCGTGCTTTCTTGTTCCAAAGTGCCCCTCCCCCCCGATCGAAATAGACGCAGCATTGACTCAAGACCAATCATCTTGACTTGAGTTTTCGTGCACCAACAGAAGCCACGAACCCCCACAGCACATGTGACGAGTGCTCGTCCCATCGAGGGAGACCAGGGCCCCGGCCTCATCTGGTTTTGCGTTGAAGTGCTGTTGTGACTGTTGGTGCTTGCAGAGATGGTGACCCTCTTCTAGTGGCGTCAGCACAGAGGCTCCACGTTTGGAACATTCATGGGTGAAATGTCACTCAAACCACACGCAAAAGGTTTATAGTTCAAGGATGTGACCAAGAGGGGTGTGTGTGTGTGTGTGTGTGTGTGTGTGTGTGTGTGTGTGTGAATTTTTGCTTTTTGGCAGCTGACATCCTTATTCAAGAGTTTTTGTGACCCCTGAGGTCACCGAGTCTGGTCCTCGGTTGGCGTTTCTGCGGTGGTCATGGTTGGCTGGGTTCGTGTGCTCATGATCGTCTTGCTGTTGTCGACGACCTGAGTCATCGTGGAGGAAGGTCACAGGGGTCATCAGTAACCCCGCTGACTCAGACCTCTCAGTCGAGCTGATACGCCGACATACACATTTTAATCAAGTGTTTGTCGTTGTTGAAAACAAAGCCAGTAATGTTTCATCCTCGCCACATTACACGGTTGATAGCAACGAACACGGCGAGAAGGTGAGCAAGACCGAGGCCTTTGGGTCATTGGGAAGGATTTACACTTTCATCACTCACATTGCGTGTGTGAGTGTTACAGCAGTACTCATGCTCATGCAATGAAGGCTGGTAATGGCTGTGTGTGTGTGTGTGTGTGTGTGTGTGTGTGTGTGTGTGTGTGTGTGTGTGTGTCTCTAATGACGCTCAGCTGACATTCAGAACTGTAATACTGAGACAGGCATCACTCAAGGCTTTTACAGCAAAGAGCAGAAAGAGAGCAAAGAAACAGATGGAGGGATGATGGGGACAGTGTGGGCACGAGAATCTGAGCGGGTGAAAACATGAAAGGGAAAACAAACAGATTAAGAAAAATAATTAAGAAAAATGGCAGAGCAGGTTGGGAGAGCAGGATGAAAGAGACAGCGGGAGAGAGCGAGAGACAGAGACAAAGAGACAGAGAGAGTGTCCTTAATGACCACTTTAGTAGTTTGGAGGGAGTAATTAGGTTAGCCTCTGGTCTGCAGGTCATGTAACACTATCCTCACCAGCGCGCGCGAGCTGGGGTTTCGATGCGTGTGCACATTTGCACGAGTGTGTGCGAGCGTGCGAGTGTTTTAGTAAGCCAATCCTGATGTAGCCTGAATCACTTCGCTGTAGGAGTCTTGTGGAAATTGCTGCCTGAATGAAATTATGTTGTAATTTAAAAACAATTTATCAAAGACAGTTTGGTGTCACTCCCATTGGAGCCATTAGGCCTCCTCGCACTCCCAGAAGCCTGGAAGACTTCCAGCTCGGGAGAACAGCAAGATTAGAAAGAGGAGTTCAAGCAGAGGAAGAAGAAGCTTCAGTTCTCTCGCTTCACGTTTCTACAAATGCTTGTTATCAGGAACAATTATCAGTTCCTGTACTGTACCCGTGGGGAACACAGAATTATTGGACACATACTTAAACTTTCAAACACTAAAACAGGACATCAGGCAAACGCAGTCAAATCCCAACGTGCAAACACCTGGCAAACGTTTACAAAAGAGCGTCCACGGAAGAAAGAAGCCAGCTGAACTCAGAGTATCTGTGGTCGGAAACGAAACGCAGTGTGAACATGAAACACAGCAGGATATTAGAGCTACGGGCAGCGTATCGGGTCCTTTGACCTTTGGGCAGGCACGTATATGTGAATAAATGAGGGAGGCCAATCAGATTGGACAAATGTGGCCAGATGGTATCAAGGAGAGGCAAGATGATCAGAACTGAAGGGGTCCACCTACCAGGGGGAAACACAGGTGACATCCAGAGCAGGTACCCTAGGATCCCACAGGCTGATGGAAACCATGAGGACGCAGCAAGGAAGTCTGCTGACGTGGTCCCCGTGGTAGCAGGAGCACTCGGGGAGGTGACCCCAAAACTGGGAGAGCGGCCCCAGCAGGTTCCAGGACCACCACCTGAAACCTCAGTCCTAGGAACAGCTAAGATACTGCCTAGAGGTAGAGGACCCAAGCTAGTCATCGTAAGTCTTTCATACTCAGTAAAAATAACCTTTTCCTGGTCACCGAGTTGGTTATCAGACAAAAACACCTACTAACATGTACTACAAGAGAGTGTGTGCTGCCATGGCAACACATATCCAGGGCCAAGCTAGCCAGCCAGTTAGCAGCCCAAAAGTCCTCCGCTGAAGACACAAGGCGTGCCTTTCTTGAGCCTAACTGGTCTTGACGTATCTCGGTTATTTAAATCAGATAAATATGAAAGCATTAGCGTTTACATACTCTCCAAATATCACTCACTACATGAATACAGACCTAAATTTGAGTGACGGTGCCCTCAATAAGACAGGTGAACACTCAGAACAGGTGCAGAACACTGCAATATCACACAGAGGTGGCTAACACACCAAGCTAGCTGCTAACAGATGCTGCGTTAAGCTAGCCGCTAACAGAACATTGAAACGAGGGCATCTCAACATGAAACAATGAGCAACTCGACAGAACCACCTCAGTACTTCCTGGTTGTCTGAACTGAACTGAAAAAGAGAAGAGAGAGAGGGAGAAGCTGTCAGGAGAAAGGGAGCCAGCAGGAAGGCAGGCTAACAGACAGCCGAGGGGAGGGAGCGTTCACTTCGACGCTCCTTCCGAAGCCCCACAGAACAAAATACTAAATAACACTTATTCATTAACTTATTCAAATCAGTTATTCATTCAAGACATCGCAGAGTAGGAACAGGCAGAGAAGCTGAAGGAGGGTTTTTCACTGTAAATGAAGCTGCATCGATTTTATCTTGTGTGCTTTGCAGCCTTGCTGGAAGGAAAAGTTGCAGGGATATTTAGGAATGTGTCAGCCTTGCGAGTGTCCCTCAGGCCCGCATGGAAGCCCTCACCTCCGCTCCTCCGTCAACTAGAAGCTCTGACCGTACGTGGGTTCAGCTCTAGGAAGAAAACGGCGCAGACAAATGAGGAGGAGCTGTCCAAGTGTTTGCTCAAGAAAGCTCCCCTCTAAAGACGTAGGCATCAGTCTTCACTCCTGATGTTCACAACACACCCAAATCAATGCGTTCTTTATTTATGAGCGAAACACTCACACATCCACTAGCAAGCTCACACACAAAGCACCAATCAGAGCTTCTATTTTTGGAGCCGTTACACGACAGATTTTCTTATTGGACTGAGATTTGAGCTCCTCTCACGGCTCAAGCTCTATTTATTAGTTTAGTAGCCTCCAGTGGGAGATGTTCTTCAAGCACTCAGCTTCTTATGGTTTCATTTGAATTCACGCTGCGCCGCTTGTTTTACATAACCCTGCTCTTTACTGCTGCATCTCCATCACCAAAGTTTACATTTTGAAACTAATATTTCAAAGTAGAAACATTAACAAGTCACTGTGTTATTTTCCGTCTGTTCAGTGTTCACGAGTTTCTCTCACCTCACTAGAGTCACTAGAGGACGCCTGCCGTACAACCGGGCTTGTCGATGGAAAACACCACTGACCAAAACTCCAAAGTCCAAAGTTCCTGGATCAAAAGGTGTGAGTTGCCATTTTCTTTATCTGTGGAACGCAAACAACAGTGATTTTTCCTGGAAGCCTTGATGCTGATGTGCGCCGTCCTTAAACTACACGCCAACTCATACCTGCCGCAGGTAGCAGGGCCGCGCTGAGGGCACTGGGTTTCTCTCCCGCTGACTTACTGTACTGAAGGTTATTGGTGAAATCCTCAGCTATCACCCTGGGGACTAAGTTACGGCCCATGAAAACTTTTGATCTTTGTTGCAAAGCACATTTAAATATGAATGAACAGTGAGTTATTGTCTGCCCTGGCCAGTGGCCGTAGGACGAGGTGTGATAATGTCTTTGGAGATGTATCAGGGATTAATGGAGTCTATGGAGGCAACCGTACTAAGTGCATCGATTCATTCCTGAAAATGGACACCTGGTGGAGAATCATCCCTTCATTATACGTACTTGAGGGCTGTTTGTGTTTTAAAGGCCAACGACCCGGCTGCCTTTGGTATTATTTAAACAGCACAAAAAGCAACGGAACTTCAAATCAATGTATTGATTTGTTCCGCAAAAAAAAAATCAGTATAGCAGCAAGTATTGAACTCTGCTTTAAAGATCACTTCCCCCCCCCTCTCTCCCTCTCTCTTTCTCACACACACACACACACACACACACACACACAGTCAGACTAATGTGTGTGACCTATGGTGCTAGCTTACGGCACAGGGAACATTAGTGGTTCAGATTGAAACAAATGAAGACAGCTCTTCACTTAGTCACAGTCAGATGGAGCCAGGCAATAATAACACAAAAGAGGAAAGAGTGTCTGTGCAAGAATGTGTGCATGAGGGTGTGTGTGTGTGTGTGTGTGTGTGTGTGTGTGTGTGTGTGTGTGTATGCGTGTTATATGTAGGCCTATATGTGCATATGGTGTGTAAAAGTGTGAGGCTTATGTGTTCATGTGCAACTGTTGGCATGTGATGCATGACTGTGTGATGTATGATGTATTCTTGAGTTAGCAGTGTATATAAAGAGAGACAGAAAAAGCACATGTGTGTGTGTGTGTGTGTGTGTGTGTGTGTGCGCGTGCGTGCTGGTGATATTTTGAGGTTAAAGCCACTGAATAATATATTTGAGAGGAGGTGATGATGAGAACCTTCGGGGCTTTTCTCATGAGAACCATGCGAATTAAAAACTGACAACAGAAGTTTTACCAAAGACAAATGTCCTCTCCATTACGCTCATTATTATGAGGATTGCTGGTGCATGCACATTTGTGTGTGTGTGTGTGTGTGTGTGTGTGTGTGTGTGTGTGTGTGTGTGTGTGTGTGTGTGTGTTCGTGTGAGTGTGCGCCTGCATCTGCTAAGTGCTTCGCTGTTATTAAAATAACACTATTATTCATGATCTATGATATAATGGTAATAAACTTTTACAAACCATTTGTTCACAGATCTGGAGATGGAGATGAGCAGAGAGGAAGGCCCCTGCTGGTGAATCACAGCAGCGCTGCGCCATAATTCCCTCTCACACAAGCGGCTGTGTACCCTGTTAGCGTCACTGGACTTTTGGAAACCACTTCCAGCCCGTATCAAGTCCACAATGAAGGTTGCTACATTAACATTGTTGATAGTAACAAAATGACATAACATTAAATGGACTCAGTTTTATAGAGCGCTTTTCTACCTTAGCAGCACTCCAAGCTCTTTACAGTGTCGTCTCATTCACCCGTTCACACACACACTCACACACTGATGGTGAGGCTGCCATGCAAGGCACCAACCTACTCATCAGGAGCAATTATGGGTTCAGTATCTTGCTCAAGGACACTTGGACATGGTCACCGGGGTCAGGGATCGAACCAGCAACCCTTCGGTTGCTAGACGGCCACTGTACCCCTGAGCCACGCCGCCCGTAAAGTTAAAAAAAGTTGCCCCTGAAACTCTTCTACCAAATGAAGCTCATCGTCATCGTCCTCACTGGTGTGTTTGACCGAGGTTACACCGCTGACTAACTCAAGTTCTGGTTCCTGAGTGACATCAGCCTGCAGCCCTGAGAGCCCACGTGACACTGACGAGATGCAATCAGCAACGACTGACAGTGAGTAATTATCCGAAACGTTTCTACTTAGTAGCAGTCACATGGCTGACTCAAGTCATCTCACATGATATTATTTTGGTGCTGGGCTGCTTGATCGTTTGTCATTTGATTTACTTTAAAATTGACAAATCTGATTTGAGGCAGCATGATTTTGGGCAGCAGAGGGAGTGCACCAGTCCCCGCGCCACCCTCTGAAACGTTGCCTCAGGAGCCGACTGTACCAGGATGATCTGGTTTCACGTTGACCAACAATCATAGACCAAAGCGGTAGAAGTCAAAACTGGCCAGGGTGCACCACTTATCTAGAGGCTTTCCATACCCACTCATTTATTCTTCTGTTCTTTCTCCCCGGGACAAAGCTGACATCAGTACGATGGATTATGTTGCATTACAAAAACAGCTGAGAACGGGCTTAAATATTTTTGTTGAACAAGCTTCATATCAGAAGAGCTGTGACTAATTAGCCTTGAGAGAGCAGTTCATGAAAGTATCCCGAGCGATTCAGCCCATAATCCACTCCTTACTTGGGGTTCCCAGGAAGGACTCAGAGCAGCATTGCACACACACACACACACACACACACACACACATATATATATGATGTACAAACATATTCAGTTGAGCAACATTTGAGAACTTTCTGAGAGATTTTGCTGAAATCGTGCATCTATACTATACCATCGTGACTAAGGTTTAATTGATTTAACTGCTGGTGTGACCAGTTGAGGTTAAGCTTGTTTGCTTCAGATATAAAATTAGTGAGCGCCATAGCTGCAGCTGCGTCTTCGCCGCTCGCCACCCCTCTGCGCTTTCTGCTTGGCCTCTATTTCCTCATCTTGTTTCGAGGCCTCCTCTGCTGAGTGGGTGTGTGCAGCCGTGGCCCAGACAGCCCTCCTGCAAAATGGACTTGTGGCAACTGAGTGGATTTTATCTCATTATATAAAACCAAAGCTCAATGAGGCAACCGTGTAATTACCCGTGTCACTGCAGCAGTAGGACACACCAGTACAGCTGTAGCTGGTATTACAGTCCAGTCTGAATAATCATCACAGCCACATCAACCATGTAAAATCAACAACACATGAGCCTGGGGCCTCTGATATGTAAGGTCAGATATGGAAAGAATTGAATTGCATTGAAATGACAAATGCACAAATAGCTTTAAATCATAAAGTTGCAAAGCAGGAATGCCAGCGTGATTAGATTAGACACAACATTTATAAACCTCATCCAGTCTGGGAGGCAGGCTGCAAAATGCAGATGGCTGACGACGATCAATCAGACCGCACAGCAATAAAACAACCTCACAATTCAGAATTAACGTGTGTCTTCAAAGATCCATCAGACGGGTCGGTGTATGCCATTTTATGTTCGTGTTCATAAACAACAAGTATGCTTTGAGTCCGCATACGTACAATAAACACACCTGCGTGGTTGCCAGCAGCTACTTACTAAATGCTACCTTGTGTCAAACTGAGCGAAACGCAAAGTTGGCTGCTTGCTCAACCTGCCGGAGCCTGAAGTCCCCAAACCAGCCCGCATGAGGGGTTCCATGATGGCACAAGAAGGCAG
This sequence comes from Aulostomus chinensis, assembly GCF_037954235.1. Lineage (NCBI taxonomy): Eukaryota > Metazoa > Chordata > Actinopteri > Syngnathiformes > Aulostomidae > Aulostomus > Aulostomus chinensis. The sequence goes on along the minus strand of NC_141327.1, from coordinate 2,333,384 downwards.
AGTCATAGACTTTTGACTAAATAATTAATCTCCTAACATTCTTTGGCCTCATCACAATTTATGGATTAAAATGTTCAAGTCCAAGAGAGCAGACACTAATCAAGCAGTGACTGTGTGTCATGCTGGGTTCTTTTTATGCAGCCAACAGGTGTCAGAGAAGAGTGCTCGCTGTCGCCAGGCAGAGGAGCGCCTACACTTCACCACCTCCTTTTCTCCCAGGGTTGCTGCCAGCTCCAGAGCAGCAGGGGCTGTTATTTGGCTAGAAGAGCTTCACAAACACATGGAGGTCTCAGAGCTTTCCATAAGAAATGGAGGGACTTCCAGCGTATTAAACGGACCAAAGTTGGCTGATTCGCATGCTTCCAGAGCTTCGCTGCCACTCCAGGGGAGGTGAAGCAGCTTGTAGCTGGTTACGTGTCCTGGTGGAGAAGAAGTTACCACTGTCAGCTGTGGAGTTTCCATCTAGATTTGATATTTACTAGAATCAAACATGGGTCTTTGGCCTGATAGGCTAACTTGTGTCCCCCCTGACAATATAATCAACATGCATGAGGTAGGCGAAGGCCTTCACATATTCGGTAACACAAAACCGCAACTTTTCTCAAAAGGTAACATTGTTAAAGTAGTGTCACCCAACACTCTTCTACCTGGATGAAATAGTTGCAGCTTAAATGTGAATTTAGCTGAATGGCAGATTCATGTGTGAGTTGCCCTGCTGGAGGCAAATCTCGTGTCCTGAATGGAGCAGAGCGCACTGAGAGGCCCATTCCCATTCAGCAGCCAGACCCACACATGACGGTAAATCATGACTGCTCCCTCCACCATCCCACAGGGGGTCCCAGCAGCAGCCCGGTATCAGTTACTGCAGGCACAGACACACCCGAGCACCCTGGGGAAGCCTGGTTCATTGACAGCTGCTCTGCCAGTTCTCCGTTCAAAAGCCCAAGGATCAACAGGACAGGTGGGGGGCCGTACGAGAGCAATCTGGGCCATCACTGCAGAAAACTGAGGGCAGGATAATGGAAGAGCTGGTCAGGAGGGACTTCAGTGAGTGTGTGTTACTTGTTCAGGGGAGATGTGGTTACAGGAAGACACTCCTGTTCTATCACCACCATCACCAGCTTTACCTTGGACCAATCACCATTAAGATTGTGGCAACATTGTGTTACCAGGCTGAGACTCATCAGTGGAACGCTCAGGTGTTCACATCCACACACCAAAGGGTGAGGAAAACAGGTGCTCAGCTCAGACGGGTGAGGAGGGCGGCGGGGACGCAGGGCATCCTGCAATACAGACCTCATGGAATTGACCTTGAACAAAAACAATGGGACCCAGCAGCCCCTCCAGACTGGTAAGAGCTTGATTCAGTTCCCCCCTCCAAACCTCTGGGATGGAGACGCCGATCATGACCCATCAAGCCGGCTGAGGAGATGTGAGGAATTCAACCGCAGTGAGTTAGTAGCGACCTCGTGGGATTCATGTTTGTGTATAACAGAGTCCTAATCTTAATATCGAATGAACAAAGTGCACATTCTCACATGAACCGGTATGGAAGAGTAAAGATGTATCTTTGTAAATACACACGCTCGGCACAAACACCTTCTGTCCTCACACTAATCATCCCGAAAAAGACGAAAGGAAAAGGGAGATTAAACACCAGCTCCATAAAGACAAGCTATGATGAAAGTGGGATTTGCATAAAACGCCAAGCCATAAACTTCAGAGAGAAACAACTCCCAACAACAAACAATAGTCAATCAACTGTTTGTTGATAGCAGCGCTGCATTCCAGATCCATCACTGCGTTGATTTAAGATATGAACTTGATATACTCAGTAACTCTTGAATTTGCTTTTGAAGAAATGAGCCTCCACAGACACAGTTTGCTGGCTCTCTGGGCAGCGTGAGAGAGGAGAGGGGGAGAGGAGGACAAACACAGGGACAGAAACCCATTTCCTTCGTGCAAAGGACAACAGATTAGCACGGCTAATTGGCGTCATACTTGGACGTTTCAACGCTGCAGGAAGTGTTGAACTCCACCTGTATTCCTCTACTTATGTCTCTTCTCTCGTGTTTTCACTTCCTCCTCTGAACGCGATGGAGTCCCACTATGCTATTGTCACCCGTGAACTGAATTATTGGCTGCCATGGTTTATTTACAGATAACCTGGTGGCTAGACCGGCTAGTAGTTACCTCCTATGCTCAGTATCAAGCTAAAAAGCTGCCAAAGAAGGCCACTGGCTGCACTTTAACTCTTCAGCGTTCACTTTACTTTTCAAAAGCTTGCATGCTAAAATTTGCACTCAGTTTCAAAAAATGAAACTAATTTTCTCACCACATCTTTGATTCATTTTGTCCAGCATTTGCAAGCTGCCAGTCGGAGCCTTATGTTGTGTACTTGATGGTTTCAGTTCAATTAAGTCAATCAAAGTCAATGGAACTCACAAGATGTCACCAAAATCACTTTGTCCCTTTGAAATCTTTCAGAAAATGATTTATGTGTATCGAATCGTATCGTGAGCTGAATATCGTGATATATAACATATCGTATCGTGAGCTGAATATCGTGATATATAACGTATCGTATCGTGAGCTGAATGTCGTGATATATAACGTATCGTATCGTGAGCTGAATGTCGTGATATATATCGTATCGTGAGCTGAATATCGTGATATATAACGTATCGTATCGTGAGCTGAATATCGTGATATATAACGTATCGTATCGTAGGCTGAATATCGTGATATATAACGTATCGTATCACGAGATTAGCGTATCTTTACAGCCCTAACGGTGAGCCAGGCGCATCCTTCGCCATTCGGTGCATGACATATTACTTAAATTGCATAATACAGAAACCAGTACAATGTTGTTACAGGGAACGTTGCTGGGACAGTTTGCAGCCGAATGTGAAGTGACTGGGATGAGAATCAGCACCTCCAATCTGAGGCCATGGTCCTCAGCCGGAAAAGGGTGGTTTGCCCACTCCGGGTCAGGGGGGAAGTCTTAGGTGGAGGAGTTTAAGTATCTCAGGGTCTTGTTCACGAGTGAGGGTAAGATGGAGCGGGTGCTAAACCAGTCCGTTGTGGTGAAGAGGGATCTTAGCCAAAAGGAGAGACTCTCCATTTACCCGTCAATCTACGTTCCAACCCTCACCTGTGGTCATGAGCTTTGGGTAATGACCGAAAGAACAAGATCGTAAATAAAGTGGCCGAAATGAGTTTCCTCCTCTGGGAGGCTGGGCTCTCCCTTAGAGACAGGGTGAGAAGCTCAGTCCTTCAGGAGGGACTCAGAGCAGAGCTGCTGCTCCTCCATGTAGAGGAGTCAGTGGAGGTGGTTCAGGCATCTGGTGAGGACGCCTCCTGGACGCCTCTCTAGGGACGTTTTCCAGGCATGCCCAACCAGGAGGAGGCCCCGAGGCCGACCCAGGACAAGCTGGAGGGATTATATCTCTTGGCTGGCCTGGGAATGCCTCGGGATCTTCCCGGAAGAGCTGGTTGAAGTGGCTGGGGAGAGGGCAGTCTGGGCTTCCTTGGTGAGACTGCTGCCCCTGCGACCTGCACCCACCGGATAAAGCGGAGGACGACGATGACGAGGGAATGTTGACTTTGATGAGCATTTGTATTCATACTGCAGATCAGCGCTCCCTACACAATTATCACTCAAATGTGCTATGATGCTAGCCTGTAGCCCAACCGGTCAACAATGATCAGCTCATGTTGTGTGTGAGGACTTGATGAGGGGCTCAAGAGTTAGTTGCTCCCACAGCCTCCACCTGGAGGCCCATTAATTCCCCGTGTGGACAGACACAGGCCGTTGGCGCTGACGGGAGGCTTTGTTATGGGGTTTAAATGCCAACCCATCACTGTCCTGATGGGACTCACATGACCAAGTTGGCTACTTGAGAACAAATGGCCAAGTGGATCTTTGTACTATTATGGCAGCAAAGACAAAGCAGATAAATAGCAACACAAGGCTGCAGACACTGGGAATACAGATGCTTTTTGTGATATTGGCATTTTCCCCCTCCAACAAAATAAGAGCTGAGCAGAGACATTAATGTGAATCAATACTGCTCTCAGACAAGAAACCAGTATCTGTTTGAAAAATGGGCCCATTTCAAAGAGAGCCCCCCAATTGTCTCCATCGTGATGTTCTCGGCTTGATGAGGTTGTGTTGCTGCACAGATGTAGACGGAGGAAAACAGCCTGCTGTGTTTGGCTGTTCTGGGGCTCGCAGCGACCCTGATAGCGGGCACTGCGGTGGGGTGTGTGTGCCCTGTAACCTTCAGAGATCATTGGAAAGAGATGAGTGTCAGACACATGGTTATCACTTCTGTCTGGCATCCCTCAGGGTCGGCAGCCGATTGCCGGTGAAGGTACACAGTACAAACTGGCATGAGTGCGCATATTTAAATCCACCCTCTATAAATCAATGTCACCCAAAATGAGGTCTATATATGACTTTGAGGCAATTATCACGTAGGACAGACACCCATGAAGAACTACAGGGTGAGTGGGAGTCAATTATCACCGTGTGACTGCTTCATTTTCGCTCTTGTCCTGATCTCGCACCTGACATTTCACAACATGGAAGCAATTTAAACAGAGCTACAAAAATCAGAGAGGTCTTGGAGGAGGTCTGAAGTGTTTACACGGATGTTGTGTTTTCAGGGAGTGAGCTTCTGTTGACGCGGTGGGCTTGGTCAGCCACATCTTTCATATCATCACCAACTTCATCCAGCAGAACCTGTGGATGCTGGTGTTTGCGTTGGCCTGTAGGGGTGAATTTGGACGTCACGCCTGCTAACAGAGCGCGAGCACTCATGTCATGTGTGTGGTGCTAGAACTCTTCATCCACAGTTTTACAGCTACAACACATTGAAGCTACGGAGCTGCAGCTGAGTCCGCTACTTCCTGGGTGTTGGCTTAAGCCTGCTGCCCTTATACGAGTTAATTCCCTCTGCTAGCTGCACACTAACCAGCATGCGTTGAATTAAAGATCAAATGTTCCTGCAAATGCTTAAGCAGCACCTCTCAGTGTAGGGCAATGGAGTTGTTACACAGCTCAGGAGATAAAAAGCAGGCAGAAACTAGCATGATGGAGGAACACGTAACTTATCAAATGAGAGGCAACTGGAAGAAGTTAGGAGCTGCTGCAGTGAATCTGGTTAAAGTCAGGAAGAGGAGGTACCTGCTTCTGATGTCGATTGGTCCGCCGAGGGAAGAAGGCTGCCGACCCTCACAGTTCGTCAGAGTTTCCTGTAATAACAGAGTACATAAACGATTCCGTCACAATCAGAACAATCATTCACTCTCTTAATACTGTTAAAGACTGAAACATTTTAAAACTGCTAGTTAGATTGTACTAGTGACGGGTAAATGGCGTCTAACTAGTCTGCTGTGTTTTTACCAGTGTTGGTGAGGTTATTCAGAGGAGGCGCCACTTTGAAGATTCAGACATCCCAGACGGTTCAAAGACCGAATCAATATTTTTGATCAGGAAACAGAAACCAGAGCAGAGCTCAACGTTTCAGCTTGCAAGCTTTTGTCAAGAGCACAAAATGTTGGACACACCTGATTCCTTTAAGCCAGATCTCAAAGGAAGTTCCAACATATTACGCCAGTTCACGAAATAAAAACACATCAATACTCATTAAAAGCTAACAGGCATCTGAGTCTGAGGTGGGATGTTTGTGTGTGTGGACCCACACACGGAGACCAGGAGGAGGAACAAAAATGAACTGAACCCCTTAAACTAAACAGAAAGAGGCAGCAACAGAAGCTGGTACACTGAAGGACATGCGGGGCCAAACAGACCCAAAACAGATAGACTGTCGGACCACCTGTCAGGATCCTGCCTAGATTCGGTGCACTACTGCTCCGTGTCCATGTTTTTTTGTTTTCCCCACGACTTGGCGGGGCCTTCCGGATCCACTGCATCCACCCTCCTCTGCACACCGGCTGCTCATTATCCTCCATCCGCCACTCATCGGCAGTTCGTTGTTCCATCCTCTGTGGTGACGCTCTCGGCCGCTACTCTAAAGAGTGCTCAGTGTTTCCTAGGACTCCAGCTCTGATCCACCAGTTTTTTTGCCTCGACTCACCTGTTCTGTTTTTCCGTCCTCCAGCCCTGCCATTTGCCTGCCCTCCGTTCTGCCTCGCCCAGCCCTGTCGTCCATCTGCCTCTGCTTCTCCTTTCTTTTGAACCTTGAGCCTGAATAAAGTGCTTTCGCTGTCGATCTGCACTGTAGGATCTGTTCTGTGCCTTTTGAACTACCACACATCCTGTGTGGTGACACACATGATAATCTCCTTGTAGGTGTGCATGTATACGGTTCTGGATGCACGACGTGGAGGCAAAGAACCAGCCGACGCGCTGCTCCCATGGTCATTATACAGGCTGAAGAGGTACATGAGTTATTTTAGCAGCAGTGTGAAGGTGGTTGCCAAAATCCCTGGTCTCAGGTTGAACGTCTTCTAGGGACTAGTTCTAGCTCGCTGCCCTGAAATGCTGTTATTTGCATTGAGAGATTGTGCTACAATTTCTACAATTTTCTGTTTTAGATGTTCATACCTTATATTTTGCCATGTGATGTGCAGGTGTTCTTGATTATTCTTTGGTTCTTTGAGTTGTTTATCAGCCTGACCATGGTATAAAATGAAATAGCTGAGCGTCACAGAATCGCCTGCCCATAACTCCCTTTAAATGTCTCTTTTTACCGAGTGTTTTCAGCTGAGTCCTTCTGCTACACAGGTGGCAACCGGATTTACTCTCCCCCGCCGTCAAACACCAACACCCGGTCAGCGACGGCATCAAACACAGAGGAAGGTCTTCGCCACCAGAGTCTGACATATAGATAGGTAATCAATATCACCATTACTGCCGCCATAAGACAAACTAACGGGCAGTCAGGGAGGTCGTGGTGGTGCCACTGCTCAGCGGATCGTCCAGATAGGTGTGGGGGTGACTCGGGCCAGGATGAGGCCCAGTAATCGGAGGGCGTAGGCATAGCCCCTCAGCTAATATCATATATAAAGTGTCTATCTTGTACAGTAAGGATAGGATTATTATAATATCGTATAATCTCTTGATATCATATATTTATTACCTATAGATCACATTTTATCAATGTCAGTTTTTTTGTCTCAAAGAACTCGATCACCAGCGCGATGGCGTCTGAGCAGGTGCAGCCGCTGGGGGAATAAACAGCAGCCTTTATTGCATTTGCTGCAGCAATTCAAGGTTGTTGGTTTGAGTTGGTAACAAAACACCAGACTTTTCCAGAGTGAAGCTGCTGCTGACTGCAGTGTTTGGATCAGCAAACATGAAAAGGTGCCCAGAGCAACTTTATAAAAAAAAAAAAAAAAAATCTGACATGTAAAGTTCCCAGGACAAATCCATCACGGTGTGAGTACGCAGGAATACTTCCACCTACTGCTGTGCAAACAATAAACTTCACTGTGGGTAGGCAACCACAAAAAAAGATCAAAACTATTCCCTTAAGAGTTAAAAAAAAAGAAGTCAGTTGCCTCTTTTTTTTTTTTTAATCCAGCACTGAGAAGAATCCTATAGCAAGGATTTTACTCGTCTACAGAGGCCAGGGAGGAAAAAGCAACACAACATGGCCTGTCTAGTCAAATGCTGCCCGTTCACAAAGATTCTGGACACACACACATTCTGATAGTTAGCTGCTCGGCGCTGGGGAGGGCAGGGCAGCGGGCTTATTGATTTCTGCTTGTTATTGTTTAGAAGGCTAGCTTGTCAAAGCGCCTCTCCAGATGATGTCCAGACAGACTGCACACACAAGCAACAAGACTTATTTAATCTGGAGGGGATGAGGAGCAGATTTAAAGATACAACACTTTCAAAAGGTTAAACCTACTGCTGGCCCCCGTGTAATCAAAGGAACACCACTGTTTGCTCTGGGATCTGTTGAGACTGAGGAAAAATGTTTTCCAATAATCTTAAGAGCGCACAGTTGCTCTTTGTTCTTTATTGCATGAAAGTTTTACCCAATAGCTGCTTTTTTTTGTTGATGCAAACAGTGTTGGGCAGTAGCACACAACACAAACGCTTTAACTTTACCCAGGAATGAGAAGTGTAATCATTTACTGGACACATTTACGACAGAAAAGTCCAATATACCGTATTTTCCAGACTGTAAGTCGCTCCGGAGTATAAGCCTCACCAGCCAAAAAATGCATAGTAAAGAAGTCGCATTTTGGGGGGGGGATTTGTTTGATAAAATCCAATACCAAGAACACACATTTCATCTTGAAAGGCAATTTAAAATAAAAATAGAATAGAGAACAACAGGCTGAATAGGTGTACGGTATGCTAACGTAACACATTCAGCTAACGTTACATGACGCATAAACAACAAACTGATTACGTGCCTAGTATGTTAACATAACACATTAACCGTTATTCAGATGACTATAGCATAAAGAACATGCTAACAAGTTTACCAAACCATCAGTGTCTCTCCAAATCACTAAATCCAATGAAATCTTCATCCTCAGTGTCACTTCTAAACAACTCCGGAGGTAGACGATGCGCCGCTTCCTCTTCTACGTCGCTTTCGTCAGACTCATCGTCAGACTCATCGTCCGTTGCAGTTCCAATTATTCCAGCCTTTCTGAATCTCGAGGGGATGGTTTTGGTTGTCACTGAAGCCCATGCTTTGTTGATCCATCCAATGACCTCCAGGAAAGTTGCATGGCGCGTGAAGCTGTGCTCTCCATCCATCATCCACTGCTCGCACAGGTTATGCAAGACTGCCTTAAAGCTCCGATTCATGGAGATATCAAGTGGCTGGAGTATTTTGGTTAAGCCTCCAGGGATGATGGCAGGTATGGAGTTGAAAACTTTTAATTTATTTTTGAACTGTGGCGTGATGTGCGTTCGCAAGCTGTCCATCACAAGCAGAGCTTTGCATGCTCTAAAGACGCTTAGTGTCGCACTTCATAAGCCATAAGCTCATCATTTCTTGATCCAGCCACCCTCTCTCATTCACAGCGACTGCAACGGAGGGGGAATGGATTTTTGGCATGGTCTTTCGTTTGACAATGACCATTGGTGGCAATTTTGATCCATCCATCATCCACAACATGCCAGCACCACTGCGAAGTGTGATTTCTCATGACCAGTTGTTACTACTGTATATTCACACTCTTTTGCCCTTCCTCTGCGACACTTCGGCCCATGGGAATGTCAAACGTGAGGGGGATCTCGTCCATGTTAATAATACGATCCGTGTCACGTTGTGCTCAGTTACATGCTTTTCAAAGAACTCACAGAAGCTTTTGACGTTGGCTTGGAAGTCTGCGGGCAATTTTTGGGACACCGTTGTCCTTGCGCTGATAGGGAGGCGATTGCGTTGCATGAACACCAAGAAGGTCCTCCTGCAAAGTCATTTACATTCATCTCCTTGGCGACTACCTGGGCACGGAGACGCAACTGCACTGTTGACAAGCCTCTCCCGGCAGCACATTGTTCAAGCATCCATGTGCAAACTCGTTCCTCTAGCTGTGGCCACCAAGCTTTTAGCCCGCGATTAGCTTTTTTTGTTTTCTTCATTTCAATAAGAGTAACCTCCGCTTTTCGCCAGTCCCTTACAAGTTTCTCGCTCACACCAAACTTTCTTTCTGCTGCTCAATTACCGTTTTTGGCTGCATATTTCACTGCTTGCAGCTTGTAATCTGCAGAATATGATTTTCTTTTCGATGCCATATTTGTTTAGTCCTTCGCAGTTGTTTTTATAAGTTACTGCTAATGTTGAAATTATCAATTTTCAGAGGTATAGAAGTAGCATGTACAGATACACAGGCTTAGAGCTCCCTCTTGTGATTGTCAGCGTGAAATTAACATATGAAACGAGCAAACATAATAGGGTCATCACCTGAAGTACCTTCAGGCTCAGGCCCTAATTATATAATAATTCCAGCATAGAAAATAGACAAGTTTTAAAGAACACCTGCTGATCTTTTGACAGCTTTGGATGTTGTAAATGTGATTTTAGAGGACAAGCGTTGGCGTGAACATGGGGACGGGTGCAGGTGTGTCTGCCCTCTACTCTCTCCTCCGAAAAGCAATATTAAGACGCAAAAACAGAGAGAAGAACCTCAGGGTCAGGCTCCCTCCTCACGGACCAGGCAGAATGTGGAGGCACGCAGCATGACTGTGGGGCTGAGTGAAACTTAGAGTACTAGCTCTGAAAACACTGCAGAGAGCCCATCAGCCCCCAGGGCTTAGAAAGATGGATCAATGTCTGTCAGGTTCATGCTGGCCGGGTTCTGGGGGTAGTGCCCTCCCCTTGGCACTGCCCAGCTGGTGAAGGCCTGTGGAGGGGGTTGCAACATTCTCCCAAATATCCTGAACACGGACATGACCCCTAGTCCAGCGCCGTGTTTACTGGACATGCAGCCCAACGGCATTCACTCTTCACTTCCACCAGTGGTGTATTATTTCCACGCCTGACCATGAAACTTGTCATTCTTAGTGAGAAGTGCTGGAGAGTTAGTAAAGACTGTTGTTTCCTTTTGAAAGTGCTTGGAGGACTTTGTGATTTTTTATTCGCGCGGACGATGCTGCAACGTCTCTGTGTAGCTGGGGGGGGGGGGGGCTGGTAGGTGGGAGACAGCGGCATCAGTCTCACACTCACATCATCTCTCCCCTCTTGTCACATTCACGTGTGCCATCATGTGCATGCATGTGTTCCTAACAACATGCTATCCATCATATTCCAATCTCGCCATCTTTGTGGTGTTGTGAGACTCTCATGTCTTACTCGTGTGTTGTGTCACGTTTGTGACTAATAGAATGTGTACATGTGGAAATGTTTGAACTGAACAAGGGATGCACACCTCGGCTGTCTGCCGAGCCTCAGCAGGGCTCAGGGGTGCAGGGGCCAAGTGTCCTGGAGGAGGATGCTGAACCCCTGATTGCTCCTGAGAAGCTCCGCCGTCAGCATCTGAATGGGTGAGTGAGGCCAAATTGTAGAGTGCCTTGAGTGAGCCGTGACGTAGAGGTAGAGTCTGTTTACCTTTTCTTTATGTACAAGAGCAGAAAATGTGAAGTCCAACTGAGTTATTTGATTGTTCCCATCAAGCTTGCTCCGTTTACGCGGGGCTGGTCCCACTGCGCAGGTGCCACTGAGACACGCTGGAGGGAGCTTGCATATCCATGAGTGCAGTAATATAAGGGTTATAGTGCGTGTGTAACACTTAGAACCGCAGTGACAGATATACCAACTTGGAGCAGCTTGACAAGCTGTAAACGCAACATCAACATACGGAGGTGTACAGCTGCTTTATCAAGGTTTTCAACTTCAATATCTCAAAAAACGGAAGTTCAGTCAGAGGTAATTGTACGTGGACACAGTCGGTGGGGTCGCGCTGAAGTGGAACCCGCTGGAAACCTCAATGAAGGGCAAGTTTCCTGAGGTCATGAACGCTCCAGGCGCCGTACCTAACGGCAGCACCGGACTGGCACGGCAGTCCAAACGCTGGCTGGGTCGTTTGCACAGGTCAAGGCTAACCTGCGCTACAAACCTGACCTCAGACGCAAACTGCAAGTTGTTTGGAGGTGAAAGAACCTAATTATTTGAAGGAATCCTCACATGAACATGAAATCTCCAAATGGAGGAAGAATGCGTCACCTCCTCAGCCTCTCCTCGCTCAGAGGCTGCAGTCCCAGCAGAGCCTCCGCAGCAGCAAGGTTCTCTTGCCAACTCACACTTCTTCTTCTCTTGGTCTAAAAACAGCACAGGAAGCACGGTGCTCCCTCTGTCAACTTAAAAGATCCTCATGATGTGAAAGCAACGCCAGCAGCAGAGTCACCTCAGTGGCACGCTGGATGTTTTTATTCACGAGCGACTGGTATTGATACAAAATATTAGGTTCTGATGGATTCAAATACTTTTACAAACGCTCTGACGACACAACAGTTACACAATAAGCAAGAATGTCTCCCACAGGCAAAACTATAATGGCCAGGAAACCCTGGGGATCTTTCACCTGTTCGATATGAAGATCATTTTCCTCATTACAAGAAAAAAAAATATTTTCCTTTGAACTGTTTTATGAAATGAAATATGACTAAAATTAATTTAGGGGGTTTTAGCTTTTGCAGTGTTGATGCTGCGCCTCCCTTTGAGAGGACACATACTCGATAATTACGGTCCAGAGTGAGAGTTCCACAAAAATGAGTGTAATAATTTGATACTTGTGGCTTATATTTGCCTGCTTAGCACAAATAAAGACCCTGAGCTGAGTCAAGCAAAAGAATTTTGCTGAAAAACTGAGAGCAATAATAATAATTGTTGTTGTTGCATTTATTTCCATTGATAAAAGAAAACAGATTCAGATAAAAATACAAATACTACACAACACTAATAAAAACTGCCTACAAAGGAGACAGAGAGTGTGTACTAGTCTGTAAAGGAGTGACTCTCGTTTGTCACATCATTAAAAGGTTTTGGACTCCAGACTGGAGTGGCAGACCTTGAATTCAAATAACAGAGATCCTTTTTTACCCTCCATATCTTAAAATATCGTAAAATACGTAGATTTTCTTATGAGAAGTATCAGCTTTGCTACAGCAATGTGGAGGCTGCAGCCACAAGTGGGGAGAACCTTTCAAAGTAAAAGAGGAACAGGGGAAGACCAGGTTTGAACAGGCCCAACAGGTACAGACGATACAAACCCAAAACCAAACATGAACAGTCTCAGCTTGACCCGTCGCTATGATGAGTGAGGATAGTCCAGCTGATACGAGACCGATCAGAGGAGCGGCTGACGAGACGGTCTGACTAAGACAGAAGCAAAAGTAATCGCAGGACAGGGAGCGGAGACAAAGGGGACGAGACAGATGAGGACTGAAGAGAGCTGAGGCATGGACGAGAGGACGAGTCACCCTAGTGACACCAGCAGTAGTTACACCAGCATTGACACCAGCAGTAGTGAGACCAGTAGAGTGACACCAGCAGAGTGACACCAGGAGTAGTGAGACCAGTAGAGTGACACCAGCAGTAGTGACACCAGCAGAGTGACACCAGCAGTAGTGACACCAGCAGAATGACACCAGCAGAGTGACACCAGCAGTGACACCAGCAGTAGTGACATCAGCAGAATGACACCAGCAGAATGACACCACCAGTAGTGACACCAGCAGTAGTGACATCAGCAGAATGACACCAGCAGAATGACACCACCAGTAGTGACACCAGCAGAATGACACCGCCAGTAGTGACACCAGCAGAATGACACCGCCAGTAGTGACACCAGCAGAATGACACCAGCAGCAGTGACACCAGCAGAATGACACCACCACTAGTGACACCAGCAGAATGACACCACCAGTAGTGACACCAGCAGAATGACACCAGCAGTAGTGACACCAGCAGTAGTGACACCAGCAGAATGACACCAGCAGTAGTGACACCAGCAGAATGACATCAGCAGAATGACACCAGCAGAGTGACACCACCAGTAGTGACACCAGCAGAATGACCCCAGCAGTTGTGACACCAGCAGTGACACCAGCAGTAGTGACATCAGCAGAATGACACCAGCAGAATGACACCACCAGTAGTGACACCAGCAGAATGACACCACCAGTAGTGACACCAGCAGTAGTGACATCAGCAGAATGACACCAGCAGAATGACACCACCAGTAGTGACACCAGCAGAATGACACCGCCAGTAGTGACACCAGCAGAATGACACCAGCAGCAGTGACACCAGCAGAATGACACCACCACTAGTGACACCAGCAGAATGACACCACCAGTAGTGACACCAGCAGAATGACACCACCACTAGTGACACCAGCAGAATGACACCAGCAGTAGTGACACCAGCAGAATGACACCAGCAGAATGACACCAGCAGTAGTGACACCAGCAGAATGACACCAGCAGTAGTGACACCAGCAGAATGACATCAGCAGAATGACACCACCAGTAATGACACCACCACTAGTGACACCAGCAGAATGACACCACCAGTAGTGACACCAGCAGTAGTGACACCAGCAGTAGTGACACCAGCAGTAGTGACACCAGCAGAATGACACCAGCAGTAGTGACACCAGCAGAATGACATCAGCAGAATGACACCAGCAGTAGTGACACCAGCAGTAGTGACACCAGCAGAATGACACCAGCAGAATGACACCACCAGTAGTGACACCAGCAGAATGACACCACCAGTAGTGACACCAGCAGAATGACACCAGCAGTAGTGACACCAGCAGTAGTGACATCAGCAGAATGACACCAGCAGAATGACCCCAGCAGAGTGACGCCAGAAGTAGTGACACCAGCAGTAGTGACACCAGTAGAGTGACACCAGCAGAATGACCCCAGCAGAGTGACGCCAGAAGTAGTGACACCAGCAGTGACACCAGCAGTAGTGACACCAGCAGAGTGACCCCAGCAGAGTGACAACAGCAGGGTGACACCTGCAGAGTGACCCCAGCAGAGTGACCCCAGCAGTAGTGACACCAGCAGTAGTGACCCCAGCAGTAGTGACACCAGCAGTGACACCAGCAGTAGTGACACCAGCAGAGTGACCCCAGCAGTAGTGACCCCAGCAGAGTGACAACAGCAGGGTGACACCTGCAGAGTGACACCAGCAGAGTGACACCAGCAGTAGTGACACCAGCAGTAGTGACACCAGCAGAATGACACCAGCAGTAGTGACCCCAGCAGGGTGACACCAGCAGAGTGACCCCAGCAGTAGTGATACCAGCCGGGTGACACCAGCAAGGTGACCCCAGCAGGTTGACCCCAGCAGGTTGACCCCAGCAGGGTGACCCCAGCAGGTTGACACCAGCAGAGTGACCCCAGCAGAGTGACCCCAGCAGAGTGACACCAGCAGAGTGACCCCAGCAGGTTGACCCCAGCAGAGTGACCCCAGCAGGTTGACACCAGCCGGGTGACACCAGCAGAGTGACCCCAGCAGGGTGACCCCAGCAGGTTGACCCCAGCAGAGTGACCCCAGCAGGGTGACCCCAGCAGGTTGACACCAGCAGAGTGACCCCAGCAGAGTGACACCAGCAGAGTGACCCCAGCAGCAGTGATCAGGGTTCTTGTATCTCAACATGAGACAGTCGGCCTTTGCCATCCAAGCCGTGACCACAAGTCACTCTCCGCCAGGCCCTCTGGGATCTCTGATGGTCTCAGATGTGTGCTAGCTGGCTGCAGCCTCCAGCGCCCTGTCACAGGGACAGACTGGGCCACGCACGGGGAAGCGCCGGCTGGGCGACCCACCTCAGCCAGCAGAACCTCAGCCAGGACCAGAATCATTTGATGTCAGCAGTTGAGTTATTTTAACAGACCAAGTGAGATGATTTCACAGTCTGAAACTACAGTAACAAAAACTAAAGAACTGCACTTAGTGATGTGCTCAGTATTAGAGGATATTATCAAAAACTACTACTGGTTCTGCTGCTACTACTGCTTCTATTACTACTACTAGCAGGAGACTGGTTCTGTGAGCCGCAGCTCAGTTCCTAAGAGGAATACTGTCTTCATCCCTCTGACCAGTGAGGCTGATAGCATCTTGCAGCTGATGTTCCAGCACTGCAGCAGACTCACAGGCTGTGTGCAGCGGAGCAGTGCTGCCTGCTGCAGTGCTTCACAGCTCCTGTTTACCCGCAAACAGTTTGCTTCCAAGTGCAGAAGCAGGTTACCTGCAGCACTTGCGCCTCTCTTTGACTCCTGCTCTGCTGCAGGGAGAAAGGAGAGTGAGCGCAGCTGAAACTCTCAGTTTCATCTGACTGAGTGTCGATGGAATGCTCAAATACTGAAAAAGATTAATAGCAACAGTGGGGCTGCGGCCAGTGGCCAGGGGTGTGTCATCTGTGGATGCGGTCACCATGGTGATGGAACTTTGATTTGAACAAACAATTCAGGCATCAGAAATCAATGAAATGAAAAAATTATTCAGATTTGCTGCTTGAGTTGATCTCCTGAGGCACTGCCCTGCAGCGCTGTGCTACTCTGCAGTCACAACCTTATTGTCAACGAACAAACAGTCATTGTGGGTGCAGGAAGAAGTCAGAGCCTTGTAACACACTTGATTTGTGCGCACTGATGCACTTCTTCACGCTGGTCATCCATTTGTCTTTTACGTGGTCCGGGGTCTGGGGCTCAGGTTGAACTGACCCCACTGATGCAGATCCACATCGCATTCTGTTACTAACAACTTCTCCGATCATCATTTCATTTTCACACCCACGTGTTCGGGTGCTTTTCGTTGTCATGTCTACAGAATGAACAGCAATGGGAATGAGATTATGGGGTTGAGTCGACCTCCATTCACGGACGCAGGTCTGCAGGCACACAACCACATCTGATGCATTTGAATATTTCTGTGTTTGTGTGCACAGTTTTGCTCATAAATCAGAATGAGCTTTCAAAGCCACGCCAGTTTGAAAGGTTACTGGGTTCCACAACTGTGTGTTTTTGTTCTCTATGAGCAAGAAGCTGAACTTCTGGTGAGCAGGTCGGTTTAACCGGAAAAGCCGTTTTAATCCGAGAACACTCGGAAATAGTAACACAATCACGAACGTCAGGTGTATATTTTACCCGATATCCTGATCAAATATAGTTTTTTATCAAATATACTTAAGTACAACACAGTACGCCAAATGGAAGTACTCCTCTTTAATGTCCAAATATCCAACGCCACATAAAATGAAACAAAGGTACCACAGGGGAGCCTGGAAAAGACCTGACAAGAACCATGTGGGTGAAAATCACCCGGCGTCAGTGATCGAGGGTCCATGCAGATGTTTACCTTGTATAGTTAAACACAGAACCAACACAGCAGCACTGTGGCCCCCCAGCAAGAAGGTTCCAGGTTCGAGCCCCGGCTGGAGCACGGGGTCTTTCTGTGTGAGTCTCCATGTTCTCCCTGTTCCTGCTGGGTTCTCTCTGGTACTCCAGCTTCCTCCACAGTCCAAAGACATCAAGAGGGACCAGGTTAATCCAGACTCTAAATTGACCGTAGGCGTGGCTGGGAGAGCCAATGGTTGTCTGTCTCTATGTGTTGGCCCTGCCATGGACTGGTGACCTGTCCAGGGGGAAGGCTGCTGGGATAGGCTCCACCCCTACCACCCTCAACAGGAGAAGAGGGAGAACATGGAGGGATGGATAGATGCATGGATGGATGATGGATGGATGGATGGATGCATGGATGGACATGGACACATCAGGGGAAACTCTTGTCGCAGGACAGGCAGGACTTCCAGCTCTCTGGGGGCCTGGACGTGTTTTTACATCCAGCCAGTATGAACACACACCAGCGGGTCAATGAGCTCAGCTGCAACCTCAGGTTTCCTCCAAGTTTAGAGCTGCTTTCACCCAAAAGACACCGGGCAAAATCTCAAACCATGTCTGAGGGGAATTGTGTGTGTGTGTGTGTGTGTGTGTGTGTGTGTGTGTGTGTGTGTGTGTGTGTGTGTGTGTGTGTGAAAAATCAATAAGCAGCCTGCAGGAGTTGCCAATACAGTTGTGAGCTGGACTGGAGGAGTGTATTTGTACCTCGGTTCAATCTGACTAACAGAGAAGGAATAGTATGTGTGTGTGTGAAAGAGAGAGAGAGAGAGAGAGAGAGTCTAAGTTTAGTCTCAGGTCTTCAGTCACAAACGGTCTCTCACTGTTTCTCCCTTTTATCCAAATCTAATGGTGGTGCCAACTCCCCCAGTAACAGCAGGTGGCGCCGATTAAGGTTGTCATAGGAAAGCAGCACTGGGAAACACCAAGGTTTCATGTGTTTTTAAAAAACGTAAATTTTAGTATGTTTTAATGTGATATTTTGATTTGTGTAGTTTGTTTTACGTAATTACTGACTATTCATTATTGAGACGTCTACTCAAGCAAAAATAAAAAGTACCTGGATGTTAAATTACACAAGCATGACTTACTTCCATTTTAATGTTTAGCAGCTTGAGCCAAAAGAACAAAAAAAGGCCATCCCTTGTTGGCACTTCATATATTATAGTACTAACGAGTACAAATATATGTGTATTTGTTCAAGTTGGGGGTGCACCTTTGCTCAGGTCACGTGTTGCTCCTTCCTCAGGAGGAAGTCACCCTGGAGGAAAGGAAATGAATGCTGTTTGTGACGATGTTGTGTGTAAATATGCACACGCATGTGGAGGCCACTGACTTTTCAAATGGTCATATGAACAAGGTCGAATATCCGAGTCAGAAAATGTAACCTGCACTTCATGACTTCATCAATTTTCCTGGTTTGGAGGAACAAGTCTCAGCTCAGGCAGGCCACAGTAGAACGCGCAAACTTGCACTTCAGTCAAGAGTAAAAGTACAGTTTTAAAAATGTGGAATGTGAAAACTACTCGTTGCTCATAAAAACAACCTTTTTAATCAAGTTTGCTTCCAGCCCTGGTTGGCAGGTGAGAAAGGTTTTGGGTTTTTTTTCCCAAAATAAAAGCAGAGTCTAGAATTTAAAAGGAATAGAATAATCAAATGAATACAGCTGGATGATCAGAGCACTTGATGGGCGTACGATATGTTGCAGTGTGTGTGTGTGTGTGTGTGTGTGTGTGTGTGTGTGTGTGTGCGCGCGCATGTAAATCCATCCTGTCCGATTCCATCACTTTATTCCTCATAATTTAAGCGTGCATCTCCCAATGATAGAGACCTGATACTGAATAAGACATGGCTGCCAGGACTTCTGTCTCTCTCTCTCTCTCTTTGTCTCTCTCTCTCTTTGTCTCTCTGACTTTATTCTGTCAGCACACCCAACTCAGTTTTTTCCTGGCCAACATTCTCTGTAAGATCAGCAGGTTCATTGATCGGCCTCATCAAGTTGATCTGATCAAACAGAGGGAATCGCAGTATTCTTCTGGAACCTTGATTAATTACCACTACCAGCACTGCATCACCAACGAGGAGGAGGTGTGAAGGTTGCAGGTAAGAAGTGCTGCTGTTCCCGGTGGAGTCAGCTGGCAGACTTCATGTGGCAGCGTATGGTGGGTGATAGTCACCGCACCAACAGCTCCAAAATCAAAGGTCTGGGCTCACCTGGAAGTCAGGACGACTTGAGAACCACATGACACAGCGTCTGAAACAACCCTGCCAAAGTCCTCCAGCTGTCCAACCCCCGTTGTTGATGTTCCCTATCATCCCCTCAAGAGTGTTGAATAGGTTTTGTTTATCACCTATATTACTCCCTTACTCACTCCCCTCCTCCTCATGTGGCGGATATCTGCCCCCTAGTGGAGGAGACGTGTACATGACGCGAACAATCCCACAGGAGCGAGTCATTTGGAAAACATAAATATCTCCTGGAGACAGCTTCTGATTCTGAAGGTATTTAAAGGGTCATGCTGCGAGAGATTGATTTTTGTAATTATATATGTGTGTGTGTGTGTGTGTGTGTGTGTGTGTGTGTGTGTGTGTGTGTGAGTGTGTGAGGATCAAGGTCTAACTACTTGGTGCCGTGGTATTTGCTGCATGTGCAGACGTTCCTCCATCCACTGAACGCGGCCCCGCTGGTCCTCATAAAGTAACAAAATAGATTCAAACGTCGTTCCACAACACCATCAAGACGTCTGCTGGGAATGATGAGATTTCAGCTCTCAGTGCTGCTCTTGTGTCATAACTGCCACATTTTCCTTAATTTCTTCTGATTGCTACAATTCATATTACAGTTTGTATCACAATCACCAGGATTATCATGATCATTATTATTATTATTATTGTCATCATTTCTAGCATCGCTGCTGTTGCTATCAACGCCACCATCTTCATCGTCGTCATCAACATTCAAATTTCTGTTGGAGGGAAAACTAGTTTCTGCTGGAAGGACAAGACTGGTGTATGCACACATACACACTCAAACGTTTGTCCTCGTGTCGTCTGAGTGGGCAGCTCAGACGGGCAGTCCAGGCCCTGTGTTCAGGTCTCGTTCAGGAACATCAAGACTCGGCCAGGGTCCAAAAATACGGCTTAAGTTTAAATGAAACCTGCAGCAGCCGAGCGTTTCTGTTTTTCTCTCTGTTCATTAGAAACGAACAGTCCTGAAAATGCATCAATATCCCTGCACATGATGAAGGAAGAAGTCTCTCTCTCTCTCTCTCTCTCTCTCTCTCTCTCACACACACACACACACACACCCTCCCTATATGTCCTCTCATCATTGCAGCTGCTCTGTCCAGCGTCCACAGCATGAGCGACTGTTAAATGGCTCTCTCGCTGCTGCACTGCTTGAACCTCATTTTGCTTTTTTAAAAAACGCACAGCATTTTCTGCAGAGCAAATTGGAGAATCTGCCGAAGCGTTGCAGGTTATATTACATTTATTCAATCAATTTAGTTTAAGACTTCTCCTGGAATACTTGATCAGAAAACCAGAGCAGCCAAAGCTCGACTGCAGTTTTCTAACGGGTAAACCACAACCCGTCGGTTCCACTGCTGGTGAAGCTGCTGCTTCAGTTCATTTAACACAACACTCACTTATACATGCAGGTGTGCGGTTGTGTGACCGATGCTGCCTGTGTAGGAAGGAGGCGGAGCTCTGCCTGCAACTGGCCAATCACAGACTGGACACTTACCTAATGAAGTTTTCCCCTCAACAGACGCACAGTCAGCGACACAGTAATGACCAGCGCTTGTTCCAGCCGAGGCTTCAGCTCATCTCAGACACGCACCTCTCCAGTCAGAGCGAGAACCCTGCCGCCGACACGTATTCTTGCCTCTAACTACATGTCACTGTCAGCATCATCAGGTCATGTGACGCAGGCGGCATGATTGCCGCATCGGCTGAGTGACACTGATGAGGTTAACTCTTAGTTCGTAGCCCTCCTCTTTTCATGTTGAAGCCTCGCGTACGCACGCGCTGGTGGCGCCGAGCCCAAAAATAAAGGCTGTAAATATCTGCCTTCTAGATGCTGTTTGTTCTGCTCCCTGAAAAAGAGCAGAGGTGCCGCGGCTCACGGAAATGTTCTGAAAGTTCCATTTTGAAATGTTCTTGTCAAAGTCAACGAGAAATAATTAGTAGTAGCTAATGAGATTAGCTCTGCCGCCAAACGAATGTGTCCAACCATGGCGGAAGGTGAAGAAGGCCCGTGGACCCCGTCGTGCTGGCCCTGCTGTGGCCTCCACTTCATTCTCAGCCGCTTAATTACAGTTTTGCTCCGAAGGCTGAAACTACAGCAGCAACCCAAAGCCTGAATTATTGATTCTGGGAGGGCAAATGTAGCAATTAAAATCAAAAGAGCTGTTTTTGAGGAGCAGGCCCCACACTTTAGCAAACAATAAGGTTTTGTTAAAAACCCCATCAACTGTTCTTCGTGCATTCTGATGACAAACTGACTGAACTCATTCACTCGCTCTCTCTCTCTCACACACACACACACACACACACCACATCGTCCACGTGTCCCTCTTTCTTTCTTTCTTTCTTTCTTTCTGCCTTCATCTAGAGATGTCAGAGGCTTATGACTCCAGGTTCACAGCCTGGATCTTTTTCTACAACAGGAAATGAAGAGGATAGCGCTCCTGCATTTATATTAATAACTTTATCAGTATTCACAAATCACAGCAGAAATCTCTCATTCATTTAAAAATGTGTCATTTGCATCATGGGATGCCTATAGCTTCCAAAAATATAGCATCGAATTTCCAGTCTTTATTTGGTTTGATTTTATTCCAAGTAAGAAAAAGATTCAAGCCCCCCCCCCCCCCCCCCCCCACACACACACACACAGGTTGAGTTCACTTGGTGTCATGAATTTTTTTTTTTTGATGCAATAAATAAACTACCAACTGTATTTCAAAATCCAACAGTTATGGGTGAGAAATATTTTTGAAAAATATTTTTCTTCAACAATTTGAAAGTGACAAATAGTTTTAAAATGATGATCATAATCATAAATCAGCACAACTATTAGTATGGTGCAGAAATAAAGTCTTAACTGACCTAAAAAAATAAAATAAAAGTAGTAACACAATTATTTTAAAAAATCTTATTGGGTCCAAAATGTTTACAATATGTCCAGTCCAAGCGGTTGAGGGTCTCTGAGCCAGCAGTGTGAGCAGGCTGGTACCAGGTGTACCAGGAGCTGCAGGTACTGATTAACCAGAGAAACACCTGAGAAACGAGAGGCTTTGTTCCGTTCGCGTGTCAAATACTCTCGGATCAACAAATGGTCAATACTGGTTCAGCAGCTCTAGGCTGGTCTGAGCTGGAGGACCAGAAGGACTGAACAGCCATGCTGAGGGGGCCACTTTCTGATGGACAGCGAAGCTAACGGTTGCTAACGAACACTAGCAGTAGCGCAAATTAGCTCCTTTAGCCACTGACAGGTTGATGTTGTTATTGTTATTGTGTGGCATATTGTCTGTCTATGACTGCTATTCTAACTGTGACCATGTGCGGTTAGTTGAGTCAACCTGGTAACCAGGAGACTAGATTAGTGCAGCCGGAGGGAGGGAGACACCCGCTGACCGGGAGGTGGAGGTGTTAACCTCAGCACCTTTAGCTTGAGTTTCTGTGAAAACGACAGACTCTGTTGAGACCCTCAGAATAGTGAGTGTAAAGGTGTGTTCACACCAAACGCACATTTTCACGTCGCTTTATGTGCGCAAATGTGATTGCTGGATCATGTGTTTTTATTCATGTTATTTGCGCAAACTTCTTTCTCCTACGAGGAGAATTTATTTCTGCTATTTCTGCCCATCATCAACCGTGGCTGACCTCACAACCGTTGCTGGCTTGTATCTGTTGTGGAAGTCCCACATACGGCATCCATGGCATAACCCGGAGGAGCACAGCAGGGTGAATTTCACCGCTTTATCCAGGAACTGCGCCTGGACGACAGCCGTTTCCAGCGGTACTTCAGGCGGACGGGGGCCCAGTTCGATGACCTGTTGGCGAGGATCGGTGCCAGGCTATCATGGAGGTGAATACCCGTAATTCGCGCCAATTCGCGTCATTTGCACCGCCTGGCAAGTATACATGCGAATTTGCATGTAATCGCCTCTCTACATAGACTTTACATGTAAACTTAAAGCGCAAAAAATTTGCGTCACGTTTGGTGTGAACACACCTTAACAGTGCACAGCAAAAATAAAATCACTGTCCAAGGGTCAACATTCTTACACACACACACACACACACACACACACACACACACACACACTCAAACTAGAGGAAAGCTCTCTTGTGTCAACAGTAACATGCTTGTTCTGAGGTGAAAGAAGAGATCATTCTTGAGTCTCGTCATCTCCTTTGTGAACTTTTGTGTTAATTTACAGTCTTTTGTGTGTCAATAAAGTTATTATCCATTTCTTTTAAACCGCGTGCTGTGGGATTATTCTCAGTACCAACGCAAGACACAAAACAGATGTGGTGAATCGACGGCTGCAGTCATCAGCTCTTCTTTGTTCATCATTGGGATATTTGTC
This sequence comes from Aulostomus chinensis, assembly GCF_037954235.1. NCBI lineage: Eukaryota > Metazoa > Chordata > Actinopteri > Syngnathiformes > Aulostomidae > Aulostomus > Aulostomus chinensis. The sequence continues at coordinate 2,309,936 of NC_141327.1, read as the reverse complement.
AGGGTTATTATTTCGTCAATAAACTATCTGAGAGTGAGTCGGCCATGTCTCACTCGCCCTGAGCTCAAGCTGGCATCTTAATCAGCAGCCAAACCGGCGAACTCTCTGGGTGTGGAAAGGACTAAGACCAACATCCCTGGCTTTTCTCTGGTTGGTTTAAATGTTTCTGCAGGACTGTGCAGCCCACAGAGCGCCGCTGCCATGGCGACCCCTCCCGCCACACAGTCACAGAGATTAAAACAGTGGAGTGGACAACTGCAGAGACTTAAATGATCTTATAACCTGGGTTTTAAATGTGTTAACTAAAAGAAAGTGTCTTCCATGGAGCGTTAGCAACTCTTGATGCCTCCATGTTTCCTTGCATGTTGGATTATATTTCTTTCGGGTTTTTTTTTCATAATTCATGCTGCATCTGCTGTGGAGAAAAATTAGAAAATAACAATGTTAATATTATACTTAAAGTAAATGTAATCTATAATAAATTCCTCATTAAACGTAGAGCTTCTGAATTAAAAGAGACATCGTATTAATAATTGAAATCATAATCATTTAGATTAAATATGGGCAGAATAAATGAAGGAGAGGAAACGGCTTGACTGCCTGCTAATGGAATGTTCCACTGGGACATGAACACCTTTCTGTCACTCACCTGAACCACAGTTACACAAAAGAACAAACAGAACTCAAACGCACTCCATCGTTACCTGCAGTATTTTTATGTTGGGTTTAAGAGCAGACCCTCCCTGATCCTGCTGTCCGGGTTCAGGCCTCTCCTACTCTAGGACCTGCATCGTCCCTCTGAAGGCAAATTACTCGGCTCTACCGTTTATTGCAACGAGGAAACCAGCGCAGGCGCGGCTGGATGGCGCCGGACAGCAGCAGCTTCCTGATGTTTCCTGACCTGTCAGGCTGATCAAAGTGGTCGAGAGCAGGATTTATCAACCACAACACCTGACAGAAAAATCACATGTCCCTCCTTTTCTCAGTATTGCTGCTCTCCACTGGTTCAGCTGGAACTTTTCACCCCTTCACAAAAATAATCATTAAAATATTACAAATTAAAACGCGCAAAATGCAACACGTGTTGGGCTGTTGTCATCTAAGACCCTGCAGGTTTAATCTTAATAACAATAACAAAAATAATAATAAAAATAAAATAATAATAATAATAACAATAATAATTATTATTATTATAAAAATAGTGTTACATGTCCGTAGTTCCTTACATTAAGCAAATTTTTTTTTTTTAATTTTTAATTACATTTTGTTTTATTATTGTGATTTTTCCAACGGTCAAACATGCAAATAAGTCATTATCTAAATTTCAGGCCTGAAATTCTTGTTAACATATGAAAGGTTTGGGTTGGCTGTGCTGTTAAAACTCTGCAGGTCCGGAAACGCTGTCAGCAGCCAGAAAATAAAATCACCGTGACTGCAGGAATAAAGCATCCTGACACCAGGCGAGGAGGGCCGAACCAACGCAGCGCAGACGTTTGGCGTCTGCAAGCCTATGGAGCGCCGCGGCTCGGAGGAGGAGAAGCCCTCACAGATGCACGTTGTAGAGTTTCAGTCATTAGTGGCGCTGAAACGGTCATCAGCATGAAACGGTGGCGGCTGCCTGATGTCAGACAAAAGCTCTCCATCAGCTGAACTAACACACTTCGATGCTTTTTTCCAACTTGACATGTCGACTGAACACGCACAAAATCTGAAAACCGACTCGTGAAAGCAGGAGTTGCTCTGAATTTTTCAAAGTAACTTTGAGGAACCTAAATCTTCAGTTCCATTTGTGATTAATACCTCAAACACTGATGAATGTGGCTTTATCACGGTCAGGTCACATTGGGTCTTGACCAGCAGCTCCCTCACCTGCTGCCAGCATCACTCAAGTTGCTAGGCAACATGTTATTCGGTTGAAGAACACTGACCTTGAGTTTGCACTTATCAAGGTGACAGAAAAACAAAAAAACCAAGACTAAAAATAATTTAAATCCATGCAAGACAAAAACCAAGAGTGCAGGTCTCACACGCGTCCATACGGGATATTGTTGGACAAAGAGGACAATCAGATTCCAAGAAGGGAGACTGTCTTAAAAATGCTCCTGCTTGTACTGTTGGTCACGCAAGAAAAGTTTTTATTTATAATCATTAAATTAATAAAGCTTGAGCGCGATTAAAAGTTGATTCAAATGAACAATTTTCCATTCAACTGTACTGTGTTTAATTAAAAATATATTATCGTATTAAACCAGATGATGTGTGTGTGTGTGTGTGTGTGTGTGTGTGTGTGTGTGTGTGTGTGTGTTTAGCATCCTGACAGCCTTCCATGTCAGTCAGAGCATCGCTACTTTGACTCCAGCCAGGACGATCTGGCTCTTCCCTCCTGGCCTCCTCTTTCTGCTGTCAACCGTTCATTCTAGTCAGCGTACCAACAACTAGTCAGCGTACCAACAACTAGTCAGCATACCAACAACTCGTCAGCGTACCAACAACTCGTCAGCATACCAACAACTCGTCAGCGTACCAACAACTAGTCAGCGTACCAACAACTAGTCAGCATACCAACAACTAGTCAGCATACCAACAACTAGTCAGAATACCAACAACTAGTCAGCATACCAACAACTAGTCAGTGTACCAACAATTAGTCAGCATACCAACAACTCGTCAGCGTACCAACAACTAGTCAGAATACCAACAACTAGTCAGTGTACCAACAATTAGTCAGCATACCAACAACTCGTCAGCGTACCAGCAACTAGTCAGAATACAAACAACTCGTCAGCGTACCAACAACTCGTCAGCGTACCAACAACTAGTCAGCGTACCAACAACTAGTCAGAATACCAACAACTAGTCAGCGTACCAACAACTCGTCAGCGTACCAACAACTCGTCAGTGTACCAACAACTAGTCAGCGTACCAGCAACTAGTCAGCGTGCCAACAACTAGTCAGCGTGCCAACAACTAGTCCACGTGCCAGCAACTAGTCAGCAGACCAGCAACTGGTTAGCGGACCAGCAACTAGTCAGCAGACCAGTACTAATCAATATACCAACAACGGTCAGTATAACCAGCAGCTTGGTGTCAGTCACAAGTTGAGCTCACCCGCTGCTAACTAGGGTAGCAGGTTAAGTCAATTTCACTCAGGTCAGGTGTTCCTGCAGAATCAGGGGGGAATGCCTGGGCAGCTTGGGACTGCGGGTTCACGCGTTCTCATTTCCATTTGTTTGTTTGGTCATTAGTTCGTTTTTGTTTGTTTGTTTGTGTCATTTGTCTTTAAAATGCCTTCAGGAAGAGAGTCAAGCTAATCATTAACCTGCAAAAACACAGTGATGTCACTTACCAGTCAGTGAAATCTGACATGTCAGGAAAAAGTAACAGAAATATGCTGTAAATACTTATTTAATTTAAAATATTTCATCTAAATTACTTCATATATGTCACGTTTAAATTTTTACCATGAAACTAACTGTTGCAGTGGCAAACCTGTAAGTCTGCACTGCAGCAGAAACCACAGTGAACAGCTCAATGAAAGATTTGTTAAATATTAGTGACTCATTTGGTTTCTATTAATTACATGCTTGTTTTTTATTTCAGTGAAATAAATAAATCCCATTTTTGCTCCTCTGCGTTTATGAGCATCATAACTCCTATGATACACAAACGACATGATGAGTTTCACTTCTTGCAGCTATGAACTTGATCCTGCAGTGAAATGTGAGCCAGCGCCAGTGAAAACTGCTCCAGAGCTTAAACCTCAGACCTGAGTCAGGCTGGAGCAGATGTCCAGAGACCAACGGACAACCTGAACGTTCACTGGCTGAAGCCTTCCTAACTTCCTCCGTCTCACACACGTTTCAGATTAACTTGTTGAGAGCGATGTGGAAAATGCACCAAAGCAAGTTGAATTAACTTTCTTATCTTTATATTGCATGAGATCCAACTTTGGTGAGGATATTCAACAGGAGAACCACTTTCCCCTGCAGCCGGCTGACCTGACAAAGTACCTCTGAGCAAACGCGCTGGTCCTGGACCAGGTGCAGCTGCGGGCAGCAGCTGACCGTCCAACCTCTGCAGTTTCACAATTAAAGCAGCCAATAATCAGTGAACATCCTCCTTCCCATTTCCTGCAATTAAGCCAATGATACTTCCACTCGGCGGACTACTTATCTCTCACACACACCAACAGGCAAACACATGCAGCACATAAATATCTTCCCCACAAGCCTCGAGAGCAGCCAGCCGAGGCTGTTTATCTCCACTAAAGTCCTTACCTTGAGCGGCGGAGTGCCGGCTCCTCGCCGCCGTTTCTCCGCTTCAACAAGAGACCAGATGCTCTGCTGCTCCCCGTGATCCGCCACACTCTGTTCTTTCTCTCCTCCACTAGCAATAGTGCGTGTGTGTGTGAGTGTGTGTGTGTATGTGAGTGTGTGTCTAAGCCAGAGAGGGAGAAGCAGAGGGGGTGTGTGTCAGCATGTGTGTGTTTATTACCGGAGACATTGCAAGCCTGTCGGTATCTGGATGTAGTCTGGAGGATGAGGGAGGGGGGGGGGGGGGTGTTAGGAGGGCTGCTCTCACTCCCTTTAACCCTTCTGGAACCAAAGAACAAGCACAACTGACCACACCGCCTCGTCTCCTGGGAGTCCACGTGCATGACGGGCAACTTTTAATGGCGTGTCATATGTAGTGTGTGTGTGTGTGTGTGTGTGTGTGTGTGTGTGTGTGTGTGTGTGTGTGTGTGAGAGAGAGAGAGAAGCTTTTCCACATGGTTTAACAGGGTTCATCCCCTGTGGACCCCAGAGTGGAGACGCACAACCTGTTGAGGAGGCTCACTGTGGAGCCCTGGTGGCCCCGCCAGGCTCTGACAGCGAGGCCACCGGACCTCCTGCTGAGGGCTCAAGTCCCTCCGTGTTGATGTAAAGACGACGGGCTGCTGTTGACGCTCCAGACTCAAACCCGTGTTTGTTTGTTTGAGCTGATGTCTGTGCACCTTCCGTCATCGGACGCCCGGAGGAAAACATAGACCAGAAAACAGGAAGCTCCACTGGGGTGTGTGAAGTGTGTCGGCTGCCAGGATCATATTGATTACTGATTATTGATAGCTTGATGATCATAGACACACCAGTCCAGCCTCGTGTGCGGGTCCACCGCGGCAACCTGTGGGCTCGTGGCTGCAGCAGCTGCCAGCCGCGTTCCCAGGAGGTGCCACTCGTGTTTCCGTGGCCAGACACACGTTCTGCTTCCGTGTGTCTCGTGCAGATTCACCTGCTGGATTCAAGCCGCCGGAGGGGAAATCAAGTGAATAAAGCAGTCAAATATAAAAAAACAAACAAATGAAAGCTAAAATATCAATTTGCTTTGAACTTGGTGGAGGATTGGAGTTCATCAGCTGCAACCAAATCCATTCTTGATCCACGTCTTACAACAAATGCCTTTTTTAATTCATGTTTAGATTTAACATTCTCTTTATGACCCGTTCACAGGTAGTTGTGTCTGCCCACATTCATAGATTTTCTCTGCTGGAGAAATGAAAATATCTTGTTCTTGTGTGTGGATCAGACGTGTGATTGACAGCTCGAGTGGGATTTTATGTATTTTATTGATAGATTATCAGCAGTATCCAGTAATAATAATGTGCTAGAATGTGAATGAGGATTTTATTTTTTTACAGAACTTTTTGAAAAACAAATGACAACAAGCAAAAGAGAAAAATCTAAATCTGCTGTAGATTTTTTTAAAAATCATTCAGTGGCACCCAAAAAAAAAGATAGAAAAAATCTTTACAAAGACGAAGACGGTCAAATAGAAAAATGTTGAACATACAAAGTTGATTCATATTTTGAGGGTAAGATGATGGATCAGATTTATTGTGATCAAATATCAATAATTAAGTTTTCAGAGGCAAAAATCAGGTGTGTGTGTGTGTGTGTATGTGTATGTGTGTGTGTGTGAGTGTGTGTGTGTGTGAGTGTGTGTGAACCATCCTGCTAACCCACCACAGTATTGAGTAAAGTTAATTTCTGATTAAAAATCTTAATTTTGTTTAATGAGCTTCATGTGCGGCCTTTGAACGAATCCAGAGTGGCGTTGCTCTCCTGCTTCAACCTGGCGAGCCGTTGTGCTACGTGACGGGAGTCTGCGTGGTTCTTAGAGTCACTTCAACGCTGAACGCTCCCCAGCAGAGCGTCGCCGCGCCGATGTGAAGCTGAACGACATCAAGAGGAAGTTGAAGGACAACTGCACACACACACACACACACACACACACACACACACGTGTTAACTGGTTGTTAAAGGCTCAAAGAAGCATCAGACAGAGTGTGTGTTCGTTTTAGTCGTCACGGTAACTTGAGTGGGTTTTGGATTACTGGTAAAGATTTAATCTGTTTTTATCTTGAATTCCTGAGAACTCGTCTAAGTTTGCACGTCGACATTTCACACTTTGTTCTTGCTGGTTCTGTTTGTCGTGCACCACTTCAGACTAAATCACGTCATCGTGCTCCACCTTCAAGTGTCGTCAGACTGACCGGATCACATGATCATCATGAGCCGCGCCGCATGATGAATGAGGAGGGCACCAAAGTCGGTGCTGGTGGTTTTACTGGGCTCCAGTTAAACATGGCCACCCTCCTCAACCCACGGCCTGAGTCATTGTAGCTCAGCATGTTTTTGTTTGCTTAAATCAACTCCCTTTTGTCTCCACTTTTTAAAAAAAAATTTCAGAAGGCGATGATTATGATTAAAAAAAGTGGCTTTGCTACGCACAAATCCATGAAATGTTTTGAAACTGTGTTTAAAGACCAGCGTGTCTCTCTGGCTCCTGCATGAGACTTCCCTCCATCAAAACAACAATTGAGAAAAAACACCAACGTTTGGCGCTCAGGGCGTCTGAACTCGATGATGTGGACCAGAAAATGATCATCGGTTGCTTTCCTTGTTGATCTTCTTCAGAACACGGAGACGTTTCATGTCATGAATGAAATACTTGGCCCTGACACACAGGAGGGTTCCTCATGCTCGGTTCTTAACCGGCTCCACCTGAGCACCCGAATATCAAACCCTGCGCTTTAATTGATATTGGATTTCCTGAAGCAAGTTAATTGCAGTTAGGACACGATGGATGCAAACAAAACAATGCGAATCCACGTCGGCTTGGACAGGAAGTGGGAGAACCTGCCCAGTCAGGGGGGTTGATTCCAAGCAGCATGATCAGGTCTCAGGGAAGTTGACCTTTTGTGACCTTTTGGATAGGAAATTTCATGACTTCATATGAAAATCATTTGTGTGGAGGTCACCGTGACCTCTGACCTCCAGAATCCTTCGGTCCAAGTGAACCATTGTGTCAAATTTGAAGAAATTCTTCTGATTTTGTATTCGAGAGAATGTGATGGACAGCTGAAGACACCATTTAGTAATATTTATACCTCAAGTACCATGGTGTTTTCATATTTGTCCTGTAAATGAGGGCTACTCTGACGGTGTTTCCAGACTCTACGAGCATCGGCGCGTCCATGTTTCCATAAATCAGAGATATTTGTACACACCTGAAGACGTGATAAACGTTGCATTGAATCCTTGATTTGATGAACATAAAAGTGTGTGTGTGTGTGTGTGTGTGTGTGTGTGTGTGTGTGTGTGTGTGTGTGTTGGTGAAGTGAGTCAGCTATAATTCACACCAACAACAAAGGAAAAGGAAATGTGTTCATTATCATTCAAATGAGGCTGATGAGCTTATCACAGCAGTGTAAGTTAAATAAAGGAAGCGCTGACTTAATGAAACATTGCAGCCTGAGATGAATCATTCGCTGCTCTGTAAATACGCTGGAAAGGTTGGCAGCTCATGGAGGAACACACGGCGCCACACGTGTGCGGGGGAAACACTCCTGCAGCTCGCTGATGTCTGGGTACTGCACAACAGTCGCACAACCATGACAGAAACCCTGAGAAGCGGCTCAGTTTTCAGTTCTCGTTCCTTCTTTTTAAACCAAACCAAACCAAACATTTATGACCTGTTATTTTACTCTTCTACAGTCACAGCACAGTGAGACCAGGACGCTTTGGTCGTTGTATTATATCCACCGAGCAAAGTCACACGGAGGCTCACAACTGACACACAATTAAGCAGGAACAGGACGAACACAGAGGTAATCAGACGTGTGTGTGTGTGTGTGTGTGTGTGTGTGTGTTCTGTGTAAGAACTACCTTCACCAGGATATCATGACTACTGCGGTAGATAAAGTGATAAATCTTGATGGTTAAAATCTGAGCTCAAACTGAGCGCTGAGTCTGATGATGAGTTCAGTTTCAGCATGGTGGAAGAACACACACACACACACACACACACACACACACACACACACACACACACACACAGGTGGAGCTCTGTCGAGCCCTCCGGCCTGCGAGCGCTCAGCCACATCTAAACTAAACTAAAACATCAGAATGTCAGGACAGGTTCTGTTGTCCGAGTCACTGATGTTTCAGCATGTGGTCGTCTGAAGAGATGAGTTTCTGATTGGTTACTGATTGGTTACTGATTGGTTACTGATTGGTTATTGATCGTGTTCTCTGATTTATTAAAGATGCAAACTGGAAGAATTCAGCTGCAGCGCCCATCGTTCACCTTCCCTTCAGAGACGTTGTGAATGTGTGAATATTCAATAACACAATTAATCATTTGTATATTTAAAGAAAGTCATTTTACAAACCAAATGTGGAAAAAGATCCTTGTGCTGCAAAACATCTGATATAAAAGATTAGTTTCAGACGTCAGATTGATTTCTTTAAAAAGGAAATAATTTACTCTGTGCATCCTAATCACACGCGTGTGCAGGTACTGACACGCGGAATGTTGCTCTCTGGAAGGAGCAGGAGGTCTGCACATTACTAGCATTCTCTCTGACCACGACAACAACAACAATAATAATGATGATGATAATAATAATAATAATAATAATAATGATAATAATAATAATAACAATAATAATAATAATAATGATGATGATAATAATAATAATAATAATAATAACAATAATAATAATAATGATGATGATAATAATAATGTTAAGAATAATAATAATAATAATAATAATAATAATAATAATAATAATAATGATAATAATAATAATAATAATGTTAATAATAATAATGATAATAATGATAATAATAATAATGTTAATAATAATAATAATGATAATAATAATGATGATAATAATAATAATAATAATAATGATAATAATGATAATAATAATAATAATGATGATGATGATGATGATAATAATAATAGTAATAATAATAATAATAATAATAATAATAATAATAATAATAATAATGCCATGCATTAACAAGCACACCAACTCCTTTCTATTTAATACTAAAACATATGTATTGATATTAAGGTGATACAGGATCCTACACTGTGAAACCTGAACACTGTTATTGAGATTAATGATATCTAATACATAGTTTAAGTCTCACCCATATACTGTATTTTATATATTACATAATATAATATAATATAATATAATATAATATGATATAATATAATATAATATAATATAATATAATATAATATAATAAATAGATGAGACTTAAACTCCATTCCCTTTGTAAAACATTTCCATGGCAAAGGGACATTTATAGATTAATTGATAATAATAAATGAGAGCGACTACAAATTGTATCTGCTGCAATAACCCACTTACCTAAGTGGCCATAACAGCAGATTTTCTGGGTGTCGTTTCAATTCCTGACAAAAGTAGGACGCTTGTTTTTGTGAAGGTGCGATATTGAATGATGGAGATTTGAAACGACGAGATGAAGAAACTTTCATTGGTGGTTGACGAGCAGAGCACAACTCTCCTTTATGCCTCCCTGGTCTCTCCTCCTAATGCGCTCTGTCGGAGGCACAGACTCCTCATCTTCAGTGGTTCGGTCCGATTTTACACCTGAGATTCTACCTGATATTGTTTGACAGACATAAAGACGTCATGCAGACAGGAAAAAGCATGTTTTGAGGTGTGTGTGTGAGCCGGCGGGGCTTCCTGGGAGCAGGGGAAATTTTTAATATTGTGTGGGGAGCAGCGGGAGAGTGAATGGGTGCTGAGGAAGGAGAAATTGCCAAGACAGGTTTTCATTTAGTCAACAGAGAGTCAAAGTAATGGGATGCACGTATGCACACACGTGTGTCTGCACGCACGGCTCTGAAGTGTTGAACATATATACACACTGAAACACACACACTCACACACACATATAACTGTGATAATGAAAAACCGTGGCTCATAAGTAGACACAAGCACAGAAAAAAAACATGTCTGGTGCGCGAAGACACACACACACACACACACACACACAGACGCGCGTACACGTGCGCACACAGGCCGAGTCCATATGCACAGCAAGTGCTGCGATTCTGTAATCAGTGGTAAGTGTACCATGGTGAGTCGTTGACAATCTCTCCATCCATTTAGCTACGAGCCTCAGCAGACTACAGCTGCCTGCTGTGTTTATTAAAAATATAACAGCCCTGTTACACTCATTAGGTTACTGCACACACTCACACGGATCAGCAGCAACACACACCCAGCCCGTACGCGCCGAGTGGACACAAAACGGGCGTAATTGCATCCTTTGCTGTGATATTAGTCCGCCATAACAATGGAAGATCTGCCCTCGCTGTTGGACTTTAACACCGATCCTGGACCGGAGGAATCACCTGGAGGTGCTCCCTGATTTAATTCAACACACAGTAAAACCTAACAAGGCAGGACATGGGGCCGTGTTTCAGGCGGTGCGCGGTGCAGGTGGGTTTGAGGTCTGCCTAATCCAGTCAGACTGGTTTAATGAGGCAAAAGCTGGCCTTGATTCAGGTGCAGAGGCAGCAACCAGTCTGTCGCCTCCCGCTCCGTGGCAGGTCAGCTCCTCGCTGCTGGGGAACCGTTTAACGTGTCTGTCAGACAAACATTTCAGGAGACAAACAGCTCATCCAAATTCCTCTGGCCTGTCCTGTTTAGAACCACGGTCCCGACCCACTGCTCGTGCTGCAGGGGCGTCCATGTGAAATGTGGAGAACCTGAAACTGTACGTTGGATTTTGGATCGGGACGGAGCGCTGCAGAGCATTCGTGTCCATTTCTGTACGAACATTTGAACCTGGGAATATTCAGTAGAGGCTTTGTGCTGCGCCTGACACACCAACACACTCAGGGGTGAAACGTGTGATAAGAAATTGAGTTTATTTGTTGAATTTTATGTTCATTTTGTTCGTAACTTTTGGTATAATTACAGAAACTGAAACACATGGACAGCCTAAAAAGATCCGCATTAATTTGTAACTATTGTGTCTTTTAATTTCAACCCTGAGTAGTTTTCCACTCAAAAGATGCAACATATATTTGAATGGAATATTCTCAGTTGTGTTATCTTGCTTGTATTTTAAAGCATTTTTCTTTGCATTGTTTCCCATCCAGGAGCAGTTTAGCTCATCTGGTTTCATTTAAACTCCGATTCTCAGAGCGCAGACGTCCACCAGGGCCAGCAGCCCAGGATGAGGGCCTGGCTGCGTCTCAACAGGCCCCAGAAATGTGCCACGTGTTTGCTGCGCTCAGGAAGCAGTCAGCCCAGGAACATGTCGGCCATCGCTGGCTCCACACACACCTGAGTGAAAGTCAGGTAACAGCTTGTGTCACAGAGTGGACGCTGTGCGTGGAGGAACCCATCCTGGAGGCACCGGAGGGCAGCGTAAGGAGACAGTGACATCTGGCACTGAAGTCTCACTTTTGTTTGCTGACTCCTGGCAAACAAAAACCACAGCACCTCATTCATTAAACTCTTTCTCTGCACCTGACGAGACTGTCTAAATGGTCTGTGTTGTCACGGTGATGCTGTAGAGGGCGCTGTGGCGCACAGTGTCAAAGAAAGCTAAACGTCCAAAAATAAGTGCAGAAGAAGCTCCAGGACCTGAGGACATCGTAGCGGCTCCTCAGGGAGCCCGTGGTGCTGCACCAGGCCCCCTGAGGAGCCCTGAGTCATGCAGGGGAGGAGGACAGAGGAACAAACAGCCTGTCAGGACATGAGAGAGGACTGTGAAGACATGACAGAGGACTGTCAGGACATGAGAGAGGACTGACATGACAGAGGACTGTGAAGACATGACAGAGGACTGACATGACAGAGAACTGACATGAGAGAGGACTGTGAAGACATAACAGAGGACTGACATGACAGAGGACTGTGAAGACATGACAGAGGACTGACATGAGAGAGGAGTGTGAAGACATGAGAGAGGACTGACATGAGAGAGGACTGTGAAGACATGACAGAGGACTGTCAGGACATGAGAGAGGACTGACATGACAGAGGACTGTGAAGACATGACAGAGGACTGACATGACAGAGAACTGACATGAGAGAGGACTGTGAAGACATAACGGAGGACTGACATGACAGAGGACTGTGAAGACATGACAGAGGACTGACATGAGACAGGAGTGTGAAGACATGAGAGAGGACTGACATGAGAGAGGACTGTGAAGACATGACAGAGGACTGACATGACAGAGGACTGACATGACAGAGGACTGTGAAGACATGACAGAGGACTGACATGACAGAGGACTGACATGAGAGAGGACTGTGAAGACATAACAGAGGACTGACATGACAGAGGACTGTGAAGACATGACAGAGGACTGACATGAGAGAGGAGTGTGAAGACATGAGAGAGGACTGACATGAGAGAGGACTGTGAAGACATGACAGAGGACTGACATGACAGAGGACTGACATGAGAGAGGACTGTGAAGACATGACAGAGGACTGACATGACAGAGGACTGACATGAGAGAGGACTGTGAAGACATGACAGGGGACTGACATGAAAGAGAACTGATATGAGAGAGGAGTGTGAAGACATGAGAGAGGACTGACATGACAGAGGACTGACATGAGAGAGGACTGTGAAGACATGACAGAGGACTGACATGACAGAGGACTGACATGAGAGAGGACTGTGAAGACATGACAGAGGACTGACATGAAAGAGAACTGACATGAGAGAGGAGTGTGAAGACATGAGAGAGGACTGACATGACAGAGGACTGACATGACAGAGGACTGTGAAGACATAACAGAGGACTGACATGACAGAGGACTGACATGACAGAAGACTGTGAAGACATGACAGAGGACTGACATGAGAGAGGACTGTGAAGACATGAGAGAGGACTGACATGACAGAGGACTGACATGAGAGAGGACTGTGAAGACATGACAGAGGACTGACATGACAGAGGACTGACATGAGAGAGGACTGTGAAGACATGACAGAGGACTGACATGAAAGAGAACTGACATGAGAGAGGAGTGTGAAGACATGAGAGAGGACTGACATGACAGAGGACTGACATGAGAGAGGACTGTGAAGACATGACAGAGGACTGACATGAGAGAGGACTGTGAAGACATGACAGAGGACTCTTCAGCTCACTGCTGATATGAATTAAACCTCCATGTTCACACTGTAAAACCATCAGCAGCTTCCTCAGTTAATGTTTCAGCATTTAGGTCTTAATGACCTTGTTAGCGTGGGAATTCTGCGGTGCGTGGTGGCAGCGTTTCATCACTCTGGAAGAGGGAAACCCTGCATTGAACCCTCAGGTTGAACCCGTCTTATTTATCGGCGTCCTCAAAGTGATCCCACGTGATTGGAGACATTAATCGCGGTCTTCCTGTGTGCGTCCAGGCTGCAGGTTTTCACCAGGGTCTTGTAGTATTTCCCAAAACACGGATCAACACGTGTGTGTCACGGGCGGAGAATTCCTGAGTCTGGATCCTGATGATGGCCCATCCCTGCTAGGACCTTCACAAGCATCTGTGACTGCATAGACACACACGCTGCACAATACCAACGAAGAAATCTAAAGATCGCACAAACATAAAGAAAGGTGGAGAAAAGAAATGAAAGAATCTCTGAAATCGACCGAAACACGAACTACAAGACAAACCGTCCGGCATCAAACTGCTGTGTCAGACTCACCGTCCCACTGGAGACACACGCCTTCTGTCTTTGTCTCGTAGTTTCTCTTAATTCTTGTTTCCATTCGTCTCTCACACTCGGGGGCCTGCAGCCTCCTCGCACGTCCACCTGCTGTGGTTATTAAATAGTTGGGTTTACTAACAGCTACTAAAACACACACACTCACACTCACACACACTCACACAGGCACACTCACACACACACAGGCACACACACAGGCACCCTCACACACACACAGGCACACACACACAGAGTGTAAGTTGCTGTGCATGGTGGTACTGGGGGACTGTGGAAGGCTCTCAGCTCATAAAGTGAAAATGTAACAAGGCAGACAACACTCCATGCAATAACTCTGACGATCACCTCAGCTTGCACAACTGCACACAAGAGAGCTTGTGTGTATGTGTGTGCGTTTGCGTGTTTGTGCATGTTGGTGTGTGTTTGTGCATGTGTGTGCGTGAGACTTGATTGGTGGAGCAAGTTGGAAAGTGGCAGCGAGGGGGAGCGGCAGCCGTCTCACCTCAAACAGAGAAAATAAAGTAGGTTTTATGATTATTATTGGAATTCCCCATTCTGCTGCTACTGAGGCTAAATGAGCATGGCCAACAGCCCACACACACACACACACACACACACACACACACACACACGCGCGCACACACACTGTGTTTTGGTTGGGATGTGTAAATGTGTGAGGGTTTGACATATACACTTCTTCACTTTTATGCACACACACAGCATGTACACATGACTCACAAAAACCCACACTTGCATATTCACAGGCCAATATTTTGAGAGAAAATGAGCACAGCTTATGACACACACATTATGTCTCTCACACAGTCGCACACACAGCCCAATATTTTGAGTGTAAATGAGCGTAGCTTATGACAAGCAGAGGAGACATTCGCTGGAGACAATTACCATTTCTCAGTGTGTAAAGGAAGTCACACACAGTCACAGAAAAACATCTTCACATACTTATGCATGCACACACACACACACAAATGGACCACGAAACACACTCCCTTGCTCACACACACACACACACACACACACACACACACACACACACACACACACACACACACACACAAAGCTCTACATCTCTCCCTTGCTGTGCTGACAGGACTGTCCGTAGTGGGCCTTTGTTAGTTCTGGTTGGGCAGCCTTATTTGTTTTGTGTGTGTGTGTGTGTGTGGGGGGGGGGGGGGTGTACATATGTGTGTGTGCACGCGTGTGTGTGCGGAGGTGCACATATGTGTGTGTG
The DNA here is from genome assembly GCF_037954235.1 of Aulostomus chinensis. Classification (NCBI taxonomy): domain Eukaryota; kingdom Metazoa; phylum Chordata; class Actinopteri; order Syngnathiformes; family Aulostomidae; genus Aulostomus; species Aulostomus chinensis. The sequence continues at coordinate 2,294,627 of NC_141327.1, read as the reverse complement.
CACGTGTGTGTGTGTGTGTGTGTGTGTTATACACCACCAACCTTGGTGAATCCTCTTACATCGGTTCTTACAACCTTGGAGAGAACCCTCCTCCAGACCGCGCCATATTTATCGGTTATAAAGTATTTGCTTTTTTTGTTTTGCCTTAACAGTCGACGCCTCAAAATTCGCAAGACAGTCAAGCCCTCGCGACTAAAATTTGATTCAGAAATGATGTTGCACGAGTTAAAGAATGACAGCTTCTTCTTTAGTTTGCTTTGTTTTTGTGAGTTCACACCGTTCAGGTTTGCTAGCTTGTGTCAGTTTGCTGTGTGACAGGTTGGACTGACCGTGACAGGCTCGCCCACACGTCGGTCGTGTTTTATGATTGATTGTCTATTGATCTTTTATTTTTGGACCCCATGCTCACTCTTTAAGGGCCCCGTCAGTGAACGGCACGATGAGCGACAGGAGCCGGCCATGTGGCCAAATCACCCAAGAAGGGGAGGAGCTATTTAAGGCCGTCCAGTGCTTCCCGTCTGCTGCATGGTAACTACGCTGACAACCAGCCCTGCTGCTGTCTGATGAGGAGGAGGAGCCACATCGTGGCGTTGGAAGGGTGCTGCATAATGTCCACCACACTGGTTTTCATTCCAGTACGACATCTACAAAATCTCTCTTTTCATTTATGCAGGAATTTAAAACTCTGAAAAAATCTCTTTAAAATAATTTGCCCCAAAAATACGTGTTTAAATCATTCCACCACAATTAGGACGTGATTCTGTAGGAATGCATGGTAAAAGTACTGCAGTTACTGCGTCCACGTGTATGATGATACACTCATTCAAATGTTGTCAGCCTTTCGTCTAAACACAGTCACTAAAAAGAACCGTCAGGGTCCAGGCGGAACCCTGGATGAGTGAACTGCACCTGAGCGGCTCCAGTTCCAGAGGAAGATCCCTCTTCTCAATTTCTTCTCTGACGTGTCAGCAGTTTCTTGACGTTTTGTGGAGTTGAAACATGGCAAAATATTTCATTCAGTGAAAGATAAAGACAAGAGTAGAGGAGCCACATGTACCTACAGTTGTAAGACCTGCTGACCACTGAGCCGCGGGAGCTCACGTGTCTCACATGTACATGAATGTATACGTAACATCAGGGTATTAAATGTGTCTTGTCGCAAACTCCTGTTTCTGCAACAGGTTCCACCCAAGGGATCATGAGAACGTGTGAATCACAAAATGGCCGACAGTGAGAACTCCAGCAAACACGGTTCCACCAGTCAGGGTTGTAGGGAGTGTGGTGGGTCCTCATGAAACAAGAGCATCGTTCACAACCTGTTCACTGGGAAAAGGTCAACAGAGAACTACCGGTCCTACATTTCCCATGAGGCAGCACAGCTCAGAGGCAGAGCGGTCATCAAGCAAACGAAGGGTCGCAGGTTCGATCCCCACTTCCCCCAGTGACCATGTCCAAGTGTCCTTGAGCAAGATACTGAACCCCTGATTGCTCCTGATGGCCCTGCGACGGCCTGGTGACCCGTCCAGGGTGAACCCTGCCTCTCACCCAATGTTAGCAGGGATAGGCTCCACCCCCACGATCCTTAACGGACAAGCGGAACAGAAAATGGACGGACGGGGAAATTTCCCATGATGCAGAGCAGGTCCAGAAATAGTGTGACGTTGTTGCTGCAAGTCAGGAAATGAAACAAGTGTTTCCTTCCATCAGAGACGAGGATTAATGAGATGGAGCTCGTTGAGCATGTAGAGAGAAGCTGCGGCGTCCTCTGAGCGACTCCTCCTGGAGGAGCAGGTCTCAAGAGCGCACGCTCTCGTTGAATGGACGGGTATTTTTATGTCTCGGCGTGACGGAGCGCGCCTGGAAGTAGGAGGGACAGGTGGATTATGGGTTGTTTGAAGCTTTAATGTTGCTGAGTCAGAAATGTCTTTGGAGGTCTTAAACATCACTTCCAAGCATTCGAGAGTGTGTGTGTGTGTGTGTGTGTGTGTGTGTGTGTGTGTGTGTGTGTGTGAGAGAGAGAGAGAGACAGAGAGGCTCAAAAACAGAATCAAGGGATGTGTGTTTCCACATCGGTGATTCAGCCATAAAAGGAAAGCGGGAGGAGCAGTGGCGGACATGTTGTTGCTGTATTTACTTGGATTGCCTCCTCTCGTACACGTTTTTAGTTTCGTTGGAGGTTTTCTGGATTTGCTGTTTACATCTGAATGTGGTGAGAATAGAAAACCTTAACAGTCACCAAAAAGGAAGAAGGTCATTTTAAAAGGTATTTTGGTTGCAAGTAAAATCACTTTTTTTTTTCAAATTTGTTTCTCAAATTAAACAAAACAAAAACACATTAAAAAAAAAAAAACTCGGTGAAGCCTGAAACATTTTCTGCAGAAGAAAGTAGATGAAGTAGACCAGAGCTCTGCTGGAGGAGCAGCTTCTCTGCCCCCGTCACCTGCAGACAGATTCATTTACAGCAGCAAACTCTTTTCAAAGAGTGTGTAAGTGACACAAACTATGCATATTTGATATTTTAGGAGTAAAGTTCTCAATCAATATCCTGGAACAGCCCTTCGGCGACCAGAAGGCAGGAGGTTTTGCCTTTACACTTTAATTTACATAATAATTATTCCTCCGAGACACAACCGTCCAGCCTGCGCAGTTATTTTTAAGTTACCACCATTTACAAACCGGCTCTCGTGGTCATGGCAGTAAACATTTCTTGTTAAGGACGCCATTCTGATCAGTAGTTGATCGCCGCTTGAGTACTTCAGACTCTCAGTGTCTGTGACTCCAGGCAGTTGTTTGGTGTCAGTGTTTGTTGTCGCCGGTTATCAGGGCGAGCCTGAGGCTGGAGCTCAGCTGGCGGACCACAAACCAACAAACCACAAGTGTGAAATTCATGGGTTCCCTGCGTCATTGTCACGGCGAGCTAAAGAGCGCCCCGCAATAAAGGACTGCTTGTGTTCGTCCTGTTTACATGTCTACATTCCAGTGCAGTATTTCATGCCTGTTTGTAAGTGTTAGTGTGTGAAACCGCGTGATAGACACACACAAGTCCACAACATTACACGACACACACACACACACAGTGTTTGTATACGAAGCATATAAGATCTAATTACACAGAGGACAAGGTGTCAGGAGATGATATGTGGCTTAGCAAATATTTGAATTGTCTCTATATTTCACTCACACACACACACACACACACACACGCTTGCCATCACCTCACTTACCTAATTGTGCCTGGAATACCATGTCAGGGAATGATAGCCGATTTAACCAACATTTGCATTATTCACCTCTGCTCTCTCTCTCTCATTCGCACACGAACACACACACACACACACACACACATTTGGCCAACAAAACACTGCCTTTCAGCTGCGCTCAGAGCTGTGAATAAATCCATAGCAATGAGACACTTAGTCAAATTAACGTGTTGACTATTACTGCAACAGACTGTGTGGATGACAGAACAGCAGCACTTCAAATCCGTTTGAATAATTCTGGAAGTTTATATAAAACTTTAAATAGTATTTGCTGGATGAAGAAAAAGGTTAATGTGATTTTTTTTGCCTCCGTCTCTTTTGTTCCAGGGTACATTTCCCTCAGCTGTCCTTGAATATATTATTTTCCCCAGCTGCTATTTGAGGAATGAGTCTGGGCCGGAGAGGAATTTGTGAGCGTCGTTAACAGCAGTAGTAATGACTCATAATTGGACTTTATCTCTCCTGTAGTTCTCGTCTTCATTACAAGCTTCTAAAGAAGTCACGTAAAACCTCATCTTCAAAATATGGACTCGGACTCCTTTTAACATGCACACTTTTGGACGTCTTATTCTTGATGACATCATGAGTTGGCAGCTGGAGGGTCCCTCTCATCCACGGAGGCTGTAACGTCTCTGACGGATGTCCTGATGACGTGACTGACGCCAGGAGACAAGGCTGGACCAGCAATGCAGGTCACCAATTCATGCATTTATATAGAGGATGTAGGCTCCTGGAAAATCCACAATTCATTTCTTTTCTCTTAGATTTTTATTGGACAACAGGGTGGGTGGTGCATGGTTTAGCACCTGCGGGGGTTCTCGCCGGTACGCCGGCGTCCTCCCACACACCAAAAACATGCTTGTGTTGAGGTTTAGAGTCAGAGTTACTTTCTTTCTTTCTTCTTCTCCGTCCAGAAGAACTTGCAACCATCTCATTAGAAGCAGAAGAAGAGGAAGAAGCAGAAGAAGAAGAAGAAGCAGAAGAAGAAGAAGAAGCAGAAGAAGAGGAAGAAGCAGAAGAAGAAGAAGAGGAAGAAGAAGAAGCAGAAGAAGAGGAAGAAGCAGAAGCAGAAGAGGAAGACGTGCTTTGAGATTCCTGCCGTTCACCTTCACCTCCCTTCGTGCAGCAGGTCCTGTCATTTCTAAGAGGAACACGTGGAAAACTTGAGCTGTGTTGGACAATAAGCTGACCTTAATTCTGCTCACTATTCATTTTCTCCCATTGTAAAAAGCACTTTGTTTTATGAAGTTGCACTGCAAATGAAAACTGAAGGAATGAAGACACTGTGTTACAATACAGGTATGAAATTGTGGAGTACATCAAATACAGGAGACACAAAGAATAAAAAACAATCGTTGCAGTATTTCATTTTATTTCTAACACGTTAATCTCCCAACCAATTAGTGCTTGGATGAAAGAACTTCACCACTGAGAAAGTCTGTTCTATGTACAGGTAGAGTTCAGGTAGAGCCAACGAGCACCACAATCTTCCGAGCTCGCCTCCTGATGAGGGGAACGTGATGGTTTTTGAGGGAAGAGTCAGAATCCAGCAGTGAGCCTGAAGTGAGCCAGGCTGCAGGCCAGTGAGTTCTGGCTGGACGTCAGCATGTGCATCCTCCACCTGGCATCTAAATGGGGGGAAACATCATGTGCAAATCTTCAAATGGCCTTGAAAAGTCAGCATGCAGCTCCTAACATGGATGAGAACCTCTGGAGGCGTGGCTTCCTTCATGGTTGGCAAGGGAACGTCCTCCGTTAAGCTCGGGAGAAGCAGCAACTGTCTCCTGAAGCCTTCACCGAGCTGTACTGTCATGCTCAAAAGGCTCTTGCATGCAGTTGGAGGTTGGGTTCATTTGTTAGTGCAGCCCCCCCTCGGCGTTGCCCCCAGGCTGCTGCGTGGTGGCCTTTGGCACCATCTTCATCCTCATCTTCCTCCAAAAGAGCAACAAACTGCTCTTTCCCTGAAGCTAACAAAGTAACTTACAACAGCAACCACGTGTGACGCCAACACAACGCTCCCTGATGTGGATCCCAATGCAGAAACACCAGTTTCTGTTCAGCCAGGCTGTGCATTCTCTTCAAATGTCCAACATTCTTCCCTGTTACATTTGGACGACCGTCGTCCAACCTGCCAGCTCGTCAAACCCAACATGTCCGAACATGCGTTTGCCTCCCAGAAACAAATCATTCCCAGTTGATGACTGCACGGCTGCCAGCTGCTGCGTGGTCTCAGAGGCCAGAGTTGTCCCACCTACGAACATGAGTAGCTGGGCTCTGTCACGTGTTGCAGCTCTCGTCCAAGGCCAAAGACAAAAACTCAAAGCTGGCAGCTCTGTGCTGCAGCTGAAGCTCCAGATTCCCAGCGATATCCTCCGTCCTCCTCGCCACAGTGGGGTGGGGAGAGGGGCTCCTTGTCAAGTGCCTCCTTCTTCTCCGGGCATGTTGAACACTCCTTGATCAACTCCCCATCAGTTGAAGGTTTACCGTGGATATGAGGGAACGTGCCTGCACCGCTACATCTCTGCATGTGTGAGGTTTAGAGGAAAAGTCTTTGTTGGTTTCTGCAGCTCAGCTAGTGAAGCACACCTAACCTGACGTGTACACACGCATGTGTGTGTGTGTACACGTCAGCGGCGACAGCGTGAATCAGCACGGCCAGCACAAGCGAGTCCGAGAAAAGTGGACAGAAGGATTTGGTTGAGGACAGCGTTAGCAGCTCGCACCTAGCAGCTACACGAGCAGGGATTTCCTTCAGAGAGGGAGACCAGATAGGAAGAGTCCATGTTGACATGGTGCACTATTTAGCACACTTGTGACATTCCAGCGTCAGGTTCTCATCAGGTGAAAGAGATCCCTGGGTCCAACATCATGGAGGACCTTCTGATAGAGAGAGACTCTGACAGAACACTCATCCCAGCTACTTCCGATTCTACAAATACACCTCCAACAATTAATTACACTTAAATTAGGATACTGAGTAACACTGGAACAGCAGGCCGACCTCATGCAACGGTCCTCCAGGGAGTCTCCTCCAGCGCATGGTTACAGTGCAGCAGGTCTCCACTGCCAGTGTTGATGGGGTTCAAGCATTGTTGACTCCTTCCTGTTCTCAGATCATTTTTTAATCCTTGTCATGTGGGAAAAGAAGAACATCCCCTCATAACAAGGAGGATTGCAGACTATGAATTCTAATTATGAAATCTAATGCTTTTTTATATTAATTCACTGTGTAATTGTAGCAGTAGCTGTGCGTCAGCGTGTGAGACAGCGAGTCGCTCATGTGAATCAGGTTCGCTGCAGCAGGGAGACTCCAGAAGCCTGCAGGCTCTGGGCCCCAGGACCCAGCGCCTCTTGTGATTAACTGCACTTATACAGCAGCTTCCAGCCATGACGTGCAGCTCTGAGGGCTTTACGTCGATGAAACCTCAGAACAGGTAATAAACAACAGGCAGCACTGGGTTACGAAAGTCCTAAAAACAGCAAAATATAATTTCAAATGGCTCAGTTGAAAGAAAACAGAATTATGATGGAATTCATTCATTCACTTTTAATAAGAGTGACGGATGAATCGTGTGTTTAATCCGCTTGATCACTCTCTCCATTAAACAGCAATGCTTTCATACTTCTCTCTTCATTCTAACCTCCAGCAATTCTCAACAAATTACCTTTGAATGACACTGACAGTCACGTCTCCACCGTTCTGAGTCCGTCTGCGCCGGAGGTCAATTCCACGAGAGACGCATACCTAGCCACTATGTTCTCGGCTGCAAAGCTCGATGGGGCTGTTGGCACGGCAACACCGTTGAAGCGATATCTGGTCCTCGCTGAGCCTGTAACGACTGACGTCCTTCTGAGCGTTGAAGCTCTGCTGTGCGTGCTCGTGTTCGGACGGGCGTGTCGGAGTTTGCGTGTACGCGTGTGCTGAGGACAGCTTATTATACTCTGACAGGGCAACACCACTGGAGTAAAATGCATGATGGGATTCTGTGATGAGCAGGAACAGTTTGAATAAACATGGTTGATTTCCACTCAGCCTGCTGCGTGCGCGTGCGTGGGAGACCGCCAGGCCTGTCTGTTTGTTCCGTGTTCACTGAAGCTTTTTATTGAAGCCCTCATGAATCTTCTTCCCCTCAAATATTCACTCCTTCGCACTCTCCTCTCTTGTTGACTTCATCTTTTGCTCCCTTGACTCCATTTTCAGACTTCATCACTCCTTCCCTCTCATTTCTGACTCGCACTTCACCCTTCTCTCCATCCAGCGAGATCTCATGGGACCGCATGGAAAAGAAGCAGCCACCTTCAGGGACGTTTGGCGTGCTACATCAACGTGCTGTGTCTTTGTTTTCTGCTTGTCATTAGATCTATGGGACTAAATGGCGTTAAATGGCACACAAATCACAAAGTGACACCCAGTGACACAGGAAATGGCGTGCTATCTGTTATGCCACCTGCAGTGAGACCCACCTGCCGCGTCCTCTTGCTACCGTATCTGTCAAGCACTCTTTTGTGTGCAGGATAAAAGTGTGAGTACGCAAGAAAGCTGTGAATGTCAAGATGGCAAAAAAAAAATGAGATTGAGTGCTCACATGAGCAGAAGTGAAACTTCCTGTTGTAACAATCCCACTTGATTCATGTTGATGGGAATAAAACACAAAAACTCTAGGAGGAGGTCTGGCGCAGACGGCTGTTAGGCATCCTCGGAGTCCTGCTGAGGACACGAACGCCGGCTGGTTTTCCTCTCAGCATCCTGACCGAGTCTGATTCTCATCATGTGGTTGTGACTCGCCATGAGACCCGCTTGGTTCCGCTGACTTCCTGCTATTTCTATTCTTGATCACGCTTTTCCTCCTGGTAATGTGTGGAGGAGAGTCTACAGGACGTCTGCTCAGTTCACCACGCTAACCGACCAGTAAGTTGCTGTGGCTGGTTACCGACCACGACTCCCTCTTCAGCCACGCCCATCAAGGGAACCCAGTCAGACTGGAGTGAAGGTCGTGACCTTCTGTTGGCGCGTCACAGGCAGAGGCACGGGGAGTTTATCCAAGTCAAGTGTAGAATAATAAAGTTTAATAAAAAAGATGAAGTTTGCCAGGTGAATTCAAGAAGAGGTGACGGGGGGAGGCATTTGGACGGCTTTAATGTCCCTTTTATTGTATTCACATTCATAATCAAACTATCTGTTATTGGGACTTTGGAAATTGGAGGTGGAGGGTTATTGGCCCTCGGATCTGCTCTCCTGTCCATCATCACGCTGTTTAATAGCACAACTAATATGATGAAATGTGGATGTAAGGAACCCGGGGACGTTTTCAATGAAATAATATACATCATATTTGTCGCTACATGATGGCTTAGCTGTGGAATATTACCCCTGAAGATAAGCCAGTCAAAGGTTATTGCCCTCCTGACAAATTTTAATATGGGCAAATTTCCTGTCACTCTAACCGAAAAGGAACGATAATAAAAGCTAATAATAAATGTTGGTTTCCTTCCAGATACGTGGCGGGAGGCAGCATCATTCCTCCGGCGTGTCTGGCAGGAAGTGAACGTGTCAAGCGCGTGTGCTGGTTTTGAGTCAGTCAGCTGGTGTGTTTTCCACTGACCTTCGTTTCCCGGACGTGTTTTTATGAGCCGACGGTGAGTTCTCGTGCCTCCCCGTTAGGAGCAGTTTAACGTCTCCTGGTCATGTGGAGGGATTTTAACATGAATATGCTTTGTTTCAATCCAAGTTTCTGTCGGTACGTTTCTCATCCGACCGTGAACCGTGACCAAGACTGAAGGGACTCCCTGTGATTTCAGTTCCTTCAGGAGCAATGGACACAAACCAAAACTATAAACGCAGGCGGTTATCACAGGCCGCCATCTTTACTTGGTTCAATTGAAACCTCAAAGTTGGCTTTCTGTTGTCAGTGCAGGAAGAGATTCCTGACCCCGCAGTAAAGTGAGCTCAACTGAGTCAGCGTTGATAGGAACCAGGGAGATACTGGTGCCAGTGGGCAGTGGTGTTTAGCGTTGGTTGGAGAGTACAAGCTAGCGCCACTCAGAATTCCCACAGATGCTGATTTACAGCCGTGGCGAAGACTCCGATGGGTCCTGACAGCAGGTGAGCCACGTCAACAGGAAGCAGGAATCGTCTGCTTGCAGGGTGACACGCGACAAGAGGCCTCCTCAGAGGTCGGCGCCTGCCCTGCTGCTTCTGCTGGAGCTGAACGTGCACAAGTGTCCCACCAAGTGTGCGGTCAAAGCATTCACGCCACCTTCAAAATAAAACACCTCGACAGACTCTGGCCGTGCATCAGAACACTAAGCCAGGGTGGTAACTGCTGGCTCGAGCGCCTCAAATCCACCGGTTAAGGGATTTTCAACCTTAAAGTTTTTCATCTTTAGAGCTGGAGAAGTGGATTTACTTGTATAAACTCTGTCTGTTGTCGCACAGCAAAGCGGAAAAACACCAACTTATAAAGAAGAAGTCATTAAAATGAGTGAAGTTTTAACACAGAAAGATGGAAACACAATAATCATTAAGTCCTGGCAGACAAGGCCCCCCAGCCTGAACTGCTCCTGCTGGGATATGAAGCCTTGAGGGAATGAAACCTGGTAGCAGGGGGGTCATGGCAACAGCCTCGTGTGAGTCAGGGACAAAAAAACAAAAACCCATCTCTCATTTTTAAAGGTGACGTTAGAGCTCAGCTGCTGCGTCCTCAGACGTGGGTGAGTAATCTGATACTACCTGAGGTGAACTTTCTGAATCGATCAGTCGATGAAAGGGAAGAAAGGACGGAGAGCTGTGAGAGGTAATTATGGAGGGGGAGGGACGGAGGCAGAGATGAGTGACGCTGGATAAGCTTGATGGCCGCTCTCTGCTTGTAAATATGGTTTTATTTGGTGATTTATTCATGGTGTTGATTTATTCAGCTCCAGTGCAAAACATCGCCCTCCGCCTGCTTCTCTATCAATAATACAATGCTTCAGGAGACAGACGAGTGTGTGTGTGTGTGTGTGTGTGTGTGTGTGTGTGTGTGTGTGTGTGTGTGTGTGTGTGAGAAAATGTGTCCCTTCATGCATATTGTGGTTAAGATGAGACCAGCTATCCTGCAGCCGCCCAGAGAGCAGAGCAACAACAAAGAGCTGCAACTTTTTCTGCAGCCCCGAGTACCTCAAACCTCTACTTTTGACGAATAAGTTTCAGAGTGAAAGCAACTCCACTGATTCTGCATACGATTCCAAATTCCCTCAGTAGCAGGAGGACTGTGGCGTGCCAGACCCCAGAGCGCTGTGACATTTTCAGTGGGAATGCTGAGGGTGATGATGAGGATGAAGCTGCCTGTTTCAAAGGTCGCCTTCATGAAGGTTCTCTACAACTTCTTACCTGCCAAGGAAGTTCTCGTTCACGTTCTCCTTTTCGTTGGTTCCTTCATCTCTTAGCAAAAGACACAAGAAACAGTGAGTCCATTTGCATCAGAGTCGGTGGGAACATAAATCAAGAACCCACCCATGATAAACTCAGCAGGAGTTCTCGATGTTCTGGGTCAGCATGAACCCTGACGAAACCAGTTCAGACACGTTTACACTGAGTGGTGCAGGACTTTGTGGATCCTGCTCAAAGCTTAGTTGAAGGCTTGAGGCAGACGTCTCTGACTGGACTTCCTGACTTTTGGAAGCATGTGATTTGATTTGAGCGAAGACGCAGCGACGCGCCTGCTCTCCGGCTCCAGGTCTCCTGTCGTCGTTGGTTGAAGACTTTCGACAACCTCCATCACTTGAATTAATAAACGAAGTGAAAACGTGTCATTTTGCGACAGATCATGTGAGTTTTTGTGTATGCAGTTGTGTAATGACAATAAAAGCTTTCTATTCTATTCAGTGGTTGCAAATAGGTGGCCCGTGGGCCAAAACTGCTGCCCTGCCAGATTATTTCAAGAGTCTGCCTTGCAAAATTAAATGTATTTCTTTCCTTATCTGCAAAAACAATTTCAAGCTGTCAGAACAGCTGTTTAATACTCGTCTCCATGAAACAGGATGGGGACGAGTCAACATGATGAAATTAACAAGGACATGTAACAGAACTAAATCAATAAAAGCTCAGCAGAACAAAATCAAAACCTCCAGAAAGCAAGAAAAAAAAGTCTTCTTGGACAAACTCAAGCAGACCCTCTGAATACGATCTCTCAGTCCTGGCGCACGCAACCAGGACAGCCAGCAACTGATTGGTGCTGCTCCTGTGTCGTGTTGTTTGGTACCTGCACCGCTCATGAGGACGGGGGGGCAGCAGAAACCCCCCCTCCCCCCGAAGCGCGACTCCCACCTCCATTTTTGCCCAAACACAGATGGATCCTGGTTTCTCTCCCACCACTCTGCCATGGCAACAAAGCTGGAAACCCAAGGGTCCCCCCCCCCCCCCCCCGCCTCGGCTGGGTGTGTCATCGCTTTTGCAGTCACAATAATAAGTACATTATGGAAAAAGGTTCTTTTCTAAATGACTTGAGGAAAGTTGCAATGTTGCTCCAAGTTTAAGGGTTTTCAATAAATTGTGTTGTGTCAAAAAAAAAGTTTTTTTTAATGTTCAAATATAAATGAACATTTATATTTCTTTCTCTCTATTATCTTCCACATTTACTTATTTTTGGTAAAAATAATGATCTTTATGCTGTGAGCTCACTTTTGCTGCTAACGTCTGACGCGTCCTCATGAAAATGACTCCTACAGGTCGGTCTTATCTTCATGGAAGTCAAACCTGGACCTAAAGTGATGGCAGTCATGGTGTCAGTGGCGTTGCACGCAGCAGATTTCAGTGTGGTTATCAGCGTAAAACATCCACGTGATCAGCAGCCACTCACTTCACATCCTCTGGTGCTCCGTGTGTGTATCCGTGTGTGTTTGAGAGAGAGTGATGGGATTACTCTTGTTATGTGGAATCAGATGTGCTCTGTCTGCTTTGTGTCAGTGGGAGAAGCTGGTCTCTGTCAGGATGTGGGATCAGTGTCAGGATCAGCCAGAACTACTAGACACACAACATTCGCTTTTTGAACACGGGAAACCTGTCATGACGTGAGTTCTGTGCACGCTCGTGCTTGTGTGTTTATGTTTGCAGAAGTGGATTTGTGATGTTTATCTGGCTGCATCTGTAAGCCTCCCTGAACACACAGGCTGGCTCTATTTAACCCATCGATGGCAGCTGGCGGATGGCGCTATTTGTGCACCGTGCATTGGGGGCGTGTTCAGTCTCATTTTGGTAGTTAGAGTCGCAAAAGCATAAACCACGGCATTAAGAGGCCAACATTGGACACCTAATTGTACACACATGGGTGCATTTCAGGTGTGACATCACTTCAACCAATCAGAGAGCCTGGTGTCGTTCCCTCTAAAGCCCACGTTGATGGAGGACTGGGAGGTTGCTGTTCCAGTGGCTCAGGCTTTTCAACTGGGGAGGAGAGAGCAACTGGAGAAACGGACCTCCTTGTGCACCGGCAGCATGTATGGATATGAGTATATATGGGAGCGTCAGGAGGCCAACGAGACCATCGGAGGTGGAGCAGGTCTGGAGGAGGTGGAGCAGGGTAGAGGTCACGCTGCCTCTGCTGCCTTCCCTCCCTCCCCTACTGCGTCCTGGTGTCATCTCCTGCTCAGGTGACAATCACATGATGTCAAAGACAAAAGGATTCACCAGACCAGACCTCTGTGCCCACTGTAACCACTCATGGTGATGGGCAGGGGTCAGCATGGGCTCTCCAACCACTCCGCCACCGCCACACAGCCTCATACGATGTGTTCTGACATCCTTCTATCACAACACTGTCTACATTTTCAATGATGTGCGCCAGAGTAGATCTGTGAGATCAGACAACACAGGCGCACCTTTCCTCGCCACGTACAGCAGTGAGTTCCCCCGGCGCCAGACCACCCAACAAGACCTTGAGTTAGGAAAGGCGCTCTGAGCCAGCTGACGCACTCAGCGCCGCTCAGATCCTCACGCTCGCCAACACAACTTCAAGTCTTGCTGCTGGGCCTCAAGGCTTCCTGCATCTACCACGAGTCACGGTGGCACCACTGCGACCTATGATGTCATGAAGCAAACTACTTTTATTTAATCCAGAGGTCACGAGGTGAAGGAAATACCAAAAGGAGAAAGAACACTCATGAGGTTTTGACTGCACTTTCACTCAACTCTAAGTTACGGTGAGTTTCACTGACACAAGTCTGCACCGGTGAAACTCCACTGATCTGACAATGGACTTGATTTTTTTTTTTCCCCCTTCAACCTCAATTTGGAGTCATTCTGCCTCCGTCTCCCCTCAGATATTGATTTGATTGACAGTTACTGAACCCAGCACACCGCGACGTTCTGATTATTCGAGTAAACTACAGCAGAGAACCTCGCTGGTTTTACAGACTGAAGAAAGGCAAAGAAATGGAGTAAAAGACTGAAGGAGTCAAGAGGAAATGAGATGTAAAGATGTATGTTTGTATGTAAGATGCATGAAAGCAGATGAAGAGGGAGAGAGACGTGAGGTAGGAGGGAAGAAGAGGAGAGCAAGAGATGTAAGACATTCATCTTTGGTACTTCCTAAGTTTATGATCAGAAACCCTTTTTTTATATATTTTAGCATAAATCTTCCTCTTCTCTCTTTCTAGGAGGTGAAAATTACTCTGAATTTGTTGAGTTATGGTTTCAGAATGAACTCAGTACAATTACATACAGAACAGGAGGTACAGAAGCGCCACAGCTTCCTTCTTTCATGGGCAATCATGTCTTGCAGATTTTTAGGCTTCATGCTCGTTAAAACATTGGAAAAATATTGCGTGTAGCTGTGATCCATGGAATAAAGTTCTCCTCAAATGTAGGCGCCCTCCCCACCGTAGCTGCACTTCAGGGGGTTGGCGAGCTAAATGAGGCTTCACCCAAAGAGGTGTCTGCCTCTCTAGGAGTCACAGACTGGTGTCTGGATCTTGAACTCTTCCTGTGTGACTGAGGGAGGCAGCACGTATTTAGATTTACCTTGAAGCTAACGGCAAGTATTGGCTAACAATGGCAGCAAAACAACAATAAAACTGCCCAAAAATGTCTGTTTACAAACTCGCAGGTCACCGTCCGGTATAATCCACATCTTCTGTATCCTCCCGTGAGCTCAGTGATCCACAAACACTTGGATTTGAGGAAAAACTTTTAACGACGACACTTCCAGTTCAACGTGACCATAAACCAATACCGAACCCAAATAGTCACAACAAATATTTATGAACAGTGTTAGAAGGCTGATTTACGGAACTGTGCTAGTACAGAACTAGGATGGTACAGAACTGGGATGGTACGGAACTGGGCTGGTACGGAACTGTGGTAGTACAGAACTGGGCTGGTATGGAACCCCATAGAGGGCCTTCAGCAGCGGTTCTAAAGAAAGGAAGTCTGCTTTTACCTCTACAGAACAGTCGTGAGGAGCGGTAGTGAGGAGCGGTAGTGAGGAGCGGTAGTGCGCGGTGCTCCACTTCTTTCTGACCGTGCCTGACTCCTGGAGTACTAACTCCTCCCACATGTGTTTGCTGGTCTCTTCAACCAGCAGCCTTCAGGTGAGAGGCGGGCTTCACCCTGGACGGGTCACCAGTCCATGGCAGGGCCAACACATAGAGACAGACAACCATTGGCTCTCCCAGCCACGCCTACGGTTAATTTAGAGTCTGGATTAACCTGGTCCCTCTTGATGTCTTTGGACTGTGGAGGAAGCTGGAGTACCAGAGAGAACCCAGCAGGAACAGGGAGAACATGGAGACTCACACAGAAAGACCCCGTGCTGCAGCCGGGGCTCCACCCACAACCTTCTTGATGGGGGCCACAGGGAGGACCACTGCTCCACCGGACCGCCCTCTATCAGACTTATTTTCCTTAAATTTAATATCCTACTAATATTCTACTGAAACAAATCCAGCACGGTTGCATAGACCGGGATGTCAGTCATACTACATCTTCACCTGTAGGTGGCGATACAATCAGTACTCAAACTTGCTGCTGGAGCAGAAACACGCTGATATTTGTCCTGCAACCAATTTAGTTTTCCAGCTAAAGCTTTTGATGAAGCAGCTTGCAGTTTGCTCCAGGAACTCAGACACCAGCACTGTGGTTTTCCTCACAGTGGGTGTGGTTGGCACTCTGACATGGCAGACCGTCAGGAAGTTTAACCATTATGGGCCCAAGCATCACTCTTTCTCTGTGCTACTGCCAGATTTCAGCTGCGTTAGCATGACGACAGAAGCTGCTGCATGCTGTTTGAGTGAACGCCACTGCTGTAGCGCAATAAACAAAGTTCATCATTTCTAGGAGCAAAAAGAGGGAAAAACTGCACTCATCCCTCCAGAAAGACTTTCCCCTGCCATTTCATTTCCACCACTCTTCTTCTTTCACTCTTATTTTTGTGCTCCTACAGTTCTCTCCTTTTGTGATTCACTAGCTTCCTGTGTCCTCCAGTGTTCCATCCATCTTTCACGAGTCTTGCTGGGCACCACACAGGAACGTTTAATGCATAAATGACAAACACACAGGAGGTGGTTCATTCCATTTGCAAACAATGATCTGTAAACACACCGCCGCACATGTTCACTCACACTCTGCAGAGACCACCTGGGCAGACCTGGAATAGACCATCGAACGCACCACTTACAGACACTCTCAGCCAATTTGTTGTTAGAGGGAAAACACACAGGGTGGAGGGACTTTAAGCAAAAAGAACTATTAAGCTGAAATGATCTGTAAACCTGCAGGATGTCATCATCCCACACCATGATGGGGAGGTGAAGCTGTGATGGAGACTTTCAGAAAATAATGTTTGTCTCAAAAACTGATGCCAAATATCCATGTTGGCTGAAAGGTTCTCATCACAGTGACTGCTACGACGCCAGCACACCACCACAGCAAAGCCCGATGAGTTACTGGTGGAGAGGAAACCGATGGCCTGAAACCGTTTATTAACTCAGAAAATTAAAGAGTTGATGATTATTTGATTTGTTTCACAGTGACTCAGATGTGTGTGACTGATGTGACTTTACCAATTACAGTTAGTCAAGTGAAGTGAAACCATCAATGCAACTCATGCATAATATGTGACTTAATATGCGACGCATGTTTATCCAAGCATTTTAAAATGAATTGTGGAATGTTTAGGACGTAGGAGGTAAGAGTGACTTCGATGAGGCCTCCCCACTTGAGCTGGATGAACGTACTTGACTAAAGGTGTGTTCACACCAAACGCGACGTGAATTTGTCCTGTTTTAAGATTACATGTAAAGTCTATGCAGAAAGGTGAATGACACAAATTTGCATGTATGTTTGCTGGGAGACGCGAATGATGCAAATACACGCAAGTTGAAAATATTCGTGACAAATTCGTGTGGCGCTGTGTCGAGAGAGCCTATCAGTGTTAAGATTCCCCTGACGTCAACGGTCCTGGCGCCTGCAGTTAGTGACCATCCGTGATATCCTGGCACCTTGAACTGGGCCCGAGCCTGAAGTATCGCTGGAAACGGCCAACATCCAGGCGCAGTTCCTGGAGAAGGCGGTGAAATTCACTCAGCTGTGTGCTCCTCTGGATTATGCTATGGATCCAGATATGGCGGCGTTTGGTTTTCCACCATATCTGGGACTTCCCCAACAGGTACAAGCCAGCCATGGCTGATGATGGAAAGACTTGATGGAAATCATTTCTTCTTGCGGGAGAAAAAAGATGCAAATATTCCCCACGGTCAGTGAATGACCCAAATAAAAACAAGTGATCCGGCGGTCAAATTTGTGCGAATAAAGCGACGCGAAAATTCACATCGCATTTGGTGTGAACACTCCTTCACGCTTCAGTTTTGTTGTGGCCTCTCACTTCATTGGATGGAACCAACGACTGGAACCATTTCAGTTAACACAGAAACCATTTATTTAGCTAAATGTGTGACAACCATCAATGTTCCATCATAACTTCCAAATGTTCTTACATTCAACATTTTTTAATTGATCCTTGCTGACTTGCCTCATCCTGTTGAGTTTCTAATCTGCAGCTCTACTCTTCTCCTCTTCACCTGATGCTGCCTGTCTAAAACAACCAATCAGTGTCCCATGTTTTCCCTTACGTGCTGGTGTGTTTGCCTCCATTATTCCTGTAAAGATCCCCTTGACAGGTGATGTATACATTCAGGCTACTATTATTAGTTATTATAAGTACGCAACCATAGCTAACACTTAGAATTATATTACTATACTACGAATATGCAGGGTAAGTGCCAACCAGGAGAGGAGGAAGAGAAGCAGGAGATTATGTTCTGGAATGGATGTTTCAGGAATCCTGGACCAATGTAGACCTTTGTCACAGCAGCCATTTTGACATCAGTCTCAGTGGGTGAACATACGCGCTACCGGTGATTCACTTTCAGGTTCAGCTGCATTCAGGGTGCTGCTACTGTGCTGGTGGCTTCATGGGAAAGTTTCTCCTACACCAGTGCTTCTCAAATCGTGGGGCGTGAGGGGCAGTGGGGACTTTGAGTATTAGTGTCTTTATTCATGCTGGAACGTTAAACAAGTCGCCAGGCTGCCTGTTCAACCCAGCAGAAGTGCACCCGAACGCCGGTGTGCAGAGCTGACGGAGAAAGCAAGAGACGGTAACGGGTGTTCTGTCAAACAATGCTGCTCTGTCGAAAAAGGCTACCAGCAGCATAAATCAATAGCGATGTCCATCGATTCATGCTACCGCGTCAAAAAAATGCTACTTTGTGTTCCGGCACACCAAGTTGGACATCAAATAATGCTCCCACTGTAATTCACCGTTATTTACTTTAGCATATTTCTGCAGTCCTATACCTTCCATCAAATAATGCTCCCACTAGGTAGCAAATTCTGACAGGCCTATTTCGCCATCAAAAAAAAAACCTTCACAGTACGACTCACTTCCAGCGCTAACAACTCCACCTCTGCCTCGGGTAGCACTTCTCGATGGGTATTTAATCTGTAAGCATGCTTGGGGGTAACGTGCATACGTGTGCATGCTCTGTAGCGCTAGGTAGCATTGTTCGACTGAACACTGGCATAAAACGACCAGGAAATACAAAGCCTCCGCAGAGCAGTGGAGAGCATGAAACCACACAAATTAATTAAGGTCCTGGTCAAAAATGACCACAAATTAAGACCTGGAGACCTTCCACCCCAGTTACTCAATAAGCCACTGGACTTTTGTCTTTGGAAACCCGATGAGTATCGCCAGTAGGCCGGTCGTTTTGCGAGCACAGCATCAGTAAGTAAAGAAAGCAGTGTTAGCCTCCAACAAAGTTGCCCACTACATCAGAAGGTGCAAAAAACCTCAGACCATAGCCGAGAAGCAAATACTCCCAGCAGCGTTTGACACGGTCACAGTCAGGCTGGCTGAGAAAAGGGCAGAGACTCTGGATACTGTCCTTCTTTCCCACGATACAGTTGGGAGACATATGTCTGACTTTTCATACTTTTTAATAACCTAAAATGTAAGCAATATTTTTGCAAATTTTGCTTCGCAAAAACCAAATGTTAAAAGTTTAAATGTTACAGCTCATTCTATTCATCAGTTTCGATAATCAGGTGATTGGATGCAGAATGCTGGTGCCAGCAACCCACACAGTGGTTAGTACAGATGAATAAATAAATATGATCAGGTTCTCAAACGTATTTCAATTCAGAGGGGGTGTGAATCGTGTTACTCCATCAAACAAACCTGTATCTATCGCCTATTTCCCTTTTTCATGTCTCTATGTTTGCTGTGAGTGGATCTGTTAGTTCAGCAATATGGTGTTTCTCTCTTTAGTACAAAATAATTAAGAAGGATTTTACCTTCTCATTCCATAAAATGAGGAAAATTCTAGACTGGGTAAAGTACATCAATGTTTCTTCAATTCCGGGGAGAGGAAACACCTTTGTGGGTTACGGAGTTCAGCTTTCTGCAGTCCACAAAAAAAATTCTATGTCCCATCTTTTTTCTTCATAAAGAACTTCACATATCACCCCCTTCTCAAGCATGTCAGAGGGAAGCGCCTCACCTCCTCGTACATCACTGCTGTTAGAGGTCGGAAGCGTTCCCTTACAGGATGAATGACACTCGGAGATACTTTGGCGAAAAACTTGCATTACGACAGCCAATCAGTGTTGAGGATGTCCCGACGTCACTGCCGACTGTGTCACAAGATGGAGGACAAGTTGATTGTGGCTGTGTGTGGGAAGCCGGTGCTGTGACACTACGTGTCAAAATTACAAGAAACGGTTGAATAAGTTTCCATTCGTGAAATTCTGTCACTGATCCTAGCAAGCAGGTCGTCAAACTGGCCAGTCGTCATCCAAAAATACTGCTGGAAGCAGCGGTTATCCAGACGCAGCCCCTGGAGGAGCTCGGTGAAATTCAGTGCTCTCTATTAGGAACTGCCCTAAAATGGTTTAAGTCCTACTTATCTGACAGGTTTCAGTTTGTTCATGTTAATAATGACCATTCTGAGTATAGCAGAGTTACATATGGTGGACCACAGGGTTCAGTTTTAGGACCGATTCTCTTCACTCTTTACATGCTCCCATTAGGTGACATAATCCGGAAGCACTCAATCAACTTCCACTGTTATGCAGATGACACACAACTTTACTGGTCGATGGAGCCAGACGACACAAGCCAGCTTACTCATCTGCAAGACTGCCTGGAAGACATGAAATCCTGGATGTCCTCTAACTTCTTAATGCTCAATTCAGATCAAACTGAGGTAATCATTTTTGGACCTAAACACCTCAGGGACACACTCTTGAATCGGATCTCTACTCTAGATGGCATCACCCTAACTTCGAGTACAACTGCAAGGAACCTTGGGGGCATTTTTGACCAGGACCTTTCCTTCAGCTCCCACATAAAGCATGTGACTAGGACCGCCTTCTTCCATCTGCGAAGTATCGCTAAGATTAGGAATATCCTTTCCCAGAGTGATGCTGAAAACCTGGTGCATGCATTTATCACTTCTCGGCTGGACTACTGCAACTCTCTCCTGTCAGGATGTCCTAAATACTCTCTAAAGAGTCTCCAGCTGGTCCAGAACGCTGCAGCGAGGGTTTTGACGGGAGTTAAGAAGAGAGAACACATCTCTCCCACTTTAGCTTCTCTCCACTGGCTTCCTGTAGGATCTAGAATCGACTTCAAAGTCCTTCTGCTGACTTATAAGGCTCTCAATGATAAAGCTCCATCCTATTTGAAAGAGCTCATTAGTCCCTACTGTCCCACCAGAGCATTCCACTCCCAGAATGCAGGTCTTTTAGTGATTCCCAGTATCAATAAAAACAGACTGGGAGGTAGAGCCTTTAGTTACTGGGCTCCTCTACTGTGGAACCAGCATCTCTCCATGGGTCAGAGAGGCAGACACTCTAACTACGTTTAAGTCCAGGCTTAAGACCTTCCTCTATGACAGAGCCTTCAGTTAGGACTGGTTCAGGTAGCTCTGAACCATTGATAGCTATGCTGCTACAGGCTTAGACTGCTGGGGGACACATCAGGTTACATGGAGCCCTTCCCTCCTCTCCTCTCCTCTCCCCCTCTCTCCTCCTCTCCTCCCTGCACATTTTTGGAACTGTCACTGCCACTACTTGTTGCATTTTGTAGTTTGGCCTTGGTGTCTCGCAGTCTCTCTGTGTTTCCACAGATCCACCAGAGCCCCAACCGCCGCCTGCATCGATCCCCCCCACCCCCCACCCCCTTATTCCCAACTGTCACACCGGCCTGCGCTCCCCTTCCATGAACCAGTCTACCATCCAGTCCCCCATCAAGCTGGCTTGCTCTCCCTGCCTCCCCCTCCAGAAGCTTCCTTCTTCAACTGTTATTAACATTTCCATGTTTCCTCCATTCTGTGTTATAAACTGTTTTCTTGTCTGTAACAACATCTCCTGCACGTCTGTCCCTCCTGGTGAGGGATCCTCCTCCCCTCCTCACCCTGAGGTTTCTAAGATTTTTCCCTGTTCAAGGTTTTCTATGGAGTTTTTCCTCTGTCGATGTGAGGCTCTGAGGGCAGAGGATGTTATGATGCCATGAAGCCTGGAGACAAACTGTTTGTGAAAACGGGCTACAAATAAAATTGCCTTGCCTATTCTGTGCTCGCCTCTGGATGGTGTTATGAACCCATCTACGACGGCGTTTAGTTTTCCGATGTATTTTGGCCCTCCACAGCAGGTAGAACGCAACAGTTCTTTGAATATCCATGGTGAAATGGCGGAAAGAAACGTTGCCGTAAATAGTCGCTACTCGGGCAAGAGAGCGAATTGGTATATGCACGCGAATGACACAAATGTTGGCAATATTCACAAATTCGCGTGAATAACGCGACACGAAATTCACATTCGCGTTTGGAGTGAACACAGTTCATAAATACATCAAAGATGCGATAATAATCCATCTCTAATGGATAAAGCCTTGGCCTGGATGAGAGGTCGTCAGGTGGTCCCCAACCTTCTTAGAGGGTTTCGACACTTAACCACAACACTCTCCAGTTGGCGTGTCAGCAGTGATTGGCCAAATCACCAATTATTAAGAATGTGGTGCCGTTGGCCCCCCTGTATCCTCGCAGTCTTCTTTCTTCTCTCATTTGTGACATTTCCCTCACTGAGAAGGAGTTTTACCTCATAGGAAAAAGTGGGTACTGGGAACACATCAGGCCATCTCTCAGGCCTGTGTGGTGTCATGGCATGGGGCCATGTTACTGGCTCATCCAATGCTACTGAACTGCAGTCTCTCTCAGACCTCATCTTGCTTACCACCAGCAGAGTGAATGAATTAACAAGGAGATGACACTGGGCTGGTGTGTTGGGTCTTCAAAACGATGCTGCACTGAAATGGTAGACCATGGTGTGCCAGCCTGGTAGCCAGAGTTTTCAGGACATTCTTGAAATAGTGTGTGTGTCTTGTATCACTCCTCTGAAAAACCAGTGTTTTCCCTCGAACCTCATAGTTCACAGATGAGCAAGTGGCCCAGAATGCTTTGTCAGTTTGGGGTAGTGCTCAATATAATGATGCCCAGGGCAGAGCTTAAACTCTGGAAAGACTGCTTGAAGGCCTGACTGTGCTCACTTAGCTTAGTCTGCATGTACCGGATTGACTCCTCTGTGAAAGATGGATCAACACCAGTTGCCCATCAATATGGCCTTTCTCCTTCTTACCACAAGTGGTCTCAGTCTCAAGGATGTCGGTCGGAAACCGGTTACGGAAGCATTTTCTCCCTGATGGTGAACAACATTTTGCACATGAAGATGGTGGAAGTTCTTTGTTCTCATCTCAATCCCTTCTCAGAATCTTCACTTGTCTGTATCTGGTCTGCTGCACAGCAACAGAATCTGCAGGAATGTTGGCCCCAAAAACATGTGAGGCCAAATTGTTAGTCGGAGCGGGCGGGTGCCCCTGATGCACTGACCAACAGTTTCAGCGAAAACACCCTCCTGCTCAGGAGTGGGCAATTCCCTCGACACAGGGGAGGGAGCAGTTGGATGACATGCAAGCTGGACCGATACTTATTGGGCACAGAGGCAATTAATATGTATACAGCACAAAGTTCTGGCTCTTTCTGGCTGTCAGCAAAAGTTAACCTATTTCAACGTCATCTACATACACAACCAGAGATAATTTAATCTCTCCTGCTTGTTTCAATAACTGATAGTTTTAGAAATATGTTCCACCTTCATGAGTCGTGTACATTCCAGGCGGCGATGGCTTGGTTTCTTGAATCTCCTCAGGAAGTCAGCCAGAGTGCAGTTACTCCCTAAAAATGTTTGGCCTCGCAGCGGACAGCTCTGCACCTTCTGAAGTAGCACTGACATGATAGCTTCCACTAATTCATGAGGGAGGACTGATAGATTGATGGAGCTCCTAAAAACCTCTGACACCAGTGTCTCTCGCCAGAGGCTCGGACGATGAGAGTATTTGTGCCAAGTTGCCAGTTATGTCTGGATGATTCCTGCTGTTGTGAGAAATGAAGCCAGAATACACAGACGATCTTGGTAGAAATTGAACCCTAACAGGACAGAAGCGACCATTTTTGAACGGACAATCAACCTCCCATCATCGTCACCTCCACCAGCATGAAGACTGCTGATGTCAGCCAGGGTCCTCAGATTCAGCCTGAGGAGAAAAAGAGTTCAAAGTTACATTGCAACTCTTTAGCAAACACGCTTTACCTTCGTCCTGGACCGCAAACCAAAACCTGGAGGGTAGCGCAATGCCTTGTTGTAACAACAGTACTATTCAAAGTTTTATCGGTATCAGTACAAGCAGTGTTTATGATTTGCGTTGTTGTCACAGCAGTGCAGCCGGTGTGTGTTTCCCTGCAGACACAGTGGGCGTGTTTTCTTTCTCTCACTCACACAAGCTGCAGCAGCGACACAGACACAAAGGCCCACACCCGGTGTTTAACACAAATCTCCTGAGGAATTCCAAGTGAAACAACCTGGCACGATGACACCAGCATCCTCCTCAGCCTCTGCTTTCACGCCCAATGCACAAATGTGACACGTCACGGTCGTTATTTCAAGGGAGCTCGTGTCTGTGAGCGACTGTGGATCCAGGAGTGACCAGCAGGGTCGAGTTGTTTTGCTCGGTTTGGCTAAAGTTGAGCTAGCTTGTGAATATGTGAATTTCTCCTGGAGATTAATAACGGATCTATCCATCGATCTACCTTGACGTTTGTGGCTGTCGTGATATGAAAGACTGAGTGGTCACCTCCTCACTTCCAGGAGAGCGGCTGATAATTAATGAGCTTCTTTATGAGGCAAACAAAACTTTTCCAACTCCAAGTGAAGGTTCTTTTGCAAACCAAACTGTGGCAGAATGAAGACCAAAAAAAAACGTTTGGAGAACCAGATCTTGTTTAATGGCAGAAGAAAAATCTTAAAACCTCAAGCAAAGGTTTTTAAAACTTCAGATTTAATTAAAGACGATAACACATGAATATACTTGCAATTTAAAACAAAAAGTGATTGCAGCGTGGAAAGTCTTACTCTCAAAGTGATTTTGCTCCAGAGCAGCGTGTCGCATCACATCTTAAATGCTGTTTGTGGAAAGATCATGTCCTCCAATATACATACAGACACACGCGAGTATGCTATGCAAATAGCTTGAATTGGTATGCATTGGAAGGTGAAAAGAGTGTGAAGAACAGAGATTTCATTGCAAGATTGTAAGTGGAGAGAAAGGAAGAGCGCTTTGCCTCCAAATGAGACGTGTTTGTGTGTGTGTGCATGGTCCTCAGTGTCTCTTTGCCTCCTTGGAAATGAGCTCTTTTCAGTGGTGAAATAGCACTATAGAAGTGTGAAGTGCCACCTCTTCCCATTCAGTTGAAGTTTCCGCTTGTCTGCCTCCAGGATGTTGTTCTGCCCTCTCCCTCTCTCACACTCCCTCCACCCCACTCTTGTTTTTCTCTCGCTTCCTTCCTCCCCTATACTTTATTTAACTAACTCCTGTTTGTTTCTCTTTTTCTCTCATTTCTGCTTCTACCTCTCTACCTCTCTCCATCATATCTGGATTTGCATTCCTTCCCCTCCTTTCCCCTTCACTTGTTCTTGTCTCCCCTCCTTCAGTCCTTCACTTTCCCTGCTTGACACATTGGTCGGATGAGTCAATGATGTGCTTGTACTTGGATATGCTTCACCTGCATATTCACCACAGTTTTACCATATTATTTATTTACTGGGTGTTTTACATATCACAGAACCTCCAAATGATCTCCTGTATATGCACCCACTCCCCCACTCCCCCACCCACCCACATAGATAAAGAACATGTGGACTTCGTGCACAGCATCGGCTAAATGACTAAAACAGGAAAGGCACAAACGCGTATGGAAACAGGAACATTGGACTCTGGGAGCGCTTCGAGTCAGCACTTGCTTGGACCCCCTGAATGTTCATGTTCATGACCACCGCACAGCGAAGTTGTACGTTTGTATCCATGCATGCTGAATGTGCTCCAGCTCTCATACATGGAGTGGCAGTGGAACGACGTGTCTCTACTATCGACCCTGGAACTTCTACCGCTGGGTGATTAAGAGCATACTGATTACATGACAGTGTGGCTGGGTATCTACCAGAGTCGGATTCAATCAACTCCTCACGGTGCCGGCGTCGGGCTCGCAGCCTCATTAAAGATCCATTCCACCGGGCAACCACCTACAGAGGAGGCTTCAAGGAGGAAATGAATTCCCCACTGATACGGTCAAATTAAGCAACTTCTCCTCCGTCATGCTGCTGCCTGTCAGTGACGTAACTCCTCCCACCCCTCACACAATTTGAATGTGAACTGACGATCTCTATTACGACTTCAAAATCCTTTTGCTGACTCATCAGGCTCTCAATGATGAAAGACCTCATTAGTCCCTCCTGTCCCACCAGAGCACTCCGCTCCCAGAATGCAGGTCTGTTAGTGATTCCCAGTATCTCTAAAACAGACTGGGAGGTAGAGCCTTCAGGTACCGGTTCCTCTGCTATGGAACCAGCTCTCTCCATGGGTCAGAGAGGCAGACACTTTAACTACGTTTAAGTCCAGGCTTAAGACCTTCCTTTATGACAGAGCCTTCAGTTAGGACTGGTTCAGGTAGCTCTGAACCATTGATAGCTATGCTGCTACAGGCTGAGACTGCTGGGGGACACATCAGGTTACATGGAGCCCTTCCCTCCTCTCCTCTCCTCCTCCTCTCCTCTCCCCTCCTCTGCTCTCCTCCGCTCCCCTCCTCTGCTCTCCTCCTCTCCCCTCCTCTCCTCTCATTACTTGTTTCTCTTTGTAGTTTGTCCTTGGTGTCTCTCAGTCTCTCTGTGTTTCCGCAGATCCACCAGAGCTCCATCTGTCTGCTCCAACCGCCGCCTGCATCACCCCCCCCCTTTTTTTCCCTACTGTTACACCGGCCTGCGCTCCCCTTCCATGAACCAGTCTACCATCCAGACCTCCCATTCAGCTGGCTTGCTCTCCCTGCCTCCCCTCCCATGAACCAGTCTACCACCCAGTCCCCCATCAAGCTGGCTTGCACTCCCTGCCTCCCCTCCCATGAACCAGTCTACCATCCAGTGCCCCATCAAGCTGGCCTGCTCTCCCTGCCTCCCCTCCCATGAACCAGTCTACCATCCAGTCCCCCATCAAGCTGGCTTGCTCTCCCTGCCTCCCCTCCCATGAACCAGTCTACCATCCAGTCCCCCATCAAGCTGGCTTGCTCTCCCTGCCTCCCCTCCCATGAACCAGTCTACCATCCAGTCCCCCATCAAGCTGGCTTGCTCTCCCTGCCTCCCCTCCCATGAACCAGTCTACCATCCAGTCCCCCATCAAGCTGGCTTGCTCTCCCTGCCTCCCCTTCCAGAAGCTTCCTTCTTCAACTGTTATTAACATTTACATGTTTCCCACATTTTGTATTGTAAACTGTTTTCTTGTCTGTACCAACATCTCCTGCACGTCTGTCCCTCCTGGTGAGGGATCCTCCTCTGTTGCTCACCCTGAGGTTTCTCCCATTTTTCACTGTTCAAGGTTTTCTAGGGAGTTTCTCCTCAGTCGATGTGAGGCTCTGAGGACAGAGGATGTTGTTATGATGCCATGAAGCCTGGAGACAAACTGGTGGTGGAAACAGGCTATGAATAAAATTGCCTTGCCTTGCCTATTAAACAGGTTTGGACCTAAATCTAAAAACAGAGCCGTACCATAATCTGCACGGAGCAAGTGGAGCCTGACAGGAAGTCCTTATACCAATGTCATTGTTGATCTGGTCACTTTTCAAAGTAAAACACCATCTGTAGACAGAATCTGAGAAAGTCAGACAGCCAAATGAGGTGTCTGCCATCGACAGTTCACCATAAATCAGCATGGGGCAGGAGACAGTCGCCAGAAACACAAGAGGCCTCAGGGGGGTCCAGGGGGTTCTCCTGTAGCTCTCTTGTAATTTGTCTGTGCCAGGCATCTCCACAGGGTCATACAGTTTATGGTTATAATAGCAGTGATTTTATTAGACTTACGTCAGGGTGAGAGACGGACTTGAACACATTTCTCACACATCTATTTTTAGTCACAAGTGCTTGTGTTTTAATGTGCTAATAAAAAGAGAAATCAGCATCCCTCCCTCCATGTTCCCCCTCTTCTCCTGTTCAGGGTGGTGGGGGTGGAGCCTATCCCAGCAGCCTTCCCCCTGGACAGGTCACCAGTCCATGGCAGGGCCAACACATAGAGACAGACAACCATTGGCTCTCCCAGCCACGCCTACGGTCAATTTAGAGTCTGGATTAACCTGGTCCCTCTTGATGTCTTTGGACTGTGGAGGAAGCTGGAGTACCAGAGAGAACCCAGCAGGAACAGGGAGAACATGGAGACTCACCCAGAAAGACCCCGTGCTGCAGCCGGGGCTCCACCCACAACCTTCTTGCTGGGGGCCACAGTGAGGACCACTGCTCCACCGCGCTGCTTTGAGAAATCAGCATTTAACATGAACACACAAACCACAGGTCACAGATGACTCCCCTACTGTACGCTAGTGAACTTCCAACAAGCTGTGGTTGATGCTAGCGCCGCAATCGTGCTAAGCACCACAGTTACTGACCACCAAGAGTGGCAGTGAGCTCTTAATTCTTCTCCAAGTGTCATTATCACTCTGGTGGAGGCACAGTAAAGCTGTGACAACAGACTTTCCAGAAAACCTTGTAAATATGTAGAAAATATGCTTATCCGAAACCTGCTAATGTTACCATGACAACAATAGCTGGTTAGGTTTACTACATACTTAAACGGGGCTCACTCTACAGG
This sequence comes from Aulostomus chinensis, assembly GCF_037954235.1. Taxonomy (NCBI): domain Eukaryota; kingdom Metazoa; phylum Chordata; class Actinopteri; order Syngnathiformes; family Aulostomidae; genus Aulostomus; species Aulostomus chinensis. The sequence goes on along the minus strand of NC_141327.1, from coordinate 2,266,597 downwards.
TTTTTTTTACAAATCTCAACTCATGTTGAAATCTGGATGCATCTCACACATGCACATAATCTCATCTTGAACTTGCTCACGACGCTTCACACAACCAGAAACTGCAAATGTTGAGTTTTCCTCAATTGGAGAAAGAAGCGCCGCACTACAACCCTGCCGACACCTTCAGGCACAAGCAGGTGCCCCCGGCTCTTCCCCGAGCCTGAGCGGTTGTGATACACCTGGGAAGCTACGCTTTAACGCCTCTGGTCTGACGGGCTGTTCCTCCAGCTCAGGAGGCCAGCAGGTACTTTAGTTGCAGTTCTGTTGTCACGGGCCATCCTAGCTGGACTCAGATGTGGTAATCATCTTGATTTTAGATGTGAGGGGGATCCAACGTGTGTGACATTATCAGTCCAACTATGGTGGACAGGTTCATACGTAACATGTGACAGTCGTTGTATAAAAGAGTAAAACAGACCTGAAATAGACTTCAGTTGTTCCAAAATCTCAGGACCAAGACGAGATGCTGGCTGCCCGGGAACAATCCACACGGGGAAAAGTCTAAGTCAGCGTGTAATGATGTCAGATGCAAATAAAAAAATAGATGCTAATTCCTCAATAAAGATATTAAAATATTATTTCAATGATCTTATCCTCAAAAGTAAAGTAAAAGTGTTCCATATTCACCGAAGCAGAAATACAAATGAGACTCAAAAATGACTTTGCTTCAACTCCGACTGAAACACACTAATTTCAGCGGATGCTCCCTAAACGTATTCATGGCGTCTCGCTGCCTTCGGTGCACATCAACACTTCAGCATGCAGCTTGACTACATGTTCATCTTGTGGAAAAAAAAAAAAATCTTTGTCACAATTTTAACTTTTTTCAATTGGAGGGACTGTGTTTTATGCTACAGCCCAACCGATGTGATCGGGGGAGCTGACATAGAACGAGCACACACACTGAATCTCGCTCTCTGTCCGTGTCCATGGTGTCACATGCACAGTGCAAGTGTTCCGCCCACCATCCATGAGTGTGACTGTTTTGTGCAACATGAATTAAACCTGTCAATGTCAACCGCACACACACAAAGCCAAATCCAGCTGAGAAAGAGAAAAATTAATCCTGCAAAATCACACGTGCAGGGAAAGCAACAAAGAAAACAAAGATGGAGTTCAAGTGGCAGAGTTGGTGAGTCTTGTTCAGCACTTACAAGCCAAAAGGCTCCGAGACAAACCGGGAATCTGCAGTGTCGCAAGAACCAGGAGTGATAAAGACTTCTGCTAACTGCTGCTTCTCCATGCATTCGCTATTAAAATGCCAGATTCAGCAAGTTAGCGGAGCAAACAGAATTCTGCTGATGAAACAACTTGTTTTTCACTCTTCGAACAAATCATTCAGGAGCTAAAGGTCGAAATGTCTTTCCCTGGAGAAAGTCTGCAGTCCAGGTGTTCATGTTCTGACTGCTGCTGCTTAAATGCCTCAATACTTGTTGTACACATGGACGTATTTAGAGAGACTGAAACCTAATGATTAAATTGTTCAAGAAAAATCAATTAATACGACACACAATCAACTTGAAAGGTCACAACACTTGACAGGATGGAGCTCAAGATTTATCCGGAGGGTGCTGATTAACTCCACAGTTTCAACCTCTGTGTGTGTGTGTGTGTGTGTGTGTGTGTGTGTGTGTGTGTGTGTGAGAGAGAGGGAGAGAGAGACCCAACGGGAGCAGCAGGAATCCACCGCACCACATGTGCCGTTCACAGTAATAACCCTTCACACTGAAATGTTTTAGTTGTGCGTGTTTAACGAGAGGAGTGCATTTGTGTTGTTCATCACTTCCTGTCTGAATAATGTGGCCCTGAATAAGCAGGAACCATCTGCATCGTTCACTTCACACCTGCGTCTTGCTGGTCAAACCCTTTTACGAGTTTTGACCAGGCAGGTAAAAGATGGCGTGGCGGTAACTAGCCATGACACGCTGCAGTGTGCGGCAGGCAACAGAAACAAGCCAAAGATGTAAATGTAGGATTTATAGAATCTACAAGCGGAATTAATATTAATGCTCTTCTCACTGGGGCGGCTGGAGCGAGGGCCTGGTTATCAGAAGGTTCCTCTGGAGAGCACGTCGAAGTGTCCTTGACGACGCCAAACCCTTAAGTGATCCTGATGGCCTCACCATTAGTTCACTGTGTGTGTGTGTGTGTGTATGTGTGTGGTATGGCAACATCTACCACCAGTGTTTGAATATTTTGTATTTTCAGAGATCCCTAGGTTAGAATAGTGTCGCATAAATGAAGAGCATTCATCCAACACAGTATTGGTACGATGGGGGGCGGCCTGGCTCGGGGGTGGAGCGGCCTTCTAGCAGCCGCAGTGTCGCTGGTTCGATCCTCACTTCTCCCTCATGGCTCCTAGTGAGCAGGTTGGCTCCCTGGCAGCGGTGGCAGCTCCTCCACCGGGTGTGAGAGGGAGGTGGGTGGCACGTTGAGCTCGGCGCCCTGCTCAGGTAGAACAAGGCTTCGTCCGTCCTGTTTGACGTGACCACAGACGCAGTCTCAAACCAGTAACCTGGCCTCCAAATGAGAGATCGGGTTTGCAGCTTTCCAGGAGGTAGAGTGACGTTTGACTAAAGACATGCTAACAGTGCATGTTGGAGCGCTCTGACTAACTATTGTCACTGTACCCCCCCCCCCCCCCCCCCTACGGCGACAATAAAAGATTCTGATTCTGAATGAATTAGCCAATGTTACCTTGGCTGGAAATAATGTGAGTATGTTTAGTGGGTTTGTTCACACATTTTTTAAATGGTGAAACATATTTTGGTTTCAAATTTGTTGGTTGGGTGAAAGGATGGAGGGATGGATGGGTGGGTGGATGGATAGATGGATGGATGGATGGATGGATGGGTGGATAGATGGGTGGAGGGATGGATGGGTGGATGGATGGGTGGGTGGAGGGATGGATGGATGGGTGGATAGATGGATGGATGGGTGGATGGATGGGTGGATAGATGGATGGATGGATGGGTGGATGGATAGATGGATGGATGGATGGGTGGATAGATGGATAGATGGGTGGATGGATGGGTGGATAGATGGATGGATGGATGGATAGATGGATGGATGGATGGGTGGATAGATGGATGGATGGATGGGTGGATAGATGGATAGATGGGTGGATGGATGGGTGGATAGATGGATGGATGGATGGGTGGATGGATAGATGGATGGATGGATGGGTGGATAGATGGATAGATGGGTGGATGGATGGGTGGATAGATGGATGGATGGATGGGTGGATGGATAGATGGATGGATGGATGGGTGGATAGATGGATGGATGGGTGGATGGATGGGTGGATAGATGGATGGATGGATGGGTGGATGGATAGATGGATGGATGGATGGGTGGGTGGATGGATGCACCAGGAAAATACCATCTTGGATCAGCTAATAGTTCATTATGGGGGCTGTTTAAACTGTGGGAGTTTGTTCTTGTCACGTGTGAGCGTCTGCAGCACCGCCCTGCTCTCCACCTGAGGCAAACACCAGAAACACACCCCTTACACTCCCACCCCCTCAGGGACAGAGGGATCCATCATTCATATCATTAAATGTTGCATCAAAATGCCAGGAACAAGGATTTAATTTCATGATTGTGTGCTGTAGGTCAGAGCGGAGCACCACACGGATCAGCTGTGTGTGTGTGTGTGTGTGTGTGTGTGTGTGTGTGGAGGTGTGATGTCACTTTGTTCTACAAGTTTGTTTTGAGTTGTTTTATCTTTCAGTTTGAGCTGCTGTTCACTGTCAGTCACTGCTAGTCTTAATGAGCATCTGTATGAGAGAGAGAGTGTGTGTGTGTGTGTGTGTGTGTGTGTGTGTGTGTGTGTGTGTGTGTGTGTGTGTGTGTGTGTGCTGTCCAGGGAATAATCATTAAAGTTACATGAAACTAGGTTGCTGCTTCTGGATTTATCCTACACCTTTCCCCAACCTGTCACTCAAAAGTCTGTGCGTGTGCGTGTGTGTGTGTGTGTGTGTGTGTGTGTGTGTAGTTAATGGAAGCATACATTTGCATGTGTGCGGTTGTGCAGGACACAAACAGTGTGATATCATTAAATTCAGTTTATTCGCTACAATCCTCGCAGCCACCAGCGGTCCAGCACTTCTGCTCTCATGTTTCTCAGCTGATTTACTCACACAGGTGCAACAAGAGCTGGCAAATATTCAGTCCATGGAAATAAAAAAAACAGTTTCCAACCCTGTATTTGATCAGAGGATTTGTGGGATTTGAGAAAGAAAAAATGGAACAAAATTAAGAGGTAGAATCAAGAAAAAGTACAAGAAAGGCAACACTACACTCAATCAACATGAAACTGCAGAAAATACTTCAACACCTCGGTTTTTCTTCAGGTTGGATGGACACGACTGATTTATTTTGTGCTTCTTGATGAAAAGTTTTCATGATAAAAATGAGTATTCTTTAAGTAATAATTGCAATCTGTCAAAAAATATTACAGACACAAACCTGGAACTTTCTTCAGTGAGTCACAGGTCCTTTTATTGAGCTCGGTCAGACCGCAGGTGCTAAAACTGGAATGAGCTAAACAAAATGTCCTTTTCACTCAAAACAACAACAAAAATACAAGCTAAAATAAAAAGTCATTTCCATTTTGACATGAATTAAAATGAATAGTTGACCGAAGCCAACGTGACCCCTGACATGAATCCAACCCTGACGTGTCAGGAGGGGTCGGGAAAACGTTGCTTTTAAATACAAAACACAAAGAACCCACAGGAAGAAGGACTTCTGTGCTGTGGTGACTCAAACATCCCAGGAGTTCCACACCAGCATCTAAAATCTAACCGAACATCCCTTCAGTTTCACACTTTTCCTCTTTTGTCTGAAATATTTCACATTTCTACGATGGTCAGGTGAGACGTTCCCCGCCATCCATCACCCTGGAGTTGTGGATTTCCTCCTGGGAGCATCCCCGTCAGGAGCGAGTGGCAAAAAAACGGAATGAGCGGTTGAGAGCTGAAGAAGATGACGGTGACGTGTTACATGATAATCACCTGCGTTTCATGATGAAACACGCCGAGATTTAATTGGCAGGTATGAATTAACTTGTACTTTATTTCATTTCATGCTTTAGCGTTGCGTGACGCTGGTACGCCGCTGCACCAGTGGGAAACTGCACTTTTGGTATGAAAGATTAACAGTTAGTAATTTGTGATAAAACTTTGAACTTATCTTTCGTCAAATGTGTCGGTGGGTCTCCTTTTCTCAGTCTTTGAGTTGAGCTCCTCAAAAGAAGCATTTCTCCTCTCACGCCATTAAAAAATCAAGAGGCTGTTTGATTACAGGATCTGAGTCCATCTTCCTCCACTGTTTTCCATCTAAATGAGACCTCAGCACCGAGTCCCTGCGCGGCCTTTTGTCGCCTTTGCAGCTGCGGTTCCTTTTACACAGCCCGCTGAAGGCGGCCACACAGCCATTAACCATTACACACCTCCCCAATCCGCCTAAAACGTTGTCGTTCTGCGGTTAAGCCGACAGCAGAAGCGGCCTTAACTAAACCGACATCTGTGTGCCGGTGAGAGGCGGCAGGCGGGCCCACGTCACCCGGGTTGCGGACACTGTTGTGCTCCACGTCAGGCCCCTGAATGCCGACACCTCAGCACGTTATCTAGAATCACACACTGGAGCGGCGTTACACGGCTTTGTTTGATTCCCTGTAAACAAGCAAAGCGGCTTAATATGATGTGGAACGTCCGCGTAAAATCGGCTTGTGGCTCGTCTGAGAGGCTTCGACTGACTGTTTAACAGAGGAGCGTGAACTACACCCTGTCGCTGCAACTGTTTCCTCTCTGTCCCCTCCCTCTCTCTCCTTTTCCTTCCACACTCACACACACACACACACACACACACACACACACACACACACACACGACTACTTGTCACTTTCTGGTTCCTGCAGTTCACTGCCTGCATTATGACAGTGCTGACAACTTGCTCTGTGCCCCCTACACACCCTTCTTGAATTAGCCATGACAGGTGTGTGTGTGTGTGTGTGTGTGTGTGTGTGTGTGTGTGTGTGTGTGTGTGTGAGAGCGTATGAAAGGCCAGACCATCTCTCTACCCCCAGCTTGTGTGTATTCAGCCGATTCTCACACACAGACTCACAGTTGTATACACTCCACAAGTGTGTGTGTGTGTGTGTATACAGTCTGTGCCATGTATATTCTAATTGCGTGTCAAGTTTGGTGTAGGCCAATTCCTCTGCCTTGCTGTCCCTCCTCCAGTTCCATTAGCCCTCTCTCCCACCCGGCGCCCCGGCCCCCACCCCACCCAGCCCTCGCGTCGTGTCACTCTTATGCTAAGTAGTCCCCCCTTTGTGGGAGCGTCGCCTCTCAGGGGAGGTTGACAGCACTGCGCCATAGTTTGGCTGAAGTCAACTTCAGCTGGAAGTTGGAAAACCAGCTAACTGAATGTGAAGTGCACCGCCGCGTATTTCAGGGATCCGACGCCATCTTGAGTTTCCTCCCCTCCCAGTAGGAACCTGCTGCTCTTCATCACGTTCTGGTCCTTCAACAAATAAACTTGTTGACTGAAGAGGATGTGATGTAATGACAGATGATCTAAAAGCACCCACACCGCTACAACAAGCACCGACGCGTCGTGAGCTTCACCCGTCCTGAGTTAACCTGGCGCTCTGCTGCTGACGCCTTACTGGCTGATCCGTGCATCTAGAAACAGGTTTCTTTGAAAAAAGCTGAGCGTTATTATTTTATGCTGATGACTGGCTGGGTCTGATGCCTTTGGTTGTCAAGGTTACGATGAGAAGGAACTGTAGATGGTTGGAGAAAGAGAAACAAAAGCCAGACCCAGCAGTGCCGGTTCGGCTGTCCAGGTTTCATGGTGATGATGCAATGATGGAACGTGACGACTGCGTAGCTTGTGGCTTTGTGGCGCTTCTCCCGTAACAAATACGACGTATTTTAATGCAGATTTTGAAGTAGAAAATTTGGATGGAAATAACAGGAAATCCTCTTGTCAGAGGGCTTTGACGGCGGGAGTGACGGACCAGCGTCAGCGTGTCCGGGCCCTGCTGGCACTCCATCTTATTGAAGGCCATTCCTCCAGGCCTCCTCCTCTCTGGCTGCCGGCTCTTCTCACATCTGCCACCTTGCGTAATGGAGCCCGTACCTCCATCTTCTCGCAGCACACAGCTGATTCTGCTCCCTCTAGGTGATGGAGACACACCTGTTACTGATTTTGCAACACATCCACACTGTGCTTGAATTTCAGAATACAATTAAATAAAAACAGGACTTTGGAGCTGCTCAGAACTCTGGTCACCTTCGTCAGTGAGGAACTGCTGTGAAATCGTAGACGTAAATGGACACACAAGTCACGAGCCAACAAGAAAACTTTCAAAAGACGAAGTCTGACCATGAAAAACAGCGCAGCAGGGCAGAGTGGAGGTCTGCGCATCGACTGGATGATGTGAGGAATGTGCCACTGCCTTCTACATCTGATTCTATTTGTTATTGGCAGAACAGGAAGACAAGAGAGAGAGAGAGAGAGAGAGAGAGAGGGGTGAGAAAAGAGTGAGTCAGTGAGAAAAGAAGCAGCAGAATGTGTCAATGTTGGTGACATGCAGGCTCAGAGTCCGTCGAGCTTCTCTGAGGAACCTTTTTCAGTTGTCTTGGCTCGACTTGGCGGCGTGTGTCTGTGAGCTTCCTGGTTTGCTGCTAGTGGAGCCAGGCAGCAGATAAGGATGATTGACAGCTTGGATTCTCGTCCAGAATCAACTCTCTATGTGGTTCCCTTTTTTGTTTTATTTTTTTCTCCTTTAAATTTCTGTCCATGCATTCAGCAGTCACACACAAACAAGCTAAGAAGAAAAACTAGCAAACAAACATGGCTGCCAAACAAAGGTCATGTGAAAAACTGCATATTATTTTACTAATAAGCCAAAATGAAGTCAGTAAATGTACTGGGTCTGCTACAGTACCGCACCGCTCCTGCTTCATTATGAAAATGTTGAGTTGTTATTGAGTCTGTTTGACAGCTGTGGATTGATTTTAATGGTCAGACTGGAGGCTGTCAGCAAAACCTCAGAGTGAACTTTACGCAGCCGAGGCAGCTAAAGGCTCCAGGAAATAAAACATCAATATTTAAAATTTTAACTGAGCACATCCAGCAGCGCTCGGTGGATGTAACGGTGTGATGTGGTCCTCAGGAAAATGAGGAATAGTTTAGTTTTACTCGACTGTTCGGGAGGGAAGATTTGACCCATTGTTGCTCTGCCTGTTTTATAATTTTACTAATTGACTCTCATATATATATATATATATATATATATATATATATATATATATATATATATATATATATATATATATATAAAGTATGGCAAGTGGACGTGTGCGTGTCACATCGCTGGTGCTGGTTGTGTACAGCCGGGCCAGTCCAGGAGACTCCGAGCGTTTAAATCTGTTGTTGTGACTGCAGCATCAACCCAGCTTCATATTTAACCCTTCAATACAACAGCGACTCTTGAGATCTGGCAGTCCAGGGTGGGCAAAGGAACCGAGAGGACCTGTCAGCTCCATGTCACCGCATCTTTCCTCACAACGATGTCAGAGGTATTTCCTGACACGCAGGGGTGCCGGTGACGGCCCACCGGCGTCTGGGTGATGTGTTCAGGTGCAAGGAGGCGACTCGGCCGTTTGCTGGCGCTGAGCTGGTGCGTCTCGCCCAGAGAAGCTCAACAGCTAATTGGTGAGATTATTTTCTCTGTTGCTGGTTCAAGAGCGATTTTTGATTTATTGTATTTTTATGAGTGTGTGCGTGTGTGTGTTCTTGCAGATAAAGTATTTTACATGAAGTGTGGCTTATCTTACCGCCCCCCCCATGCCGCCACCCCGAGGCACTGACTGATTACAAAGTGTGCAGCCATGAGGTTGGCACTGAAGCTCCCGATCCTTATTGAAGGAAAGAAAAGTAGCTGCTGTCAGACTTGTCAGGCTGCTGCAGTGAGTGAGCCCTGAGCAGCGCCAGCAAGGCCTCAGAGCACCGAGTGCAGCAGGATGGCAGGAAAAACAACAACAAAAAAGAAAGTGAAAAGATAATAACTACATAATAACTAACTACAAACAACAGCGTGACACCCTGGCGTCCTGATGAGCCCCGACGCCGGAGCGGAACAATCAGAGCAGGCGATTAACTCAGGTACTGAGTGAGCTCACGACAGCTGAGCAGCTGTGTGAGCCCTCGGACTTTCACCTGCATCAGAGTCAGATGCCTGTACACACACACACACTCACTCACACACACACACACACACTGGACACGGGGAACACCTAAAGTCAGCAGAGTAGTGAGGGCATGGGAATGCTGGACCGTATAAAACAAAGTTTGAATGCCCCAGGAATTCATTCCAGCGATCAGTGCTGGGGTTCATGGATGCAGGACTCTTACAAACTGTTAAGACTAATATTCATGTCACTGAGCCAAATAAAAACGCAGAGAACGAGATTGATAAAGCAGAATCAGTCAATATTTGACAGAACTTCATTGAATCAGATTAAAATCTGCCTGTCAAAGCAACCGACGGACGTCCTCACATCAGCCTGGAGCACAGCTGAAGCTGCAGACGCTTCACCGCTCTGTTTCAGTGACAATGAAAGGCTGCAATAACCACGGACGCTCAAGTAGAAATCTACCGACATTTGTCATAAATTTCCATCCACAATTTTTCCCTAAGTTCTTGGAAAAGTTCACCTTCTCTCACTCGTTGAAGAAATGCAAATCCACAAATCAAACCAAGACGAATGTCTGCAAATATTTCCAAATCTATTAGAAACACGCCCGATTTTTTTTTTGACGGTCCATGAATATTTCCTGGAAAATCATTGGAAATATATATTAAAAAAAAAACAGAAATATGTATTTTGGCTCAGGTCCATGTGATATTTCCTGGAAAATCGTTGACCCCTTGCAGTTGAGCAGGCTCCTCCCCGGCTCACCTCACGTCAAAGACACGAAGCAAATGAATCCCACAACTTCAGATCCCGGAGAAAAAAGGCAATAATAACCTGACGTTGGAAAAATGGTCAAACTGCGGAACGTTTCGCTGACGTCTTATTATCTCTGACCTCTGACTGTCAGCACGGAGGCTCAGTCCAGAAAAACGTCTACACTGATGATTTTGTTCATTGTTACTTACAGTACGAAGTGAATTCGGCTCACTGGCGCCTCCTGCTGATGGACGCGTCTGAGTGTTGCTTCAAACAAACATATTTCACTTTGTCCTGCAGCGTCACACTAAAGGAGAGACGGCCTCAAAGGTTTTGGTTGCTTATGATTTTGGGGCCCAAAGTTTAGAGAATTCAAGCTTGTGATGGACAGGTCGCCGGTTCGATCTCGGAAGGATGAACCTATCCTAACTATCACGGAGATGGATGTGACCCTCGACCCCGAGCGGCGCTGCTCAGAGGCAGCACATCAGAACGCGTCTCTCCTGAGCAGCTCCAGATGTTGACAGATGGTTTTGCTATGTGAAGCTACCACATCAGGACACGTAGTGACCGGTAGCTTGAAAACTCAGGAACTAAATGTGCACCTGGGAGGAGTTTGCCTGTGGATTCAGCTGGTGAATGCGCTGATGGTATCAGAGCGAGAGCACGAAGGAAGCGCCGCCTCCACTGGGTTTCTTCAGCTCATCGACCCTGAGTGTTGAGTTGTGACGAACGCCGTCATGTCACAACACAGCGCCAGGGCGCAGCCATCTTGCCGCTCCTGCTCGTCTCTTCAGAAAACAGCCAACTGTTACTGGACGTGCTACAAACCTTTGTCCTCCGTTGGGAGAAATTTGGCTTGAAGCCGATGGCAACATCCGGATTTTAGCTCAAGCCAAAGTGTTTGTGGTTGACAGCTGGATGAAGACGATCTGCACTCTGCAGAACCACGACACCAGGAATTAAAATGGACTTTTTTGGACTTCAGTTTTGCTGTAGTTTGCAGAGTTTAAGACAGAGCCGGATGGCTTGTTCTGCTTTGTGTGTCACGAAAACAGAAAAGTGGAGGACAACGAAGATCTGAGCTCAACACACCTGTTGAGCATCACATTAATCGGTTTGGGTTAATTACACCACTCATCTTGACTAGAAAGGAGGGAAACCCCTACTGTAGCCCGGCGGTGTCAAAACCACCTCCTAGCGTCTTCGATCCACCAGCGGCACGATGCTGAATGACCCACAGACGGCAAATTCACACGTCGGCCCCCATTGATTCTCCAGTGTTAACTGCAGGAAACATTAGCAACAATGTGACACAGCGCCACCTTTCCGACGATGCTGGCTGTTGGTGTCTGCAGCACCAGCCAGAGCCTCGTCAGCTCGCAGCAGCTGGCTTGGCTGCAGCCTGATGTCCAGATGATGATGGCGTCATCACGTCACTAACAGGACACGGACCAACAAAGGAGACTCTCATAAGTTACAAGGTAACACGGGACTGAGAAGTAGGTGGGCCGTGAAATCCAAAGCTCCTGGCAGGAAGTTTGGGACAGGAAGGAGGAGCCAGGGAGATTTCAACCTGTTACACTTTAGTCTTGCGACTCTTAAATGTTATTCAAATCAGCCAAAGTCCCACAGTGTCATTTTATATAATTCAGTACTAAGTTGAAGTTTAAAAGCTTTCTGCGTGTTTTTAGGGAACATTGATGCCAGGGTTTTTGTCCACCCACGCTCTCATAGTGGACTTGATTCATTTTGAGTCGCATTAAATTGTTTAAGCACGACATTTGTCTCGTATATGAGATTGCACACATAAGAGAGAACAGCCATGAAAAAATACAGCCGCTTGAGTGTGGCCATTCCAGTGAGCGGAGGGAGGGGTTTTACTGTCCAGATGAGCGATGCCTGGGTAATATGACAGACGTATTACCAGTAACGATCCTCGAGACAAATGATGCAGGAGGCGATTCAATTTAACATCTACATTAGCTGTGTGATGTGATTATGGGAATGCATGCACACTTATTTTCCACCACACACACACACACACTCACGCGGATGCACTTTTTTATGCCGGCACTTATGCCTGGCTACACATGAATTCCCTGTATTCTCTTTTCCTCCTCTCCCATATACAGTCCTGGACATAGATATGCATGTATATGCATAAAAACCCTCCCACACACTCACGCACACGCATTATGAATATTATGAATCCCACGTGGCAGAGCACAGACTGGTGGAAATAATCATAATCAGATGGAGAGCTAAAGTTTTTCGGCTCCACCGTTAGCTCCTCAACGCTGCAGCGCGGCGTCAGCGTTCCTCTCATTAAGCTGCACGGACACAAACACATTCCTGCCCGTCATCTCCGAGCAACTCTGAGCCGCGTGGACTGGACAAGGCGCGCGTCTCCCCGTCGTGATCAAACGCTACAACTACCTGCTGTCCATGTGTAATGGGAACCAGCAGGTAGCGCCGTTTAGGTGTTACCATGGTCAGCGGTTGCTTGTTGTTGTGGCACGAGCGTGAAATGAAGTGTGTTTGCTCCAGTCACCGTAACTCAGCTGAGACTCACTCAGGGCCTCAGGCCTGTGTGAGCTAACTAGCCGGCGATGTCTCCGAAAAAATGAAACAAAAACTCAGATGGTTCAACTGTTGTTCGCCTGATGTTCGGTAAACGAGCTGCGTTTATTCAGCGGAACCTCGTGCGTTACGGTGTGACCTCATCCACATCGACAGCAGAGGTCACGTGAGCTGCCAGTCAGGAGCGACTCAGGGTTCGCTGTCATGCTGAAGGACACAGAGGAGCGAGCCAGTGAGCAGCGACTCCACCTCCTGAACACGTCAAAGCTCTCTCTCCTCCAGATTAACGGTTCCTCTGTGATGGAGGAGCTGCATGGCTCCAGGTCGGCGGTGCAGTGATTTAATTAAACTCAATAATTCAGGAAGCTGTAATACATCAGGACAAAACTGCAGTGATGAAGGACAAGACACGATTTTTGAGTCCCCCAGCCATGCTGAGGAGGAGGAGGAGGAGGAAGAAGAGGAGGAAGCGCAACAGCTGGCTCCACTCAACTGGAATCTATCTGGTGATTTAAATAACGTGGGCCAGTTAAAACTTGAACTTGAGGTCACCGCACCAGTAGCAGCAGCGTAGCAGTCGATTTGAGTGAAGATGTCTGGGTGGACGTGCTTCCTGGGGCCTGAAGCAGGAAGAAAGGTGATGCAGGTGAGTCCAGGACCAACCTGCACCACCGTGGTAACAGACGCCTCTGGAGCAGTGAAGAGGTCAGAGATGAGGTCTGAGCATATACGAGCACGACCAATCACGTCTCATGCTGATGTCGTCACCGTTCCGGTGCCTCGCTCCTCCCTCGGCTGGAGTCCTTGTGTGTTCGGACCTGCTGGTATCGATCGATGCGCCGCTCGCTCACTCACCGGCCATCACAGGTGATTATGGTCGAGCAGCTCGAGCCTTGAGACTCACGCATTTACACGCCAGCTCTCCTTCCTGCTGAGGCGGCGGGGGCTCGGCCGTATGGAGTTATGTTCCTCATATCTGTGAACAGTCATGACTCCTGAGTTAAACACGCCGCTGCTCACCTCGAATGAGAACCGGATGAAAAATCATGGAGTTGGAAAAGCAGATTCTCATGGTGCACAGTTATGGTGGTGTGGCGGTCGCACGAGACAGACCGTATAACACTGGTTCACACACACACACACACACACACACACAGATTTTGGTAAAGTTTTCATTTTGGGTTGTTTTAGTTAAAGATTGTTTCATTGTATTTGATGATGTTTGTTATTGAAACAATAAATGAGAACTTGAGTACTGAGGTCATTTATTGCTCTTGCTCAAGTTAATATTTGTATGACTACTAATTGTGTGTGTGTGTGTGTGTGTGTGTGTGTGTGTGTGTGTGTGTGTGTGTGTGTGTGTTTCCGTGCCCTGCAGGATGGCGTCAGCTATTGGCCTGTTTGTTTGTGTTGTCTTCCAGCACGCCGTCTCTCCTCTGGGCTCCTTGATCGGCTCAGGTGTGAGTTAGTCGTCCATCCCGTCTGTCGGGTTTTGCTATTTTTAGTCGGTCCGTCTGCCACTCCTGTCCCCCCGGACACCATGCCTACAGACAGACAGTTCCCACCTGACTAACTATTCTTACCTCCCATCCAGGCAGGATGGATTAAATTGGTCATGGTGGAATTCAGCAGTTCTGTGTTTAATTAACACTGGACGTCATTCTATAAGAGCTGCTGGGAGACGTGAGCATGCTGGCACTGCTCTGAACATGAACCTGAGGGCCTCAGACACTGGGTTTGCTGGATGGAACACGTTAGTTCCATTGACTCAGTCGATTGTTGGACATCATTTGTACAAATATTCACAATTATACTTTCATTAGTAAATAACCTGAGTCCTTTATGTCCGTTATTCTCTACTATTCAAACGGAATCAAGGAACAATCAATCAACAGTACAAGGAATCAGACATTTAGAGTTCAGAAAATAGATCCACATGCCAATAAGAAGCCATCAAACGGAGACAAATCTACACAACTGAAAAGATACTGTTTAAGTAGCAATAAAAAATCAAACTCTGAAGTGGATCCGTGCAGTAATGCAGATTAACGGACAGCACACGTTGACCCCAGAACCCTGGTACAGGCAGAGGAAGCAGCCTCGCCCACGTCAGGAGGCGCGTGAAGCGAGAGGAAGTGCGAGTGGAAAGAGAAGCTGCTGCCTCTGAAGTCTGGAGGAGGGTTCCGTGGACAGACAGACCCACGCTGGTATCGCTATCAACCAGTTCAAGTACAGTCTGCTCAGTGTTCCATCAGAGAAGTTCCCATTAAAGAATCGCAGAATGCTACTGGACGTCGGACAGTTTTGCGTGTTACACGCTGCGGGCTGTGGCCTGTCACGTGACGCGCTGTTGACACTCGTTATAGGTCCCAATCACGAGGCAGTGAACCACCGGAGGCTTCGCGATGACAACAAGTCATCTTCACCTGCTGGAGTTCCTTTTTTAAATCATACGGTGACGCCGGTGCTTGATGTGAGGTGTGAAGCCACCAGTCTGACTGATGCCAGCACCAATACAGCAGCGACACTAAAAATACTGCCCTTTCTCACTCCTCCCTGTGCTGATCAGCTGGATCCTGTTTACGCAGCAGCACTTTCAAACCAGGGATCCTGACTAAATCATTTCTTCCAGGGAATCTCACAAAGTGACAAACAATGTAATAAATACAAAAGGAAACACTCCTCGGTAATTAGATGAATGATCGAAACCAAACGCAGCAGCTGAACATCCGTCAGTCGACCCTGTGGAACACAGCAGCGATCCAAAACTGAAAATCCAAAACTGAAAGTCCGTCCAGACAAGGAAGTTTGACACTTTGTTGAGAATTTTAATATCAAGAAATCAGAGCAGTGACAGAAATCATCAGTAGCTTAATGGTGATTGTTGAGTTGGGAGTCGTTCTCATTTAAATCTACTGATTTTTCACTTTCATGGTGAGGCGAGTAAATCCGTCCTCCAGTGAGGCTTCGCACTGGAGCGTCCTCAAAACTCAGCTCTTGATGGGGGAAAGTGTGTGTGTGCGTGTGTGTGTGTGTGCGCGCGGCGTCACACGGCTCATCTACCAGCAGAATAAGAGCTGTTCAGCCTTCCCTCTCCATCATCTTGTTGTCTGGAGTTCCTGTGGCTTGTCGCTCAGGTTTATCACCAGCAGTCTGTCCCAGAGCCGGTCTCTCTCTCCGGTCCCTCTGTCCACCCACGCTGCCGTCTCTCTCACTCATCTGGCTGCCTGCACTCAGCCAGCCTCGCCTCTCCTCAGCTGTAACTGATCCCTGTTTTCCCTCCAGTGGTGTTCAGGATTTTCTGAACCTTGGTTTGCTCCACTGAACCGGCCTGTCTTCTCACCACTGAGCTGAGCTGTTGCATCATCGACGGAGGGCGTTGCACGGCGGATGTCGCACACCTGTGCTGAGCGGTTTTAGGATCAAATTCAGACCAATCAGAGAGCTTCGTGTCACTCCCTCTGAAGCCCAGGTTGATCCAGGACTCTGAGGTTGTGATCTGAACCAGTGGGCCTCAGTCACAAAGCGATGACATCGTATCGCCGCTGTCGGCCGTCGTCACCGCTGAATATCAACCGACTGGAACGGTGGCTCATTTATAAAAAGCTTTGGCTTAAACGGTGGCAAACGTGACATAAGAAAACAGAGTCCCCATTAATTCTGACCGCGAGGTGCGAGTCTGTGGGCTGGGACATCAGCCTCTGTCTGTCTCAGGCATGTGGGACCAGTGTGGTAGCAACAGAATGTTATTTTGTGAGTTGAAAAACAAATAACTGTGGCTAATGGAACATACAAGGAACCTGGGTAGCGCGTAGAGGGGGCACAAGACTGCAGAGTTAACCCATGTGGTGGACGGAGCAGCTGCCCCTCGCCGTCCTCCAGGTGCTCATTCAGGTGGACAGCTTTCATGCAGGATCAGAGGAGACAGTTGAGAGGAAGTGGGAGAGAGGGAAGGACATTAAATCACACGTGTGTGACCCTCTGTGACCCGAGCCTCTTGGTGGTAGGGAGGAGATGAAAAAAAAGCTGGAAGACTGAAGTCTGAAAAGAAAGGAAGCCAGCACAGAGTGAGACGAGCGAAGAAAGAGAGAAGTCTGCACACATGTGGAGGGGAGAGTGACTTCCCTGGGGTTGTGTTTGCTGTGTGCGCGTGTGCGTGTGTGTGCGTGTGCGCGTGTGTGTGTGTGTGCGCGCGCGTGTGTGTGTGTGTGTGTGTGTGTGTGTGTAATGAGGATTGTGGGCTGTTGAAGCGCTCATATTGAATCCCTCAAACTGAGAAGAAACAACAGTGTGGCTGTGAAAGGAGGAGCAAGAGAGAGGGAGAGAAATTTTGTTATGGACACAAAAACACATACATATGTAGGCAAGCCACAGACACACACACACGCAAACAAACACACAAAAAACACAAAAATCAATGGGCCAAAACTGTCATGGTGAAAGAAGGTTCCAGTGGGTGCCAAGATGTGTCCCTGTGGATTAGAAAAATGCTGGTGGCGTTTGAAACACACACACACACACACACACACACTCTCTCTCTCTCTCTCTCTCTCTCACACACACACACACACACACACTCCAATGCTCAAACTGTTGTCCATAGCAGGATTTACAAACCCCCAGCTGCTTCTTCTCTCAACACTCGGCTTTCTAATTAGTTTGATGCTCTTGCTATCATTTTAGCCGCTAACACTATAGCTAACCTAGCATTGTGACAGCATATAAATATAAATTGAAAACAACACTGCAAATCTCAGTATTTCAGTGTAAGGATCACTTCTTGAAGGTCTTTGTGGTCATGACCAACCCAGTGCCTCGTATTGTCGGGGTGACTCTGGTGAAAGCGTCAATTATTCGGAGCTAGCGACGCTGCTCCAGCCGCCGCCGTCTGCTCTGACTGAGCAATAGACTGAAACTTGAAGTGACAAACGTTGCAGTGCCGCTGGTCCTGGTGGAGCTCTTTATCTTTTATTCATATAAGTATTATAATAATAATAATAAACAGTTTGAGCTTTTGTGTCTACATGATGAGATGATTGCTTCACCACTATCGTGACCTACACCAGAACCACGAGCAGTGTGGCGCTGCGCCCGGCACCTGTCTGACTGGGTCCTCACTGTTTTAGTTGTTCTGTCACTTTAACATCTCCTCACTATGTAAGTTCATCATTAATTGATTTTTGAAATATTTTTACTTGATGTATTAATGAGATTTTACAAGAGAGAGTGAGGGAGACATGCAGCACTGTTCATATAACACACAGAAACGCGTTCTAATATTCTCCTGTTGTCTCTCTGCTTCCCCCCCCCCCAGGTCTGACTTCCCCTCCCCAAAAATGTCAAGCACGTTTTACTTGAAGTGAAAGACTGAACTATTAAAAATCATAATAAAAGGGCTGGATTTTTAATAACAGAAACCTTCCGCGAGTGGCAAACCTCAGCAATCCACAAGCCTGTGATTTTTATTGTAGAATATTCTTCTGGACTGGAATGTTTTTGTTTGAAGCATCACTTTTCAAACTATATTTTCACTTCCAGCCGAGGTGAGAAGACCAGAATATGAACCCATATCCTCCAGTTGTAAAAAAAAAAAAAAAGATGATAATAATAATAATAATAATAACCAAAAGTTGGAAACCATCATCAAATACAGCGTTTTCATTTGTTCTGAAGCGCCGCTGTCTCCGGCCACGCTCCTCGTCTGCTGCTGTCTCTCGTTTGGGGTGGGAACTCCTCGCACCGTCACCACCTCCTCCAGCACCTCCCTACCCAGCAGCTTGTTTTATCTCAAATGTTTTGTTGCGTGTGAGCAGGAACACGGCTGTCATGGGACTCAAAGGTCTTGGGTCTATGCATCATAATCAAAGGCCCAATTACAGCCTGGACCTTTTCGTCACAGCATTTTCACGTTTCATGTCGAACGTGCGTGCATGCGGAGGAATAAACTAGCAGCTCGTGGAGGGTAAAACACATGAAGGGAAAGAACTTTTTTTTAACTGAAGAAATGAAAAACAAGCACTTTGCAGTTTTTGCATGCAGCACCAAAACTTCAACCCTCTTATACTTCTAACAACGAGCGCGCGTGCAGAGAATACACATGCAGCCTCACACACACACCTACTGTACAACCACGGCTGGGCTGAAGGAATCATGTCATTGGTGAGGCACCTATGCACACGCACGCACGCACGCACACACACACACACACACACACACACACACACACACACTGGTGGGAGATGTCTTTTTTTTCTGCTGCTCCACTGACAGCATGTCAGGTAGGGTTCAGTGGTCATGGAAATTACGGCTGTGTGTCTACGGCTGTGGGTGTGTGCAGTAACACTGCTGATCAGTCCATCTACTGATATGCTCCAGTAACAAAACATTTCCCATTTCCCTCTGTGTGTGTGTGTGTGTGTGTGTGTGTGTGTGTGTGTGTGTGTGTGTGTGTGTATGTCAGTGAGCAAAAGGTCATCCAGTGATAAAGCTCATGAGTGAGTGAAGGCCAGTTCACCTTCACTTGAACCTGTTTCAAGCAATGTAAAAATATAATAATTAAAATGAAACTATAATAATTCAAATGGTACATGCATATACCACATACCGTACATACCAAATAACATATACCACATACCGTACATACCAAATAACATATACCACATACCGTACATACCAAATACCATATACCACATACCATATACTACATACTACATACCATATACCACATATCATATACCACATACCATACATACCAAATACCACATACCACATACCATATACTACATACTACATACCATATACCACATATCATATACCACATACCGTACATACCAAATACCATATACCACATACCATATACTACATAACACATACCATATACTACATACCATATACCACATATCATATACCACATACCATATACTACATACTACATACCATATACCACATATCATATACCACATACCGTACATACCAAATACCATATACCACATACCATATACTACATACCACATACCATATACTACATACCATATACCACATATCATATACCACATACCATATACTACATACCAAATACCATATACCACATACCATATACTACATACCAAATACCATATACCACATACCATATACTACATACCATATACCACATATCATATACCACATACCATACATACCAAATACCACATACCATATACTACATACTACATACCATATACCACATATCATATACCACATACCATACATACCAAATACCATATACCACATACCATATACTACATACCATATACCACATATCATATACCACATACCGTACATACCAAATACCATATACCACATACCATATACTACATACCACATACCATATACTACATACCATATACCACATATCATATACCACATACCATATACTACATACCAAATACCATATACCACATACCATATACTACATACCAAATACCATATACCACATACCATATACTACATACCAAATACCATATACCACATACCATATACTACATACCATATACCACATATCATATACCACATACCATATACTACATACTACATACCATATACCACATATCATATACCACATACTGTACATACCAAATACCATATACCACATACCATATACTACATACCATATACCACATACCAAATACTACATACTACATACCATATACCACATATCATATACCACATACCATATACTACATACCAAATACCATATACCACATACCATATACTACATACCAAATACCATATACCACATACCATATAATACATACCAAATACCATATACCACATACCATATACCACATAGCATATACCACATACCATATACCATATACTACATACCATACACCAAATACCATATACCACATACCATATACTACATACCACATACCATATACCACATAGCATATACCATGTACCACATACCATATACTACATACCACATACCATATACTACATACCATATACCACATACCATATACCACATACCATATACTACATACCACATACCATATACCACATACCATATACCACATACTATATACTACATACCATATACCACATACCATATACCACATACTATATACTACACACCATATACCACATACCATATACCACACACCATGTACCACACACCATGTACCACATACCATATACCACACACCATGTACCACACACCATGTACCACATACCATATACCACACACCATATACCACACACCATATACCACTCACCATATACCACACACCATATACCACAAACCATATAACACACACTATATACCACATACCATATACCACACACTATATACCACACACCATATACCACACACCATATACCACACACTATATACCACATACCATATACTACACACCATATACCACACACTATATACCACACACTATATACCACACACCATATACCACACATCATATACCACAAACCATATACCACACACTATATACCACATACCATATACCACACACTATATACCACATACCATATACTACACACCATATACCACACACTATATACCACACACTATATACCACTCACCATATACCACACATCATATACCACAAACCATATACCACACACTATATACCACATACCATATACCACACACCATATACCACACACCATATACCACACACCATATACCACACACTATATACCACATACCATATACTACACACCATATACCACACACTATATACCACACACTATATACCACACACCATATACCACACACTATATACCACATACCATATACCACACACCATATACCACACACTATATACCACACATCATATACCACACACCATATACCACACACTATATACCACATACCATATACCACACACTATATACCACACACCATATACCACACACCATATACCACACACTATAAACCACATACCATATACCACACACTATATACCACACACTATATACCACACACCATATACCACACACCATATACCACACACTATATACCACACACCATATACCACACACCATATACCACACACTATATACCACATACCATATACCACACACTATATACCACACACCATATACCACACACTATATACCACACACCATATACCACACACCATATACCACACACTATATACCACATACAATATACCACACACTATATACCACACACCATATACCACACACCATATACCACACACTATATACCACATACCATATACCACACACTATATACCACACACCATATACCACACACCATATACCACACACCATATACCACACACCATTTTCCACACACTATATACCACACCATATACCACACCATATACTACACACCATATACCACACCATATACCACACACCATATACCACACACTATATACCACACCATATACCACACACCATATACCACACACCATATACCACACACTATATACCACACACCATATACCACACACTATATACCACACACCATATACCACACACTATATACCACACCATATACTACACTATATACCACACCATATACCACACACCATATACCACACACCATATACCACACACTATATACCACACACCATATACCACACACTATATACCACACCATATACCACATACCATATACCACACACTATATACCACACACCATATACCACACACTATATACCACACACCATATACCACACACCATATACCACACACTATATACCACACACCATATACCACACACTATATACCACACACCATATACCACACACTATATACCACACACCATATACCACACACTATATACCACACACTATATACCACACACCATATACCACACACTATATATCACATACCATATACCACACACTATATACCACACACCATATACCACACACTATATACCACACACCATATACCACACACCATATACCACACACTATATACCACATACAATATACCACACACTATATACCACACACCATATACCACACACCATATACCACACACTATATACCACATACCATATACCACACACTATATACCACACACCATATACCACACACCATATACCACACACCATATACCACACACTATATACCACACCATATACCACACCATATACTACACACCATATACCACACACCATATACCACACACCATTTTCCACACACTATATACCACACCATATACCACACCATATACTACACACCATATACCACACCATATACCACACACCATATACCACACACTATATACCACACCATATACCACACACCATATACCACACACCATATACCACACACCATATACCACACACTATATACCACACACCATATACCACACACTATATACCACACACCATATACCACACACCATATACCACACACCATATACCACACACTATATACCACACACCATATACCACACACTATATACCACACCATATACTACACTATATACCACACCATATACCACACACCATATACCACACACCATACCGTCAAGTTCATCTGTTCACACCTCCTGTCCTTTGTTTTAACATCTTAAAAGTGTCTGAGGATTGATTTACGCACTAGAATCATCTTTAATTTTCCCAGTGTAACGAATCCAATTTTGTTGTTTGTTTTTTTAATTATTCCTGATGTTAAAGAATGAAAGTTGTTTGTTTCAGGCGACGTATTCGCTCTCCGTCCATAGGCTCTTTTACTGCAAAACCAAATGGATTTCATCATTTTAGATCAAGTTTACTGAAACAAATGTGGGCTTTAATGTTTGAAATGATCTGAAAAGGACAAAATAGATTCAAACCTAATTAATGCTTCTGTCCATCACATTTCTGTTCGTCTTGATGATTGTCTTTGTCTCCCCATATTCAGTCAATATTGATTTTTGCTTGAAGATTTTTATGTAGTTTTGGGTTTCAAGGACTTGGAGATTCTGTTAAAAAAAAAAAAGTCTTCTTTGCTGCAAAAATCACTAAAATCATAAAAACTGGAAAATCAAAAGCTGGATTTCGTTTACACTTGGTGGAACAACGAGGAATCAACTTACTTGACCATAAGTGGTCATATACTGTTGTTCTTCTAATTAAATATAATATTTTTGACATATCAATATACATACTGTATATCTATGATTTGTCCAGCAACATGACATAGATTTATGCTGCGATGACTGATAAAGGTAATAATAAAAATGGAAATAAATAGTTAGAATTTGGGGAATAAATAATTTGAGTTTTTATTTGCGGTCACGACAGCCCAGTGCCGATCAATATCTGTTAGGCAATCAATTCATGACCAATTTAACAACAATTATTCATCATCCAATTTAAAAATGAAATAGAAAAACTGTCCCTAAACCAAAGGGCGTGGAGACTCTGAGGTTCCTGGTGAACGCTGCCGCCCTGTCACAGCAGCCTCAGCAGCTACGAGGAGGCTTTATTAAAGCGTGAGCTCCTCTGGTTCCCGTTCGACAGCGCAGTAACAAGCATGAACCGCGAACGTGATGTATTTGGTTTTTATTGGTTTTAACAGTAAATTTGTGCCCATTCCAGTATTAATTACTGTTAATTGCATTTTCATAAACAGTCAATAGTTGAGACTTGCACAAGTGCCCTTGGAGAATTATTCGTGTCAATTGTGCTTCAGGCGATCCACGAAGCACATCTCACCTTTCAGGTAACTTCAATAATCTTGGCTTCTCTTCTGCTGCCTCACTTTTGTGACTCCAGAATGCAGAAGGAGCCAGCCACGTATGATTTAGCCCGATGGCTGCAAACTACAAACATGTCTTCCAGGTCTTCCCTGTCCAGCTGTAATCAGTAACTCCTCTTTGAGTTGATCCGCTTTGGTCAGGCTGGAGAAGGAACTACATTCTTCTCTTCTCTCTTCTCCCCCGGA
The DNA here is from genome assembly GCF_037954235.1 of Aulostomus chinensis. Lineage (NCBI taxonomy): Eukaryota > Metazoa > Chordata > Actinopteri > Syngnathiformes > Aulostomidae > Aulostomus > Aulostomus chinensis. The sequence goes on along the minus strand of NC_141327.1, from coordinate 2,242,089 downwards.
TCCGTTCTTCAGCAGAACCCTGCTGCTCTGCAGAGCTGCTAACACCTGCACTGAAGGTAAGACCCCCACTGAGGTGACCCTTTAGCTCCCGTTGGCCCATCGGAGCGATTCCTCACAACCCAGCATGAACACACCGACCTGCACGACTGGGAGCTTTGCATGTTGGCGCTTTGAAGGAATCGTTACCCACAAGCCCTTTGTGATGAGCCGAACAGGACGCAGCACGCAGAGGAAACGGTTCCACGAAGTAGCACACAGACGTCATTCTAACATTTCCATCTCCTGCATTTACACCCCTGATGATGAAAAGACTTCTGGAATTCTCACACACACACACACACACACACACACACACAACACCACAGGGTGAGCAAGAGCAACTGGGGAGTGATGAGTGCGAGGGCGACACTGCAGGCTTGTGATTTAGTGCTGCTGGATCAGAGCTGGACCGGTCCAATGTTGTGGCCCACGTGGTCGATCAAAGAATTGGTGGTGCTGTGGCGCTCCGGCAGATTTCACAGTTTTTGTTCTTATTGGCTCTAAAACCTGGCACACACTAAAAGAGCTGTACAAGCCGACAATGAGTGGAATAAAAGAGAGATTAGGTTTCATCTCCTTCAGTCGTAAACACTAACAGCAGTTTCAGCATGCTGATATTTAATCAGATTTATTGGATATAAAAAGGGAACTCTAGGAATCATTGCAGTGTAGTTTATTCAAAGCACTTTCACTATTACTTTTTCATTTAATTTTTATTCTTTGCTTTTATTCTGGTTTTATGAGAAACTGGTAAAATTATTGGCTCGTTGCCTTTCTTTTAGAAGTGACTGATTTAAAGATGAAGGTTGGAATATCTCAGGGTCCTCCTCCAGGTCCTGATGCAGAAGCCTCAGTTTTGTTTGTTGACAGAGGAAATGTATTTTTCCATGATTGTTTGGGTGTTCCAGATATCTGATGAGTGGAGGGAAGCATCGGAGTTACCGTGGAGCCGCTGTGTGTTCGGTCCTTCGTCTGGGTTATGAGATGTTATTTTTCGCTCTCAGTGGGTGACGACAAATATGATTTTGCACCACCTGAGCTCAGGACGCCTCTGCTGGGCTCCACAACTGTTTGATGCACACGTCCATTATCCCAGAGCCCTCGGCGAGTCTCCCCAGCACTGAGACCACTAAAAACTGCATTCAGGGGGCAAATACACCCTTCAGCAAAAGTGGCGCTTCTCTGCAAATTCGCCCTGATGTGCGTGTACCGACCAACGAGATGAGCTAAAGAACTTTTTCTGATTGTCTCTGCTAAAACCCGCGTGCACTGAGTTCAGCCGTTTTGGAACGGCACAATAGAGTCCGCCATGGTTCCACCGCAACTAATGGAAAGTGGCTGTAACATGTGTCAGGGAAATGTGAGTGAGAACCGTGGATGTTCTTTTATGGTTCAACAATGTGGCGTGCATGCTTCGACTCCTCGACCACAGACCAGCGCTCTGGGGACCGACCTCACCTTTGAATATTTATGTCAGTACCTTGCATGTCTTTTCTCCAAGTCCTCCATTTTCCTCACGCAGTGTCGAGCAGCGCTGCTCTTTCAAGAATGACTCTAATTCACTGGAACTCTTTTAAAAGTAGCTGCGTCTTGCCTTTACTTTGTTCAACTCAATCTCACTTTGCTTGGAGGCGTAGCTTAGCAACGGAGGCAGACAGGGGGCTGCTGTTCTGTAGCCACTGGAAAAATGAGAACAATCATGCAACTCATCATCATTTGTGTAATTTCATGATAGAAACTCTTCTGTCCAGCACTTCCTCAGGAGCAGCTCAGCAACGTGGGGCTTGAATGTAGCTTTAGCTTTCTCACTTCCTGGTAAATGCTAGCTAACTGCTGGTAGCTGAAAACTAACTGGCTGGAGATGTTAGTTAAACTAGCTTGGCTAATATCGGCTGGATGTTTTGGCCACTTGAATAAACGCATTTATGATGTGTAATGATATAAAAATACGTTTGTGTCCCAACAGCACGTTGTAACACTGAATCAACCGTAACTGTTGTTACAACGTTTCTTTACGTACAGAAACCACCTGGAGTTGCTGCTGTCTCTCTGACGAAAGTGGATTTGGACTCAGCTACTCAGGCCCGTCCCCTAAGCCTGGCTGCAGAGAGGCCGCCATCTGGAGACGGGAGGGGGAGGGGGAGAGGTTGGGGTAGACGAGCTCCGTGACCTAGGGGTCAAGGTTGACATGCATAAAGATCTTTTATCTACTGGCGGCGTGGTGCGGGGGGGGGGGGGGGAGACCAGGGGTCTTCCCCAGCTGCTCCGCGTGTCACATCGGGGTCAAGTGTTCTGACCCACATGGTCAGGGTCCCGGCTTCACTCCTGGACACTCACCTGCAGCTCCCACAGTGACGGACACTCACAGACACACACGTGCATCACCAGAGCATCAGAAGCAGTGCAGTCCTGCTGCAGCTCCGACACTTCCACCATGTGGGAATTCATTAGGATCATAGCTTTTTAATTAGCGAGTAAAATCTATCCTTGTAAAACAGAGGGTCATTTTCATTCTGAGACAATTTCAGTGTAAAAATACTAGAACAGTTTTCTGCTTGGTGGTAAACAGTAAACCAACTTGTGTTTCACTTGTGTAATGTCAGCAACTGACTGACATGCTGTATGCAGTAGTACTAGTGGTAGTAGTACTAATCAAGTGCAGTCCTAGCTTAGATTTTATCTACGATACAAAGGATGAGCTGATCGAACACGGCTTCCGTTCTCCAGCCGTGTCACCCTCACTGAGCAGCACCCAGCTGATCCCACAAATCATCTGAGCGAGTGTGACGTTCCGCCGCCAGCCTGCTGCTGCAGAGACGCTTTGACTCTGGTGGTCGGGGACGGGAGTCTGTGAGTCCGTCCTGCTGTCGTTCCTGCCGTCCCTCAGCGCCTGCATAGGGAGAAAACAAGAGCGACTCGATGAGAGCTAAGAATTACAACTCTTTATTTCAGACTCATGTCTTGATCTCAGAATTTTCTCAACTCTTCTCATATTCTTGACTTTATTTCATAGTTTGGATTTTCTTTTTTTTAATCTCTCACAACTGTGACTTGAAACCCTTGAATGTGATCTCACCAGCCCCTTCAGGGTCTCGGACCACAGGTTGACAACCACCTTCCTAGAGCCTGGTTAGCAGCAGATCAGAGCTTCAGCAGAGACTCAGTCAGCAACTTCTCTGCTCAGGCAAACCAAAGACCGCCACTTACCTCCCTCTTAGCTGCGGCCACAACATGAGGACGTGCAACAAGACACCACACAGTGACGTGGGCAGATACCATGAGAGCTCAGCCAGCTGTTGCTGTTTCACAATGCTAATAACGAAGGTTGCTAACTCACTCACTGAGGAGTGACATTATGAAGACATGGAGTGACTCACTTGTCCCACAGTAGAAGAGCTGACCGAGTCACCCAGAGCCCTCTGACATCTGGCAGGTCTCTCCAGTCTGGAGACGTGAGACCAAGACCTGCTCTGGTCTCCCCTCTGGAGCTGATGACCGGCATGGGTCTCCTCAGGTAAATCAAGAGGGGCGTCCTCACCTGCTCTCCACCATCTCGCTTTTTTAGAGGGGGAGGAGCCAACAGGTCTGAAGGAGAGAGATTCACACACTCACAGAGAGGGCGTGTGATGTCACGCTTTACTCCACCCATCAGGTTGTCACTTGCTCCTGACATAGCAACATGGATTCGTCCTGAAATCTTACAAGGCTGAATCTTGCATTTGGTTCATTTAAATCTGGAAACTTCAGCTGGCCTCAGATCAGCAGCAGCAGCTCTGGTGACCACCTGGCAGTGATTTGCCTCCAAACTGCAGTCCACCTTCCTTTTATTCAGTGTTGTTTTTGTCACGCTGGACGAAAACGAAAATGACGACGTCAGTCCCCTTGTTTCCAAGACGAAATTGAGACTAAGACGGACATCACCATCACCCTGTAAAGACTAAAATGTGACCAAATTGTATACATTTTCGTCTGACGAGAACGAGACGAGACTAAATTGTTAGTTGGTGGACGATCAAAGTTTCAAAACATGCGGGGTTTTTTCCCGCCAAGTATAACATGCGTGCGATGTCAATCAAGAGCTCAAACATCAGAATGGAGCCAGCTGTGGCTGTTGGTCCTCATGGCCACGCCCCCATCATCAGTACACACCCACTAAAAGCCTCTCTCTCGCACACACATGCACAGAGACAGTCTGGGCCTGTCTGCAGCGGACGAGACTCCCACCACAGCAGCAGCAGCAGCAGCAGCAGCAGCGGTGTCGGGTGGTCCTGAACAGAGGGATGATTGAAGCATAGCTTTAGTCTGTGAGGCTCGCCCTGAGATGCAGTTTCTGTTTTGTATGAAGCCTAAAGTTTGGTGGTGGTGGTGGTGGCGGCTCCACCTCCCCGTGGAGCAGAGAGCGCTTCCTAGTGCTACATGCTAAAGCTAGAATGAACGGGGCTGCCAGGCCCGCTAATGTTGGCTGGTTTAAAGCAGCCTTCTATTAATCTAGCATGTTATGAAGAAAACCCTGTCCATTTGTGGACGGGGGGCAGGTGGAGTGCTTTGACCCGTGTTTGTGGGACTGGGAAACACGGTCGTCCTGCTGCTGTTCCCTGTCCAAGCAACACACCTGCATTGTCCTGTGTGGTTGATCCTGGCCTGGTTGGTGGGGCTGACTGCTGACCCGATACCGGTGAGCGTGTTACGTCATTTCCTGCCTGTAATACTATCGCTGTGTTGTTCGACTTTCTCAATCCTCCCTCAGGTGCACTGCTAACTTCATCGCTTTCAGCACCACTGTATACGACGTTTTGGTGTAATACATAGGTTTCTGTCACTTAACTCTTTAGCAGGACTTTGCTCTGAAATTCCTCGTTCTATTCGTTCTATTTGCCACAGGTCCACTAGCTCACCTTAGCATACTCGCTATGGCCGCTCTCTCTCTTTCCGCCTCTCCCCCACCTCTCCCTCCCTCTCCTGCTCCATGTGCCAGATGTTTAGTTACGCCTCTGCCTCCTTTAGTGTAAAAAGTGTAGTTTGTTTGTAGTCCTGGAGGCGAGGCTTAGTGAGTTACAGACTCGGCTCCGCACCATGGAAGCTAGCGCTAGTCCTTTACCTTCAGGAGCTGCTCAGTCCACCTTAGCGGGTGCGGAGCCACCTAGCCTAGCCACCGCTAGCAGCTCCCGAGCAGCCGGGAACTAGCCAGTCCCGCTGGGTGACATCACGAGGGAAACCTAGACGCAGTAAGCCCGTGTTTGCCCACCAAGCCTTCATGTTTCCAACCGCTTTTCCCCACTCAGCGACACACCCACTGAGAGTGAAACTCTTCATGTCGGCTCTGTTGCTCGCAGCCCCGCTGTGAAGCCGACATCAGTCATTGGCAGTTCTGTTCTTCGCAACGTGAAGGTGGAGACTCCAGCGAGCATGAAGTGCATCCCAGGGGCCAGAGCGGGCGACGTTGAGGCTAAAGATGCTGGCAAAACGTGAGGTTAAATACAGTAAGATTGTGATACATGTCGGCGCTAATGACACCCGGCTTCGCCAGTCGGAATTAACTAAAGTTGACATGGCTTCGATGGGCAGCTACGCTAAAACAATGTTCTTAGAAGAACTCCCTGACTTTCTGTCTAACTTGGCATTGAACTCAGACAAAGTCATTCTAGTGGGTGACTTAAACATCCATGTGGACGTCAATGATGATTCTCTGGCCACTGCGTTTAAGTCGCTTCTTGATTCTGTTGGCTTTTGTCAGAGGGTAAACAAACCCACTCACACTTTTAATCACATCCTTGATTTAGTGCTCACTTATGGAATAGAAGCTGACCTCATCACAGTTCTTCCTCAGAACCCCGTCTTGTCTGATCACTCCTTAATTACATTTGAATTTACTTTAACAAATTATATCCTAGCTGGGAAAAAGTCCCGCTTCAGTAGATGTCTATCTGACACTGCTGTTTCTAGATTTAGGAGCTTATTCCAGCAGAGCTTGCTGCCACACCTTGTAGTGATATAATGGGCAGTTATGCTGATTCCACCCCACCCAGGTGGACTATCTTGTGGACAGCACTGCAGCAGCACTCCTTGGGACACTTGATGCCGTCGCTCCCCTGAAGAAGAAGGTTATCAACCAGAAAAGAACAGTTCCCTGGTACAGCCCAAAGCTGCGTGCCTTAAAACAGAAGACCAGACAACTGGAAAGGAAGACACATTCCAGCCAGCACGAGGAAGTCCACCAAGCCTGGAAGGAGAGTTTATGAATATATAAAAAAGAACTCCGTAATGCTAGAAGCGCTTACTACTTGTCCCTAATAGAAAAGAATAAGAACCACCCCAGGTTCCTCTTCAACACCGTGGGCAGGCTCACCAAGAACCATAGTGCTGTTGAGCCATGCATCCCCCAACTCTCAGCAGTAACGACTTCCTTTCTTTCTTTACTGAAAAGATTGTGAATATTAGAACGAAGATTGCCAGTAATGAAGGACAGCCTACAGTCCCCATAGAAGCACCTCCCAGACTTGGTGCATACTTGGACAGCTTCTCCCCATCGACCTGTCAGAATTAACTTCTGCAGTAGGTTCCTCCAAGTCAGCCACTTGTCTGCTGGATCCCATCCCAACAAGCCTCCTTAAGGATGCCTTCCCTCTAGTCAACACTTCTATATTAAATCAAATTAATCTTTCCTTAGTCACAGGTTATGTGCCACAGGCCTTTAAGGTCGCTGTCATCAACCCTTTACTGAAAAAACCTTCCCTTGACCCAGATGTGTTGGCCAACTATAGGCTGATATCCAACCTCCCCTACATCTCCAAGATCCTTGAGAAGGTTGTCCTGGAGCAGCTACATGAACATCTGCACAGCAACGAGCTCTTTGAAGCCTTCCAGTCTGGATTCAGGGAACACCATAGCACTGAACCAGCACTGGTCAGAGTCTCTAATGATCTCCTTATAGCTTCAGACAGAGGTCTTGTCTCTGTGCTTGTCCTTTTGGACCTCAGTGCTGCATTTGACACCATCGACCACAGCATCCTGCTACAGAGACTAGACCATGACATTGGGATTAAAGGAACTGCCCTAAAATGGTTTAAGTCCTACTTATCTGACAGGTTTCAGTTTGTTAATGTTAATAATGACCATTCAGAGTACAGCAGAGTCACATATGGTGTACCACAGGGTTCAGTTTTAGGACCGATTCTCTTCACTCTTTACATGCTCCCATTAGGTGACATAATCCGGAAGCACTCGATCAACTTCCACTGTTATGCAGATGACACACAACTTTACTGGTCGATGGAGCCAGACGACACAAGCCAGCTTACTCATCTGCAAGACTGCCTGAAAGACATTAAATCCTGGATGTCCTCTAACTTCTTAATGCTCAATTCAGATAAAACTGAGGTAATCATTTTTGGACCTAAACACCACAGGGACACACTCTTGAATCGGATCTCTACTCTAGATGGCATCACCCTAACTCCGAGTACAACTGCAAGGAACCTTGGGGTCATTTTTGACCAGGACCTTTCCTTCAGCTCCCACATAAAGCATGTGACCAGGACCGCCTTCTTCCATCTGCGAAGTATCGCTAAGATTAGGAACATCCTTTCCCAGAGTGATGCTGAAAAACTGGTGCATGCATTTATCACTTCTCGGCTGGACTACTGCAACTCTCTCCTGTCAGGATGTCCTAAATACTCCCTAAAGAGTCTCCAGCTGGTCCAGAACGCTGCAGCGAGGGTTTTGACGGGAGTTAAGAAGAGAGAACACATCTCTCCCACTTTAGCTTCTCTCCACTGGCTTCCTGTAGGATCTAGAATCCACTTCAAAGTCCTTCTGCTGACTTATAAGGCTCTCAATGATAAAGCTCCATCCTATTTGAAAGAGCTCATTAGTCCCTACTGTCCCACCAGAGCACTCCGGGAGGTAGAGCCTTCAGTTACTGGGCTCCTCTACTGTGGAACCAGCATCTCTCCATGGGTCAGAGAGGCAGACACTTTAACTACGTTTAAGTCCAGGCTTAAGACCTTCCTCTATGACAGAGCCTTCAGTTAGGACTGGTTCAGGTAGCTCTGAACCATTGATAGCTATGCTGCTACAGGCTTAGACTGCTGGGGGACACATCAGGTTACATGGAGCCCTTCCCTCCTCTCCTCTCCTCTCCCCCTCTCTCCTCCTCTCCTCCCTGCACATTTTTGGAACTGTCACTGCCACTACTTGTTGCACTTTGTAGTTTGTCCTTGGTGTCTCGCAGTCTCTCTGTGTTTCCACAGATCCACCAGAGCTCCAACCGCCACCTGCATCGCCCCCCCCCCCTCTTATTCCCTACTGTTACACCGGCCTGCGCTCCCCTCCCATGAACCAGTCTACCATCCAGTCCCCCATCAAGCTGGCTTGCTCTCCCTGCCTCCCCTCCCATGAACCAGTCTACCATCCAGTCCCCCATCAAGCTGGCTTGCTCTCCCTGCCTCCCCTCCCATGAACCAGTCTACCATCCAGTCCCCCATCAAGCTGGCTTGCTCTCCCTGCCTCCCCTTCCATGGACCAGTCTACCATCCAGTCCCCCATCAAGCTGGCTTGCTCTCCCTGCCTCCCCTCCCATGAACCAGTCTACCATCCAGTCCCCCATCAAGCTGGCTTGCTCTCCCTGCCTCCCCTCCCATGAACCAGTCTACCATCCAGTCCCCCATCAAGCTGGCTTGCTCTCCCTGCCTCCCCTTCCATGGACCAGTCTACCATCCAGTCCCCCATCAAGCTGGCTTGCTCTCCCTGCCTCCCCTCCCATGGACCAGTCTACCATCCAGTCCCCCATCAAGCTGGCTTGCTCTCCCTGCCTCCCCTCCCATGAACCAGTCTACCATCCAGTCCCCCATCAAGCTGGCTTGCTCTCCCTGCCTCCCCTCCCATGAACCAGTCTACCATCCAGTCCCCCATCAAGCTGGCTTGCTCTCCCTGCCTCCCCTTCCAGAAGCTTCCTTATTCAACTGTTATTAACATTTCCATGTTTCCCACATTTTGTATTGTAAACTGTTGTCTTCTCTGTAACAACATCTCCTGCACGTCTGTCCCTCCTGGTGAGGGATCCTCCTCCCCTCCTCACCCTGAGGTTTCTCCCATTTTTCCCTGTTCAAGGTTTTCTATGGAGTTTCTCCTCAGTCGATGTGAGGCTCTGAGGGCAGAGGATGTTGTTATGATGCCATGAAGCCTGGAGACAAACTGTTTGTGAAAACGGGCTCTACAAATAAAATTGCCTTGCCTTGCCTGGATGCTTTAACCAATAACAGCAGCTGAAGCCAACACGGAGGACATGAGGTCGTTCACATGGAAGTCAAGTGTGCTTTTATTTTGTTTAATCCTATTTTATTGTGATACAATACTCATACTGTGTGCCAGTGTGTTGTCTGCCTCTGCAACAAAATAATAAAAGTAAAAGGTAGAGAAAGAAAAAGAGGGGAAAAAACTCACCTTTGAAAGTGGATCAGTTTCAGTGCTTCATTCTAACACTGTAGTGGCCTCTGAAGTACACACACACACACACATCTTTATTTAGAGGGATCTTTGATATTTGACTAAA